>NW_021703774.1:147076165-147160734 GCF_005190385.1 Monodon monoceros
CCCCTTCTCCTTCTCCCTTCCTCCTCTTCCTCTTCTTCTTCTCTTCTTTCATCTCTTTTCTACTTCCTTTTTTCTCCCCATCTTCCTCCTCCTCTTTTTTTTCACTATGAAAGTATGTATAGCAAGAGGATATGTCAAGAAGTTTGGCAGATCATTCACTTATTTCTCACACATTTATAAATCACTTTAAACTGAGCGTGGAGTAGGAGGTAAAAAGATGAAAAAGAAATCCTTCCTGTGGGGTGTGCAGGGTCTAGGGGGAAGAGATAGACATCTGACAATTATAATAAGTAACATGTTCTGAGAACTTATTATGTGCCTGGCATTGTGCTAAGTGACCCTTTAACCGGATCACCTCATTTAGTCTTCATAGAATTACTCTGAGTGGAGTTCTAGTATTTTATCCTTTTATCCATGAGGCTGAGGCAAAGGCAGATTAAATAATTGGTGCAGTCACACAGCTGGCAAGTCACAGATCTGACTTGAACCCAGGCAGTTTGACTCCAGCGTCAGCATTAACAGCTCTGCTGCTTGCCATGTAATTACAGCATGTTGTAAAGGGTGTCACATAAGTAGGGTCTAGCAGAAGTGAAATTTGAACCTGGCCTGGAAGGGTGAGTGGGAGTTTTTGAGGCTGGAGAGGGAAGGGGAGAGCACTGTGGGCACTGGGAACGGTGTGAGCAGAGACAGGGTGGTACAGAACACCGCATCCACAGACCATGACCACTGTCCCTTCGGCAGTGGAATAACTTGACACCGTCTAAGAAGAGAGGAAAATGATCAGACTTGTATACTAAAAAGACAGCCATCGTTTCAAAAATGATAAATAAAATGGTCACATTATTAAAAATCTTTGAGTGTTAGGAATATGAATGATAGGGTCTTTCCCTTTTGTATTCTTTTATATATTTTCCAAATTTTCTTTAATGAGCTTGTCTTGCTTACTTAAACAATGTGTATGTACTTTACCCATGTGTGCAATATGTACATGTATGTTGGAGAAGGGAGTCGTGAATTGGTGGCAGTGCAGAGAGAGGAGTGAAGCGGGGAGAGAAACGTTGGTGAGACTGTGTAGGAATCTCACCTACCTAGGAAGCAACTAGAGAGTCCAGGTGAAAGTCAAGGGCTTTGGTTGGTGGAGACCATGTCTGACTTGCCTCCACACTCCTCAGCCCCTCTCATAGGGGCCAGCATGCCCTCCACATTTCACAAATACACAGTAGGTCAATGAATGAATGAATGAACAAAAGAGGAAAAATGAAAGCAATGTGGCTGGAGAAGAGACCCATGGACTTGAGGAAAGTTTCTGAGGGAGAACCTCCAGGAACCTCATAATGCCACCCCGGGGATGAGGTTTCTACCTTCAGCAGCAGGAAGTTGATTATCCTTATATCTGTGATAGAAACTTCGGGGAGAACTGCACAAAGGGAGAAATGAGAGATGGTGAAGTTTGGTCTTGAATGTGGTAACTTTGGGGTTAAATTGATAAAAACAGATTTAACCACTTGCTGCAAATCCACATGGGATGTGGAAGACAGACCAGAGAGACAGCGGTGAGACAGCCCTGAAGGCAGCTGCCGTGAGTGAATCCCAGTTGAAAGTTGTCTTCAGAACCTTCTAGTCCAGGTGCCCTCTGCCCCCATTGTTATGGAATGTTTAGCTGTCCAGATGATTTATTTCTAACTACTGTGCATGTTTTGGTTACTTTTTAGTCAAGTGCATTTTACCTACACAAATCTTAGGTACACAGTTTGTAGTACGCAGTTCACAAAATGAACACTTCTCCAGTCTCCACCAGAAGAAGACTAGAGCATTATCAGCGGAGCAGAAGTCTTATCTGTGCCTTCTTTCAGTCATTATCTGCCTCCATTGAATATAACCACTATTCTGGATCTTACCACCGTAGGCTAATTTTACCCCATTTTAATCAGTAGTGGGATTGCTGGATTATATGGTAATTCTATTTTTAGTTTTTTAAGGAACCTCCATACTGTTCTCCATAGTGGCTGTATCAATTTACATTCCCACCAACAGTGCAAAAGGGTTCCCTTTTCGCTACACCCTCTCCAGCATTTGTTGTTTGTAGATTTTCTGATGATGCCCATTCTAACTGGTGTGAGGTGATACCTCACTGTAGTTTTGATTTGCATTTCTCTAATAATTAGTGATGTTGAGCAGCTTATCATGTGCCTCTTGGCCATCTGTATGTCTTCTTTGGAGAAATGTCTATTTAGGTCTTCTGCCCATTTTTGGATTGGGTTATTTGTTTTTTCAATATTGAGCTGCATGAGCTGTTTATATATTTTGGAGATTAATCCTTTGTCCACTGATTCATTTGCAAATATTTTCTCCCATTCTGAGGGTTGTCTTTCCGTCTTGTTTATAGTGTCCTTTGCTGTGCAAAAGCTTTGAAGTTTCATTAGGTCCCATTTGTTTATTTTTATTTCCATCACTCTAGGAGGTGGATCAAAAAAGAACTTGCTGTGATTTATGTCAAAGAGTGTTCTTCCTATGTTTCCCTCTAAGAGTTTTATACTGTCCGGTCTTACATTTAGGTCTCTAATCCATTTTGAGTTTATTTTGGTGTATGGTGTTAGGGAGTGTTCTAATTTCATTCTTTTACATGTAGCTGTCCAGTTTTCCCAGCACCACTTATTGAAGAGACTATCTTTTCTCCATTGTATATCCTTGCCTCCTTTATCATAGATTAGTTGACCATAGGTGCGTGGGTTTACCTCTGGGCTCTCTATCCTGTTCCACTGATTTATATTTCTTTTTTTGTGCCAGTACCATATTGTCTTGATTACTGTAGCTTTGTAGTAGAGTCTGAAGTCAGGGAGCCTGATTCCTCCAGCTCCGTTTTTTTCCCTCAAGACTGCTTTGGCTATTTGGGGTTTTTTGTGTCTCCATACAAATTTTAAGATTTTTTGTTCTAGTTCCATAAAAAATGCCATTGGTAATTTCATAGGGATTGCATTGAATCTGTAGATTGCTTTGGGTAGTATAGTCATTTTCACAATATTGATTCTTCCAATCCAAGAACATGGTATATCTATCTCTCCATCTGTTAGTATCATCTTTAATTTCTTTCATCAGTGACTTATAGTTTTCTGCATACAGGTCTTTTGTCTCCCTAGGTAGGTTGATTGCTAGGTATTTTATTCTTTTTGTTGCAGTGATAAATGGGAGTGTTTCCTTAATCTCTCTTTCAGATTTTTCATCATTAGTGTATAGGAATGCAAGAGATTTCTGTGCATTAATTTTGTATCCTGCAACTTTACCAAATTCATTGATTAGCTCCAGTAGTTTTCTGGTGGCATCTTTAGGATTCTCTATGTATAGTATCATGTCATCTGCAAACAGTGACAGTTTTACTTCTTCTTTTCCAATTTGTATTCCTTTTATTTTTTTTTCTTCTCTGATTGCCGTGGCTAAGACTTCCAAAACTATGTTGAATAATAGCGGTGAGAGTGGACATACTTGTCTTTTTCCTGATCTTAGAAGAAATGCTTTCAGTTTTTCACTACTGAGAATGATGTTTGCTGTGGGTTTGTCATGTATGTCCTTTATCATGTTGAGGTAGGTTCCCTCTGTGCCCGCTTTCTGGAGAGTTTTTATCATAAATGGGTGTTGAATTTTGTCAAAAGTTTTTCTGCATCTATTGAGATGGTCATATGGTTTTTATTCTTCAGTTTGTTAATATGGTGTATCACATTGATTGATTTGCGTATATTGAAAAATCCTTGCATCCCTGGGATAAATCCCACTTAATCATGGGGTATGATCCTTTTAATGTGTTGTTGGATTCCATTTGCTAGTATTTTGTTGAGGATTTTTGCATCTATATTCATCAGTGATATTGGTCTGTAATTTTCTTTTTTTGTAGTATCTTTGTCTGGTTTTGGTATCAGGGTGATTGTGGCCTCATAGAATGAGTTTGGGAGTGTTCCTTCCTCTGCAAATTTTTGGAAGAGTTTGAGAAGGGTGGGTGTTAGCTCTTCTCTAAGTGTTAGAATTCACCTGTGAAGCCATCTGGTCCTGGACTTTTGTTTGTTGGAAGATTTTTAATCACAGTTTCAATTTCATTACTTGTGATTGGTCTGTTCATATTTTCTATTTCTTCTTGGTTCAGTATGGGAAGGTTATACCTTTTCAAGAAGTTGTCCATTTCTTCCAGGTTGTCCATTTTATTGGCACAGAGCTACTTGTAATAGTCTCTTAGCATGCTTTGTATTTCTGCGGTGTCTGTTGTAACTTCTCCTTTTTCATTTCTAATTTTATTGATTTGGGTCCTCTCCCTCTTTTTCTTGATGAGTTTGGCTAATGGCTTATCAATTTTGTTTATCTTCTCAAAGAACCAGCTTTTAGTTTTATTGATCTTTGCTATTGTTTTCTTTGTTTCTATTTCATTTATTTCTGCTCTGATCTTTATGACTTCTTTCCTTCTGCTAACTTTGGGTTTTGTTTGTTCTTCTTTCTCTAGTTCCTTTAGGTGGATTGTTAGATTGGTTAGATTATTTGATATTTTTCTTGTTTCTTGAGGTAGGCTTGTATAGCTATAAACTTCCCTCTTAGAACTGCTTTTGCTGCATCTCATAGGTATTGGATCATCGTGTTTTCACTGTCATTTGTCTCTAGGTATTTTTAAATTTCCTCTTAGGTTTCTTCAGTGATCTCTTGGTAATTTAGTAACATACTGTTAGCCTCCACGTGTTTGTGTTTTTACGTTTTTTCCCTGTAATTGATTTCTAATCTCATAGCGTTGTGGTCAGAAAAGATGCTTGATATGATTCCAATTTTCTTAAATTTACTGCAGCTTGATTTGTGACCCAAGAGGTGATATATCCTGGATAATGTTCTGTGCGCACTTGAGAAGAAAGTGTAATCTGCTGTTTTTTGGATGGAATGTCCTATAAATGTCAACTAAATCTATCTGGTCTATTGTGTCATTTAAAGCTTGTGTTTCCTTATTAATTTTCTGTTTGGATGATCTGTCCATTGGTGTAAGCGGGGTGTTAAAGTCCCCCACTATTGTTGTGTTACTGTCAATTTCCTCTTTTATAGCTGTTAGCAGTTGCCTTCTGTATTGAGGTGCTCCTATGTTGGGTGCATATATATTTATAATTGTTATATCTTCTTCTTGGATCAATCCCTTGATCATTGTGTAGTGTCCTTCCTTGTCTTTTGTAACATTCTTTATTTTAACGTCTATTTTATCTGCAATGTGTATTGCTACTCCAGCTTTCTTTTGATTTACATTTGCATAGAATATCTTTTTCCATCCCCTCGCTTTCAGTCTGTATGTGTCCCTAGGTCTGAAGTGGGTCTCTTGTAGACAGCGTATATATGGGTCCTGTTTTTGTATCCATTCAGCAAACCTGTGTCTTTTGGTTGGAATATTTAATCCATTCATGTTTAAGGTAATTATTGATATGTATGTACCTATGACCATTTTCTAATTGTTTTGGGTTTGTTTTTGTAGGTCCTTTTCTTCTCTTGTGTTTCCTACTTAGAGAAGTTCCTTTAGCACTTGTTGTAGAGCTGGTTTGGTGGTGCTGAATTCTCTTAGCTTTTGCTTATCTGTAAAGCTTTTGATTTCTCCATTGAATCTGAATGAGATCCTTGATGGGTAGAGTAATCTGGTTGTAGGTTCTTCCCTTTCACTTTAAGTATATCGTGCCACTTCCTTCTGGCTTGTAGAGTTTCTGCTGAGAAATCAGCTGTTAACCTTATGGGAGTTCCCTTGTATGTTATTTGTCGTTTTTCCCTTGCTGCTTTCAATCATTTTTCTTTGTCTTTAATTTTTGCCAATTTGATTACTATGTGTCTCAGTGTGTTTCTCCTTGGATTTATCCTGTATGGGACTCTCTGCGCTCTCTGGACTTGGGTTGCTATTTTCTTTCCCATGTTAGGGAAGTTTTTGACTATAATCTCTTCAGATATTTTCTCGGGTCCTTTCTCTTTCTCTTCTCCTTCTGGGACCCCTATAATGTGAACGTTGTTGCATTTAATGTTGTCCCAGAGGTCTCTTAGGCTGTCTTCGTTTCTTTTCATTCTTTTTCTTTATTCTGTTTTGTGGCAGTGAATTCTACCGTTCTGTCTTCCAGGTCACTTCTCTGTTCTTCTGCCTCAGTTATTCTGCTATTGCTTCCTTCTAGTGTAGTTTTCATTACAGTTATTGTATTGTTCATCTCTGTTTGTTTGTTCTTTAATTCTTCTAGGTCTTTGTTAAACATTTCTTGCATCTTCTCGATCTTTGCCTCCATTCTCTTTCCGAGGTCCTGGATCATCTTCACTGTCATTATTCTGAATTCTTTTTCTGGAAGGTTGCCTATCTCCACTTCATTTTGTTGTTTTTCTGTGGTTTTATCTGGTTCCTTCATCTGGTACATAGCCCTCTGCCTTTTCATCTTGTCTATCTTTCTGTGAATGTGGTTTTTGTTCCACAGGCTGCAGGATTGTAATTCTTCTTGCTTCTGCTGTCTGCCCTCTGGTGGATGAGGCTGATTTGTTCTTCTTCTTTGTCTTATAATATTGCATTGGATAAATATGCTACAGTGGAATAGACCATTCTGCTGTTGGTGGACGTTTGGGCTATTTGCAGTTTGGGCTGTTATAAATAAGGGTTTTATGAATATTCATGGATATTTTCTTTCAGTTGATATATAAGCACTCATTTTTCGGTATTTATGTACCCAGCAGTGGAATTCATGGATCACAGGTTTTATATATATATATATATATGTGTGTGTGTGTGTGTGTGTGTGTGTGTGTGTGTGTGTGTTTAGCTTTTGTAATTTCTGCATAACAACTTTCCAAAGTGTTTGCATCAATTTACATTTACACCAGCAGTTTTTGCCGTAGAAATTGATCTATGTCCTCACCAATACTTAATGTATTTATTTGGTTTAACCGTTCTGCTAGGTTTGTAGTGTTACCTTACTGCGGCTTTAATTTGTGTTTCCTGAATGATATTGAATTTCTTCTCATATACTTATTGGCCATTTAGGTATTCTCTTTTTCTTGTGAAGTATTGGTGTAAGTATTTTGCCAGTTAGTGGAAAGTCCATGTGTGGTAACTCCAATATATGGGTCACCTGTGGATCTGTTTATCCTGTCTATTTTTTCTCTTGGTTATCAGTCATTTGGTTCTATTTTCTGGAATGTTTTGTATTTTTCTTTGAATGTTGGGCATTATATATGAAAAATTGTAGAGCCTCTGGAAAATACCTTCCTTCAGAGAGGGTTTAATTTCCCCAGATAGCGCATGGGAAGATCACCTTGAGCCACTTGAGGTTGGTCTGTTTCTAGTTTGTTCTTAATCATAGATCATGGCTCTTCTAGAGTCTCAATTGAAAGCCGGGTGTTTAATGACCCCCTCCTCCTCAGTGGCCCATGCATCCCAGTTGTTGTCTTTCCAGCCCACTGAGACTGACACAGTCTCTAGGCTGCTGATTTCTATCTGACCTTCATTCTCTGCACTGTATAGTGTTAAATGTCCTGAGGAGAAAATGTGGCTCTGCCAGGGGGCTCCCTTCAGTGAGCATTTATGCTCTTTGGGATCTTTGTCCCTCAAGTATTGTCTGTTTTGGTTGTTTTTCATTATCTACAAGCAGCTGGTATATATGTGTGTGTGTGTGTGTGTGTGTGTGTGTGTGTGTGTGTGTGTGTGTGTGTTATTTTCCCCAGCTTTTATAGATGTTCTTAGCAGGAGGATTAGTCTGATACCTGCTACTCCATCATAGGTGAAAGTGTAAGGTTGTTATCTACATTTTAAATAATTCTTAGAAGGGCATTTCAATAACTTACTCCTTCCAGTATTTAATTGCCTCTAAGGTCAAGGACTTCAACATGTCTGTCTATACTCTCTAAATGGCAAGAGAGAAACAAAGCCATGTGTTAGAAATCTGGGGTTTCCAATGCAATCAGGAGCAGAAACTAGAGGGTTATAACTTGGGGGTTGCATTCTAATGATCTTCCCTTTTTTCCTCCCCTAATGTTCAAATATATTTAGAAAGATGACTGGCCAGCAAAATATCCCATAATTTCTGGCCAGATATATTGCATGTTTAAAGGAGAATGTATTTCCTTATTAAGAAAGCATCATTTTGGGGCTTCCCTGGTGGCGCAGTGGTTGGGAGTCCGCCTGCCGATGCAGGGGACATGGGTTCATGCCCCGGTCCGGGAAGATCCCACATGCTGCGGAGCGGCTGGGCCCGTGAGCCATGGCCGCTGAGCCTGTGCTCTGCAGCAGAGGCCACAACAGTGAGAGGCCCGCGTACCGCAAAAAAAAAAAAAAAAAAAAAAGAAAGCATCATTTTTACTTACATGGACCGATATGATCATTTGCTATACCGACAACTCAGAGAATTTAAGATGCAGAGCTTTATTTTTTCAATTGATAGACTTCATTTTTTAGAGCAGTTTTAGTTTTACAAAAAAACTGATTGGAAAGTGCAGAGCATTCCCACATACCTCTTCTTCCCGTGCACACAGTTTCCTCTACTGTTTACATCTTGTATTAGTGTGGTACAAAATGCAGAGTTTTACTTTGGGAAGGTAAATTCTTCCCAAAGCATTTCTCAACCTCAGCAGTAACTCATTGTACAGTGATTTTTTCCTGTGGGAATGGAGGGGAAGGATAGAGCATTCTACTCAGAAGCATCAAAGTAAATATTATGGATCAATGCCAATACAAAGCTTTGATTAGAAACAACTATCAGAGCCTTAGAAACACCTTTTAAATTAATCAGCTATGTGTAACCCCTGGTTATACAAAGCCCAGGGGGCAAAGCAGTCCAAGGGTAGAATGTTTCTGTTGGAAATACTCCTAAGGGGAGAACGTGGTACTATGTTTAAAGCAAAAAGCCAATGCTCTCTTACCTAGGTGATCTTTAATGGCCCTGGAGAGGATAGCCTTGGTTAAATCGTTTTTATATTAATATAAGGTATTAAAAGGTCACCATTAAAAGGTGTTCTCATGGCTCATTTTCTTTGCTTTTTAAAAACAAATTTTAAATTATGGTAAAATATACGTAACAAAATTTACCATTTTAACTATTTTTAAGTGCACAGTTCAGTGGCATTAGGTACGTTCACATTGTTGTGCAACCACCGCCACCATCCATCTCCAGAACTTTTTCCATTTTGCAAAATTGAAGCTCTGTACCCATTAAGCAATAATTCTTCACTCCCTGCTACTCCCAGCTCCTGGCAAGTACCATCCTCCTTTCTGTTTCTATGAGTTTGACTGCTCTAGAAATCTCATATATGTGGACTCATACAGTATTTGTTCTTTTGAGACAGACTTATTTCACTTAGCATAATTTTTCAAGGTTCATCTATGTTGTGGCATGTGTCAGAATTTCCTTCCTTTCTAAGGCTGAATAATAATTCATTGTATGGATACACATGTTTAAACATTCACCCATAGGACACTTGGGTTGCTTCCATTGTTGTCTTTGTTTTGTAGGTAGAAAGTTATGCTTTAGCCAGATATTTGGTATATTATCAAGGAGCTCTGGACTCCTTGAATTTTAAAATAAATACAAATTTTCCAGCCAATATCTTTCAGATGCCAGAATTATCACCAATTTATGTTATTGTAACTCTAGAGACTGAGCATTGAAGTTTTCCAAAATGGATCAGAGGTGGATTTCATTTTCAAGAGGTTATGGTCTAGCTGGGGAAATAAACTGGGTACTCAAATGTTAATAGTTAGTATGTGAAGAGAGTAGATGGGGCCGGGGTTGGGGTGGGAGTGGGGCATAAGGAAGTAAGATGGGAATGTCTGGCGGGGGTAGACTCAGAGCACTGAGACTGGACTGAGGAGTTTAGACCTAGTGCGTAGGTAGTGGGAAGCCACTGAAGATTTCAGATTGTTTGATATTTATGGATTACTTTGTTTCTTTTCTATTTAATTTTATGTTTTAATTATATAAAACATTTACATGCTTTCAAGTAAAAACTATAAAATACGGCACATAAAGAGAGATCTAGCTTCCATGCCTATTCCCTTCTCACGTTCCTTCCTTTCTCTTATAGATAATCCTTCGTTTTTTTAGGTTTTGGTTTATCATTCCATTTCTTCTTTTTGAAAATATAGGGAAATATGTATAAGTATTAATCTTTTTTTATTTAAAAAGCAAATACTATGTATGCTGTTCTGCCTCTTGCATTTTCACTTAAATGTCTTCATATCAGTACACGGAGATTTTCCTCATTCCTTTTTATGTCTGCATAATACTCCATTATATGAATATATCATAACTTATTCAACAATCCTCTATTGATGGACATTTGAGGGTTGTTTTAAATCATTGGCTATTATAAATTGTGCTTTAGTGAATGGGCATGTGCACATATCATTTTATGTGTTGCCAGTGTGTTTTTGGGATAGATTCCTAGGTCAAAAGTCAAGGCATAGGTAATTTTGCTACATTACTACAAAAATCCACTGCTCAGGAATTGTACCATCTTTCATTCTCACTAGCAATACATGCGAGTCTCTGTTTCCTCAGTCATGCTAACAGATTATGTTGTCAAACTTTTGGATTTTTGCTTATCTGACAAGGGAAAATGGTATCTTGGTATAGTTCTAATTTGCATTCATAAAAGTTATTAATATGTTAGGGATAGATCAGTGGGACTTCTTAAATGTGGAGGCCAGTAGGAGAGTGAGAAGAATCAACGGATTGAAAGACCAAGGGGAAGCAAATATAGGGGGCAATTTGTTGTTTGAATTGCTCGTGGGACACTCATGTGGATGTGTCCATTCGGCCTTTGGAGCCAAGAAAGGGGTCATCATATCCACATAAAGATGGCAATTGAAGCTGTAAGATTATATGATGTTGCCAAACCTGGAAATGTAGACGAGAAGAAGGGCAAGAAAATGTATTTCTGAGACTTCTCTGGTGGTCTAGTGGATAAGACTCTGCACTCCCATTGCAGGGGGCCCGGGTTCGATCCCTGATTGGGGAACTAGATCCTGCATGCATGCTGCAACTAAGAAACCTGCATGCTGCAACTAAGAAACCCACATGGCGCAACTAAAGATCCTGCGCACCACAACAAAGACCTGGCACAGCCTACATAAATAAATAAATAAATATTTTTAAAAAGGAGATTAATCTCCAAAATATACATGCAGCTCAATATCAAATCAAAAAAGAAACAACCCAATCCAAAAATGGGCGGAAGACCTAAACAGACATTTTTCCAAAGAAGATATACAGATTGCCAACAAACACATGAAAGGATGCTCAACATCACTAATCATTAGAGAAACGCAAATCAAAACTACGATGAGGTGTCACCTCACACCAGTCAGAATGACCATCATCAAAAAATCTACAAACAATAAATGCTGGAGAGGGTGTGGAGAAAAGGCAACCCTCTTGCATTGTTGGTGGGAATGTAAATTGATACAGCCACTATGGAGAACAGTATGGAGGTTCCTTAAAAAACTAAAAATAGAACTACCATACGACCCAACAATCCCACTACTGGGCATATACCCTGAGAAAACCATAATTCAAAAAGACACAGGCACCCTAATGTTCATTGCAGCACTGTTTACAATAGCCAGGACATGGAAGCAACCTAAATGCCCATAGACAGACGAATGGATAAAGAAGATGTGGTACATATATACAATGGAATATTACTCAGCCATAAAAAGGAACGAAATTGAGTTATTTGTAGTGAGGTGGATGGACCTAGAGTCTGTCATACAGAGTGAAGTAAGGCAGAAAGAGAAAAACAAATACCGTATGCTAACACATATATATGGAATCTAAAAAAAACCAAAATGGTTATGAAGAACCTAGGGGCAGGACAGGAATAAAGATGAAGATGTAGAGAATGGACTTGAGGACATGGGGAGGGTGAAGGGTAAGCTGGGACAAAGTGAGAGAGTGGCATGGACATATATACACTACCAAATGTAAAATAGATAGCTAGTGGGAAGCAGCCGCATAGCACAGGGAGACCAGCTCGGTGCTTTGTGACCACCTAGAGGGGTGGGATAGGGAGGGTGGGAGGGAGTTGCAAGAGGGAGAGGATATGAGGATATATGTATATGTATAGCTGATTCACTTTGTTATACAGCAGAAACTAACAAAACATTGTAAAGCAATTATACTCAATAAAGATGTTTAAAAAAATTAATTAAAAAAAAAGAGAGCTTCCCTGGTGGCACGGTGGTTGAGAATCCGCCTGCCAATGCAGGGGACAGGGGTGCGGGCCCTGGTCTGGGAGTTTCCCACATGCCGTGGAGCAACGAAGCCCGTGTGCCACAACTACTGAACCTACACTCTGGAGCCCACGAGCCACAACTACAGAAGCCTGCGTGCCTAGAGCCCGTGCCCCGCAAGAGAAGCCAACACAATGAGAAGCCCGCGCACCGCAACGAAGAGTAGCCCCCGCTTTCCGCAACTAGAGAGATCACGCACGCAGCAGGGAAGAGCCAACGCAGCCAAAAGTAAATAAACAAATAAATTTTAAAAAATCATATTAAAAACCTATTAATGAGATTTTTAAAAAAAGAAAATCTATTTCCAGCACAAACACGATTGGATAAATCAACTCATCTGTCTTCTCCATGCTTCCCTCTTTTTAAATTATTATTGAAGTTTAAATTTTTATTATTAATGTTATTATTATTTTCAGACTTAGAGGTGACAGACCTGCTGTCTACCCTACTAAAGTACTTGAAAAAAGAATGACAAAGGAAACGGCTCTGGTCCCTTGTCACTCAAAGTGTGACCCAGTGATTTAGTAGCATGGGCATCGCTTGCAAGCTTGTTAGGAACCTAGAATCTCAGGCTCCTCCCCAGGTCTGTGACTCAGCATCTCACAATGCACAGGTGATTTATGGATTCTCCGTACCCCTTTGAGTAGCTGAACTTTGCTGGAGAAAATTAAAAAAGCAGAGTTGACTGGTTGTTTCTTAAGTTTGTGATCCCAAATCATAACTGGATGCTCTACACTTCCTACCATGTTTCTTTAGTGGGATTTCTTCTTTCACACTCCCAAGGGATTATTTCATACCTTCTCCCTCCTCTGCCAATCTCTCACTCACCCTCCCTGCTCATTCTCAAATGATGTCCTCCCCTATGTTATGTATATAGAAAATAGAAGCCATTAGATGGGGACTCTGTCGTACTTTCACCACCAAATTTATCACCATCTTTTCCTTCTTCTTTATAGTGGGATGGAAGAAGTGTCCCTGTTTAAATCAACTCTCCCTACCTCTTTTCTTCTTTCCTCCCTCCCTTCCTTCCCTCCCTCCTTCTTTCCCTCCTCCCTCCTTCTATCCCCCCTCCGTATTTCTCCCTTCCTCCCTCCCTCCCTCCCTTCCTTCCTTCCTTCCTTCCTTCCTTCCTTCCTTCCTTCCTTCCTTCCTTCCTTCCTTCCTTCCCTCCTTCCCTCCTTCCCTCCCTTCCTCTCTCCTCTCTCTCTCTCTTTCTCTTTCTTCCTGGATTTCATTCCACTTCTCTAGGATTTGGCCAATTTGGCTTCTTTGGCCATATCTTTCTTTTTATTATTTTTTAACATCTTTATTGGAGTATAATTTCTTTACAATGGTGTGTTAGTTTCTGCTTTATAACAAAGTGAATCAGCTATACATATACATGTATCCCCATATCTCTTCCCTCTTGCATCTCCCTCCCTCCCACCCTCCCTATCCCACCCCTTTAGGTGGTCACAAAGCACCGAGCTGATCTCCCTGTGCTATGCAGCTGCTTCCCACTAGCTATCGGTTTTACATTTGGTAGTGTATATATGTACATGGCCATATCTTTCTAGCAACATCAATGTCTCTATCTTTCTGGGATCATTCCCATCAGTAGAAAAACCTGATCTGATATCAACTGTCTTTTTTTCCATTTTTAAATTGTGGTAAAATATACATAACATAAAATTAACCATTTAACTTTTTTTTTTTTTTTTGGGTACGCGGGCCTCTCACTGTTGTGGCTTCCCCCGTTGCAGAGCACAGGCTCCGGACGCGCAGGCTCTGCGGCCATGGCGCATGGGCCCAGCCGCTCGGCGGCATGTGGGATCTTCCCGGACCGGGGCACGAACCCGTGTCCCCTGCATCGGCAGGCGGACTCTCAACCACTGCACCACCAGGGAAGCCCCATTTAACTGTTTTTAAGTGTAAAGTTCACTGGTATTAAATACATTCAAAATGTTGCACAACTATTACCACCATCCACTTCCATAACTCGTTTCATCTTATAAAACTGCAACTCTATTCCTGTTAAACAACAGCTCATCATTCTCCCCTCCCCCTATCCCCTGGCAACCACCATTCTACTCTCTGCCTCAGTGATTTTGACTACTCTAAGTATCTCAGATAAATGGAATCATACAGTATTTGTCTTTTTGTGATTGGCTTGTTTCACTTAGCATAATATTCCCAGATTTCATCCATGTTGTAGCATAGGTCAGTATTTCCTTCTTTTTTAAGGATGAATAATGTTCTATTGCATGTATTTGCCACATTTTGCTTATCTATTCATCCATCAATGGACACTAGGGTTGCTTCCACATTGTAGCTATTGTGAATAATGCTGCGATGAATGTGGGTGTACAAACATCTCTTTGACACCCTGCTTTCAATTATTTTGGGTAAATATGCTGAAGTGGAATTGCCAGATCATATGATAATTCTACTTTAAAGTTTTTGAAGAACTGCCATACTGTTTTCCACAACAGCTGCACCATTTTATATTCCCATCAACAGTGCACAGGGGTTCCAGTTTCTCCACATCCTTGTCAACATTTGTTATTTTCTGGGGTTTTTTTTTTTTTTTGATAGTAGCCATCCTAAAGAGTGTGAGGTAGTACTTAAAGGTAGTTTTTTTTTTTTAACATCTTTATTAGAGTATAATTGCTTTACAATGGTGTGTTAGTTTCTGCTTTATAACAAAGTGAATCAGTTATACATATACATATGTCCCCATATCTCTTCCCTCTTGCATCTCCCTTCCTCCCACCCTCCCTATCCCACCCCTCTAGGTGGTCACAAAGCACTGGGCTGATCTCCCTGTGCTATGCGGCTGCTTCCCACTAGCTATCTATTTTTACATTTGGTAGTGTATATATGTCCGTGCCACTCTCTCACTTTGTCCCAGCTTACTCTTCCCCCTCCCCATATCCTCAAGTCCATTCTCTAGTAGGTCTGCATCTTTATTACCATCTTGCCCCTAGGTTCTTCTGACCATTTTTTTTCTTTTTTTAAATTCCATATATATGTGTTAGCATATGGTATTTGTTTTTCTCTTTCTGACTTACTTCACTCTGTATGACAGTCTCTAGGTCCAACCACCTCACTACAAATAACTCAGTTTTGTTCCTTTTTATGGCTGAGTAATATTCCATTGTATATATGTGCCACATCTTCTTTATCTATTCATCTGTTGATGGGCACTTAGGTTGTTTCCATGTCCTGGCTATTGTAAATAGAGCTGCAATGAACATTTTGGTACATGACTCTTTTTGAATTACGGTTTTCCCAGGGTATATGCCCAGTAGTGGGATTGCTGTCGTATGGTAGTTCTATTTTTAGTTTTTTAAGGAACCTCCATACTGTTCTCCATAGTGGCTGTATCAATTTACATTCCCACCAACAGTGCAAGAGGGTTACCTTTTCTCCACACCCTCTCCAGCATTTATTGTTTGTAGATTTTTTGATGATGGCTATTCTGACCAGTGTGAGATGATATCTCATTGTGGTTTTGATTTGCATTTCTCTAATGATTAGTGATGTTGAGCATCCTTTCATGTGTTTGTTGGCAATCTATATATCTTCTTTGGAGAAGTGTCTGTTTAGGTCTTCTGCCCATTTTTGGATTGCGTTGTTTGTTTTTTTGATATTGAGCTGCATGAGTTGCTTGTATATTTTGGAGATTAATCCTTTGTCAGTTGCCTCATTTGCAAATATTTTCTCCCATTCTGAGGGTTGTCTTTTGGTCTTGTTTATGGTTTCCTTTGCTGTGCAAAAGCTTTTAAGTTTCATTAAGTCCCATTTGTTTATTTTTGTTTTTATTTCCATTTCTCTAGGAGGTGGATCAAAAAGGATCTTGCTGTGATTTACGTCATAGAGTATTCTGCCTATGTTTTCCTCTAAGAGTTTTATAGTGTCTGGCCTTACATTTAGGTCTTTAATCCATTTTGAGTTTATTTTTGTGTATGGTGTTAAGGAGTGTTCTAGTTTCATTCTTTCACATGTAGCTGTCCAGTTTTCCCAGCACCACTTATTGAAGAGGCTGTCTTTTCTCCACTGTATATTCTTGCCTCCTTTGTCAAAGATAAGACCATATGTGCATGGGTTTATCTCTGGGCTTTCTATCCTGTTGCATTGATCTATCTTTCTGTTTTTCTGCCAGTACCATACTGTCTTGATTACTGTAGCTTTGTAGTATAGTCTGAAATCAAGGAGCCTGATTCCTCCAGTTCCATTTTTCTTTCTCAAGATTGCTTTGGCTATTTGGGGTCTTTTGTGTTTCCATACAAATTGTGAAATTTTTTGTTCTAGTTCTGTGAAAAATGCCAGTGGTAGGTTGATAGGGATTGCACTGAATCTGTAGATTGCTTTGGGTAGTAGAGTCATTTTCACAATGTTGATTCTTTCAATCCAAGAACATCGTATATCTCTCCATCTATTTGTATCATCTTTAACTTCTTTCATCAGTGTCATAATTTTCTGCATACAGGTCTTTTGTCTACTTAGGTAGGTTTATTCCTAGGTATTTTATTCTTTTTGTTGCAATGGTAAATGGGAGTTTTTTCTTAATTTCACTTTCAGATTTTTCACCATTAGTGTATAGGAATGCAAGAGATTTCTGTGCATGAATTTTGTATCCTGCTACTTTACCAAATTCATTGATTAGCTCTAGTAGTTTTCTGTTAGCATCTTTAGGATTCTGTATGTATAGTATCATGTCATCTGCAAACAGTGACAGCTTTACTTCTTCTTTTCCAATTTGGATTCCTTTTATTTCTTTTTCTTCTCTGATTGCTTTGGCTAAAACTTCCAAAACTATGTTGAATAATAATGGTGAGAGTCGACAACCTTGTCTTGTTCCTGATCTTAGTGGAAATGCTTTCAGTTTTTCACCATTGAGGACGATGTTGGCTGTGGGTTTTTCATATATGGCCTTTATTATGTTGAGGAAAGTTCCCTCTATGCCTACTTTCTGGAGGGTTTTTATCATATACGGGTGTTGAATTTTGCTGAAAGCTTTTTCTGCATCTATTGAGATGATCATATGGTTTTTCTCCTTCAATTTGTTAATATGGTGTATCACGTTGATTGATTTGCATATATTGAAGAATCTAAACGTGGTTTTTGATTTGCATTTCCCTAATGATTAGTGATGTTGAACATCATTTCATGTGCTTATTGGCATTTGTTGATATCAACTTTCTTTTAATAAACTACCTTCCTTGACTGCTTGTCCCACTCCAACCATTTTCCAATTTCTTTGCTCCCTTCAGAGTAAAACTTCTTAAAATAGTTGCCTTTATACTACCTCTATTTCTCTGCTTTCCATCCACTTTTCAGAACACTTCAGCCTGGCTTCCAACTCCACCACGCTGCTGAAACTACTCTTGTCAAGGGTACCAGTGACCTCAGTGTGGTCAAAACCAATAGACACTTTCAGCAAAATTTGACACTCTTTACCATCTTATTCATCATGAAATATTGACTCCTTGTGGCTTTTGGGACACCTTGCTTTCCTGGTTTTTCTCCTATCACACTGGTCTCCCTCTATCTACCTCCTCTACCTGACCTTTCAGTGTTGAAATTCTGGAGTTCCTCAAGGCTCAATCCTGGTCCTTTCCCCTCCCTTCTCTCCCCTCCTCTCCCTTTGCACTCTTCTCTCACTTTCACCCAGCCTCTCTTATCCTCCCCCTCTCCTCACATCCTGTATCCTCTCTTTTTCTATTCTTTCTCCTAAAGCAAAGAATAACATTCTCTGAGAGCGCACATTCATTTTACACCTTCCCATAGTTCTCCATTCTCTGTTGCCTTATACTTACTTTGTTTTATGCATTTACATTGTCTGCTTGGCTTCTGTGGGCATTTGAGTTTGTGTTCACTCTCTTAAGCCATATATTGTAGTTATTTATATAAACATTTCTCTCTGTCTCTTGACTGTATGTTCTCTAAGTGTTGGTTCTCCATCTGCTTTATTCTCAACAATGCCTAGCAACGTGCCTTGAGAACAATAGAAATAAAAGTTATTGAATAAGATAAGCAAGCAAATAAATAAATACAAGGATTCATTAAAATATAAAATTGAAAACATTTTTATCCTGAAGAAGACATATGTCTAGAACAGTGCTGGCCATCTGATGGGCATTCAGGGGGTTTGGTTAACTAACTGAATAATAGCAATCTGTAGGTTCCTGATATGACAAAGAACTTAATGATTATCATCTCTACCATTTAAAAGTATGCTGAAGTATCTATGTTTTTAAAGATTTAGCTCAATTATATATTTTATTAGAAGTAGAAAAAATGGTGAAAGAATATCAAAGGATATCAAAAATATGTGATAGAATAGTTAATGACTTTTGATTGAAAGAAGAAATGCTGTTATGAATAAAAGAAAGTGTTTTCCATTGAGATGAATATATATTCCCTTTTTATGTATGGCTCAAAAATTATTTTTATTAATACTGCTAAATGAAAATACTGATACTCTGGTCCTTAGACTAAAGTAAAGTGATCAATAATGTGATCTAATTTTCAATAATGAACACCTACCAATAATGGGAATTGAATAACGGGAAATAAAGATAATGATTTGGAGACTGAAGACATCTATTTAGCTGAATGACTTTGGGCAAGTTCTATACCTTTGTTTTCTCAGCTCTAAAAGAAGAAGACTGGATTTAATTATCTTTAAAGGATTTTTAAAGCTATCAGATTTCTGTAATAAATAAACGGATTCCAGTTCTATGATCCTGATGTTTGCTTTTCTAGTGCATACCTGATTCCTTTAAGAAAAAATATCTGGTAAGCCCTAATGGAAACCATCTGGTAAAAAAGGAAGGAGACAGAATTGCAGGGCTTTGTACCTGCTTCCTCTATAGGTAGACTTCCTTGGTCCTTCCAGCAGAGAAAGGAGGCGTGGTAATTTAAAAAAAATTGGGGTGGTAGGGGGAGAGATCAAAGAGAAAAAGAAAATACTTCCTTCCTCTGAGAGTTGATGGCTCTCCCAGCTTTCTGGAGACTCGTCAGCACCTGCAGTGTGGACAGCACCAAATCTCTAAAATTCTCACATGCTAATCTAAGCCCAGGTTCCTGGAGTTCACTGATTAAGTAGTTTGTATTCTTTCCAAAAACTAATATGAAACCAGGAGGGGCCACACAGAGGGCTTCAAAGATAATAGTCTAGATCTTAAATTGGGTGCTTTGTTCAAAAAAGTCATTTTTCTCTTGTGATTTATATCGTAACATACATTACATGAATTCTGTTGCGTCTATCAGTTTTTCCATGAAAAAATTAATGAATTAAAAATATGTATCACATTAAAACAAAATAAAGAGACATTCTCATTTAAAGAGAGGCCTCACATCCAGAGGAATAATTAAGAGGCTATTATGTATCAATCCTAAAGAGTTTCAGTAACAAACCTTCCTCCTTCCCTGACATGTAAAGTAAGATGATCCCATGCAAGGTAGATCCCATGTGAGAACAAGAATGTGAACGGGAAAATCGAGGATATTCTCCACTTTTATGGAGCCCAGAAAGGCTGGCTGGGATATGGCCTGACCAGCATTTCAACCAGGCTCGTGAGAAGTTCCACAAAGCAGAGGTCGAGAGTGTGATCTTGTCTTTAGAGCAGAGTTATATGAGAACTCCTGGACTAAACCCCGGATCCTCCCAAATTTTTTCAGTCAAGTTACAAGAATGAGCCTAAGAACCAGATTGTTTCTAACAGAGAATAAAACCTCAGGCAGAATCTTTATCGTGTGAAGTTCAGGAATGCTTTGTACTGCAGGCTTTACCATTGAGTCTCTGATCATTTACTTCTATGCCTGGGGGAAGGTCCAGGGAGCCATTAACTGTTCAAATCCTTCCAGACCTGCTGTTCATTTGTCATTTCTCAGCCTTACTGTCTTTATGGTTCTGCTAGACCCTGTGAACCATAAAGAAACTCCTTGGCTTGGTCACACTGGATTATCTAGGCTTCCTTATCACATTACTTCACATTCCCCTGGCCTTCCTGTTTTTCCTGCCCCCTTTAACATTCACTCCTGGCATTCAGAAGGTATTTAGTGAGCACCCACTATGTGTCAGGTGCTGTTCCAGGTGCTGGGGATAAAAGGAAGAACCACATAGCCATGGTGTGCACTAATGAACGTTATCGTGTAGTGGGGAGGGGGAAAGTAGACGTCAAACAGACATCTAAAGAAATTAATATATATTTTGCTCCACATATATAGAGAAGATGAGGGGCTATGAGAGGCAATAACAGGGTGATGTACTCTAAATTGAGTGGCCAGGGAGCTCAGCTTTGAGGAGATGGCATTTAAATTGCAACCAGAGGGAGCAGGCAAATGAAAAGAGAGGACAGAAGGGTAAGTTTTAGGCAGAAGGGTAAGTATGTGCAAAGGCCTGAGACAAAAAAGAGCATTGACATGAGAGAACCTGAAAGAAAGCGGGTGCCGTACACTGAGCACATAGAGTGGTGTTAACAGAAAAAAGTTGTTGATTTGTCCCTATATGGAATACTTTGTGCAGATCTGGACACACTATTAGCAAGGTGACCAGTATGGACAAAAATGCCCACGATCTGTTGTTCAATGAAGAGTAGTAGCCTGAATGTGTAGTGTAATTCTTCATATGGCTATGAAGGACTGTCAGGTGCAAGTGCTAGAAAGCCCAATCAAAACTCACTTAAGCAAAATAAGTATGTATTAGTTCACATAGCTGAAAAGTCCATGGGTTTGGCTACCCTTAGGCCTGGCTTTACCAGGGATTCAACTGTTTTAGACCAGTGCTGTTCCATAGAGTTATAATGTGGGCCACATGCATCATCCCTTCAACATGTAATGGACAAAAATTATCAGTGAGATACTTTATGTTCCTTTTTCATGCTGTCTTTGAAACCCAGTGTGTGTTGCATACTTACATCATGTCTCAGTTTGTACTAATCTCATCAAATGCTCCACAGTTACATGCGGCTAGTGGCTACCATCTTGGACAGTGCAGGCCAAGGCCTTAGAGCCTTTCAGTTTCAATACATGTGAGAGTGAGCTGGAGAATGAGTCTTCTTAGAAGTCTGAGCAAAAGTTTCTTTGTATCTCATTGGTTCTAAAGCAATTACGTGACCATGTTGAACCAACATCGTGCCCGGGAAAAAAGTGACACACCCAATGGTTTAGACCTCAAATCACCCAGATCATATGCTGAACCCCAGAAGTGCAGAAAAGGGGTAGGCCCCACCTGAACTCAATGTATGGGATAGACATTTGCTATTTTTGGCCATTTGGCATTCATTCATCTGGCCTCAGATTGTAGTGTTTGGGAAATCTATCCTCCCCATGTGGAGGAGGGCTGGAAGGCAGACTGTTAGTGGAAGTTATATCTGGGAAGTGAGATTCCAAGGGTTGTAAAGGACACACTTTTATTTTCTGTTTTACATATTTTTTAGTTTCTTGCTACTAGCATATATTATTTTATTTTTATTTTTAAAGGTAAACTTAGATTTCCTTGTTCTAAAATGGGGATGTGGTCTAATACCTGAGTGATCAAATGTTTTGGTTTACGTAGGCTAGTCCTGACTTATTCCTGTCATTACAGAGTAATTAATAGAACTCCCTTCACTTCCAAAAATGTCCCAGCATTGGAGCATATGGTCGTTCAATCTAATACTTTAACTCCATGGTGGGTATTGATAAGGTTGATTCAGACTTTAAAACAATATCTTGAGATAATAGGACGTTTTCATAGACAGCCCAATAAAAGGCAAGTATTCACATCGGGTGTTTCTGCATCCTCAGGGAGCGAGGTGTTTTAAGAGTTAATTTTTCTAATAACTGAAGCTTGCCCTTTAAGCATCAAGATGTTTTAACATTAACCACTTTTGATGAAAATATTGCTCTGAAGTGTTATATATTTTCCTAACTTCTTAAGTGGAGTAAATCAAACATGATTGAAGTACTTGTTGACACAAGTTATTGCAGAGCTCCCCCCTGGTGAGCAGCCACTCACTGGTATGTTGTGAATGGATTACAGGTGTGTGGAGATATGATCTCCCTCCTCCTCTCCCCCTGCCACCATCTCCACCTCTCAGGGGAGCCAGGTGGGGCTTGGGGTGACAGAAGCCCCTGAATGAGTTGCCTCTGGTTGTTTCCCCAACGTGTCATCTAAATAGGTTCATTTTCCATGTGCATCTTGTAAAAGGTCAGGAAGAGCTCCTTACTGCTTTGCGTTACCATTTGGAGATTCTGGCAGGGCCACCTGCTCTTTGCTCTTTGTGGTGTTCTTCTTCTTACATGTCTGGTGATTGTCATTGCTTCTTATTGTCTTTCCTGTTTCATCTGCTATCTTATTTTATGCAGGCTTGTTAGGTAAAATGAACTATGTTTGCGTAGAGCTTGCCTCTTCCAGCTGAAGATTTAGTAGTGGCTGTTTGCATCATTGTCTTTGTAACTAACTCATTTCTTTGCTGTTGCTATACTCCATATGTCTAAGTTTAGAATGTCATATTATGCCTCCTCATTAGAGCTGGTAGATATCCCATAAAGAGTCCTTTATTCTTTATTTTTGATTGTTTAATTAATTTTTAGTTAAAAAGTTTTTATAGCTTTTATTTATTTTTGAGCCCTTTATTCTTAAGAGATAGTTGTGGTTAATATAGATAGATACATACATACATACATAGGTATAATTTCAAGAAGACTGTAAATAAATTACTGATGACAACATCATAATGCAGTGTTGTATTGAAGAAAAGAATACTTGATACACATACACACACACACACACACACATGCATATATATGTATAAGGAGGGGGCCGGGGAGAAATTCAGAAAACATGGAGAACAGTTATACCCTCCTTTCCAACCAACCTCATAAAGGTCAGTTGTCATCCTGTCTCAACAAATGGTCCCTTATTACTATTCTGAAACTGAATGTCTTTCTGGTTGGACAACTGATGTTAGCCAGTAAGGCATTTCTGATGCTTTTGTGTTCTTATGTAAGGGTGGACCACTTCCAGCATTGTAAATGACAGAAGGAAATACTCAGAGGGCCGCACAAAATCTTAACTAGTACCATTCTAAGGCAGGCTTGCTCAGAAGTTAAAAACAAGATCTTTGAAGTCTGACCTGGGTTTGAATTCTGGTTCTAGCACATACTAGCTCTGTGCATTGGACAAGTTTTTTAATCCCTTGGTGCCCCATTTTCCTCATTGAGTGTTTGTGATGATGAAATGAGAAAATGTTTGTAAGATCTCTTGCTTGTCATAAGTGATCACTCAATGATTTTGTTCCATTGCCATTATTGTTAATAATAATAATTTTGGAGTTAATGGTTAATGGAAAGACTTACCTTTGGGGAAAATAGAATACATAATAAAACATAGGCATGATATTTTGGTCATTGGCCTAATTTTGAGTAATTAGTCACCTGTCATATTTTTCACTGAATAGTGACGTGTGAAAAATTCTGAAATTGGCTTAATTGGCTAGAAATTTTCTTGAGTTATTTTATTCTTAGCTATCCATGAGGTTTGCTGTATAGCATCGTATTCTTTGCTAGGCAATTGGAGACTGGTCAATGCTTTCAGCCAGGCAACTGTCCTGGATTATAGCTGACTGACCTATAGTTTATACTTTATGAAAAATCAGTATATCATTTGTATTTTACTTAACCCCTATGGGATATTTTCCTGCACCTTACATTTCTCAAAAAACAAGAGAGAAGTGTTTCTGGGACATATGTCATTCCTAAAGCCCCTTAGGGAAGCTTCCAAGAGGACAATGATTTATCCTACCTGCTGTATCTTCTTCTTGCTACTGCAAAAGCTGCATAAGTACTTCATTAAACAAAGGAAGGTTCTGGTTTCTATTCAAAGATGTAGAGAGCTAGAAAGAGAATCACTCTCAAGCTTACAATGAAAAAAAATGGACCGACAGCAAGTTCACAACCTTTCTTGAGCCAATTGAAGTATTGAGGTTGCTGGGAAACCAGCAGACCCATAATTTAGGAAGAGACAGGTATCTGCAGGGAGAAACAAGACATGAGCACTGACTTACCTGGGCAAGAAGCAGCTAGATAAGAATTCAACTAGAGTGGTTGTTGAGTAGGTGGAGTCTGGCTGAGTGCACACTGGCAAAAGAGGGTGAATCTAGGGGCCACAAATAAAGGGGGAAAGGCCATGCCCTCTTGTAGGCATTTTTCCATGAACCCCACCATGAACTCACAGAAACCGTTTGGAGCGTCTACAGAAAGTCTCCCTTGTGCTGCACAAGGAACGAAGCTGCTGTGGGAAGGCGGGGAACTCTACCTGGATCCTTCTCTCCTATGAACAGAAGCCTTAAATTGTGTGGTGTGTGTGTGGAAGGGGATGAGCACTATTACCCTTAGGGTACTGGTGAAATCTTATCATTTCTGGAGCAAGGGAATAGGAAAAAACTCTTGACTTCTGGGGAAAGGACAGGTATAAATGTTGGGTTCATAAGTAACCCAGAGGAGGGGTGGGATCACTGAGAAGGCTCAGTTGCAGTGCTTGTCTAAGACTAAGGGAACAACAGAGGACATTTCCTCCCTTGCTCCACCCCCAAACCAGGCAAATAAAAGAAGGCAGAGGGCTTCCCTGGCGGCGCAGTGGTTGAGAGTCCGCCTGCCGATGCAGGGGACACGGGTTCGTGCCCCGGTCCGGGAAGATCCCACATGCCGCAGACCGGCTGGGCCCGTGAGCCATGGCTGCTGAGCCTGCGCGTCCGGAGCCTGTTGCTTTGCAACGGGAGAGGCCACAACAGTGAGAGGCCCGTGTACTGCAAAAAAACAACAACAACAACAACAAAAAAAAAGAAGGCAGAAAAAGAAAAGAAAAAAAAAGGAAGAAAGAACAGATGAAAGAAAGAAAGAAAGAAGGAAGGAAGAAAAGAAAGAAAGAAAGAAAGAAAGGGCAAGGTTAGTGGGTTTTAATCCAACCATATCAATAATCACGTTGAGTATGAATGGTCTAAACACACCAGTTAAAAGATAGAGATTATCAGATTGGATTAAAAAAGCAAGAACAAACTATACACTGTCCATAAGAAACTTACTTTAAATATAAAGACAATCGGTTAAAAGTAAGAGGATAGAAAAAAGATGCTGTGCGAACACTAACCAAAGTAAAGCTGGAGTCGTTACATTAACATCAGACTAAATAGACTTTAGAACAAGGACTATTCTCAGGGATAAAAAAGGGACATTAAATAATTATAAACGCCTCAATTTTCCAAGAAGAAGTAATAATCCTAAATATGAGTGTACTTTACAACAGAGTTCTGAAATACATAATGCAAAAGCTGATAGAATTGAAAAGCAAAATAGACAAGTTCACAAAGTTGAAAAATTCAGTGCTCTTTTCTTAGTAAATGATAGAACAAATAGGAAGAATATCAATAAAAGTATAATGATCTGAAAGGCATTATCAAACAACTTGACCTAATTGACGTTTATAGAACACTACCCAACTACACGTCTTTCTGTAGTGCATATTCACCATAGGGTACTATATTTTGGGCCATGAAACCAACCTTAACAACTTTAAAAGAACAGAAATTTCAGGAGGTATGTTCATGAACCATAATGGAGTTAAAACAGAAATCAGAACAGAAATATATCTAGAAAAATCCCCAAACATATGAAATATAAACAACATATCCTAAATATCCTAAACATATCCTAAATATCCTATATGTCAAAGAGGAAGAATTAAAAATATTTTGAACTGAATGAAAAGGAAATACAATGTGTCAAATTTGTGAGATGCAGCTAAAGCAGTGCTTGGGGGGAAATGGTAGTATTAAATAATTTACATTAGAAAAGAAGAAACGTTTCCAATCAGTAATAGAAGCATCCATCTAAAAAAACCCAAAAAACACTAGAGCAAGAAGAACAAATTAAAACTAAAGCAAACAGAAGAAAGGAAATAATAAAGATAAGTGCAACAATCAATGAATTGAAAACAGAATTGCTTTTGAAAAAAAATCAGTGAAATTAATAAACCTCGAGCCAGACTGACAACTACTAAGAAGGCCTAAAGTAGTGCATTTTGGTAGCAGTGAGCACACCCAGTGCCCAGATCTTGGTTTCTAAATGCCATTATCCAATAAAAGGAATGAGGAATCCTTGAAAAAATAAACTCCAAGACTGAGCAGGGAAAATACAAGAAGATTCTGGAGCATCTTGTGGTGCCACAGGGTAAGGAAGTGCTAATCAACAACAACAACAAAACAACAGCAGGATTATGTCAAATACAGGAACAAACATGAAAGAGCTCCCAATGGGCAAAACTGGAACAATTTTAGGCTAAATAAATAAATTTTTAAAAGTTGGTTATAACTCAAAGAATAAAATGAGTATCCATAAGTCCATATTGATAAAAATAAAAGTTGAGTAGGCTGGTTACCTTGTACAGAGAAAGGACAACTCTTCCTTCCAGAAGAATTCCAAATTAATAAATACAGAGGGATGAGGGATATCGAAAATCACCGTTAGAATATCATAGACGTAACTGCTGCAGACAGATCACCTGATGAGTGCCAAAATTTGTGGGTGACAGTTTAAGGAGAAGCAAGACATTTTCACAGTCCCCCAATATTTATTAACTACAAAGAGAAAAATAGTAACTTCACAGTGGAGAAACCTGGCAGACACTACCTTAAACCAAGAGATCAAGGTTAACATCACTGGTAATAAGACGTATTGACAGCATCCCCGCTTCCCCCAGTTTGGTGTACTGAGAAGGCATGTCACTTCTGTGGTATTCTGGCCCAAACTCCCTAACTCTAGTCTAATCGTGTGAAACATCAGACAAACCAAAATTGAGGGACAGTCTACAAAATACCCGACCAATGCTCCTCAAATGTCAAGGGCAAAAAGACAAGGAAAGACTAGGAACAGTCACAGATCAGAGGAGACCAAAGAGAAATAACAGCTAAGTGCAGTGTGGGATCCTGGATGGAATCCTGGAACAGAAGGTTGGCATTAGTGGAAAAACTGGCAAAATTAGAGAAAATTCTGCAGTTTGTTAATAGTATTGTACCAACATTCATTTCCTGTTTTTGATCATGATACTATGGTTGTGTAAGATGTTAACATCAGGGAAAGCTGGGCGAGAGGTATATAGGAGTTCTTTACGTAATCTTCACAACTCTTCTGTAAGTCTAAAATTATTTCAAAATAAAAAAAAAACAAAAGTTGGGAGAGCTTTTGATGAAATAGCCCTAAGGAAAGAAGTAAAGGCTCCTTTGTGTTATAAGGAAATAGTACGGACACCTTTCGACTGTAAATGAGACTTGTAGAAGAACATCTTGCATGCTACCTGGGCCCCCAAGTGATTCACTGAGCTCTTAGTCTGAGAGTTCCTGATGGGGCCATCTAACCCAATTCATTTGAAGACATCCAGTTTTGGGGGGGGCTGTTCTTTAACTCTTTCTATATCTTACTTTGGCTTTTTATCCTGTCTCAACTAGGTCTTGGAAGTGATGATGACCTTAAAATCACTTTTAGAAAACTGCTTTTTGAAAAAAGCTAATTTTCTTTATCCTTCTCAGAGAAAGATGAAAATTTTCCCTCCTTTCTTTTACTGACTGTGATCATCGTGAGGAGGGGGGCAAACTTGCAACCCATCTTCTGATGTCAGCTCTTTCTAGCCAACATGGCTTTTGTTTATATTGAAGTTGGATTTGCAGAGAAGCCTGGTCATTTATACCATGCTGTTTCACACACTTACGTTGTTTGCTGGGCCCCTAAAGGCATGTGGGTTTTTGACCCCAGGTGAATGTAATAAGTTACGTATAATTTCTGGTGTTTGCTCATGACCTGTGCTAGTCAGAGCTCTTTCCAGTCTGACCAAAATATCTAACCCTGCTCCTATGGTTCTTTAGATTCCTCTGTGGGGTTGTGGCCTCTGATCTGCTTTTTATTATGATTTTCCCTTGTTCGTCCTTGCAGCATTCTTATGTGGGCTGTGGGTTGCCGGAAGAGAACTTTTCCCTGCCCTGCACCCCATACACACGTGTAAAGTTGATGTTGCCAGGATATGCAAACTGCCCAGAAGCCAGGTGGTCACACAGAACAGGAGCTGTGAGGTCTGTCTCAGTGCAGGATTGGTTGGCGCTCAGAGTACCCATTTGGGGCTCATGTCACTGGCTGCCCGAAGTAGGGTCTCACCCAGTCTGAGAAGCTTGTTTTGTGCTATACCACACTCCTTTTGCACTAGAAGCTTCCCCAATATTCTGCCCTAGTTTACTGAGGTCCCTGATGGTGCTTCTCATATCTTAGGTATAAGAGGTAAAAGAAAGGTTAAGAACCAGTGCTCTAAGGTTTCATTTGTTGTGTGTGTGTGCGTGTGTGTGTGTGTGTGTTTGACTTTAGATCTGAATAATTTACTTTTAGGTAACCAGAAGTAAGAAGGAAGATGTACATTGGCCTTGACTGATTGTTTTGTGCATTGAAAACCACCCCACCAAGATCCCCAAACAGGCTGAATGATTGTAAGATGGGAGTGGGTCTTGAGCCAGCTGTGTGTTTTTTAAACACCATGCTAGGGTGTTGTTCTACTCTAGATGGTGGAAGCTCTGAAGGAAGTTAGAAGAAAACTCCCATTAACCTCAGTCAGCTCTTGTCTTGAGCACCACATTAAGAGTCATCCAGCCTTCCCTCTGGTGGGCAGGTCATCTATTTCAGCATGATTTGGTAACTTGTTTTCTACCTTTGTCTTTGATCATATGGCCCATATTTTCCTTCTTTATCTTTGGAAGAAGAAAAAGCATGAGGTGGGAGTTAAATAGACCTAAGGTTTAATCCTCATGCTGACATTTACTGGATGGTTTAACCTCGGACAAGGACATAAGCATCATATTCATCACCTGCAAAAAAAAGGGGGAAAATCTGCCTTAGATGGTTTGGTAAGAATAACATATCCCTATTTTACAGATAAGGAAACTGAGGCAGGAAAGGATTAAGCCGTTGACTTAAACCCACAGGGTTTGGACCCAGATAGTCTGACACTACTCAGAGACTGCCCACTCAGTCCTTCTGCCACGCAGCTCTGCAGAAGGCCAGCGTGTACTTACTTGTCATCTGTCTTAAGATGGCCGAGGGTAGAGGTTTCTGAAAATACTGTCCACTGTTCTACACTGGACAGTTCTTGAGCTAGGTGCCTGGAGTATTTTCATCTTTGCCTCTAAGTCTTATAAGGAATGCTGGCAACGTACTCTTCAGGTGTCCAAAGAGAGGGTGGGTGCACACAGACTTAGAAAAAGAGAGATTTGCATGGACTCTGTTTTTATCAGTGTTTATGGATAATAGTTTTCTGCCCCAGCAGGGGGTATTTATAGTTACTGTTTCAAAAAATTAAAATGAGTACTTTAAAAATAAATGGATGAGTGAATGAATGAATGAAATATTTAATAAATGAGGTAACAATGAGGAATTTCACAGAAGAGTGCCTGGAACATAGTAAGCTCTTCACAACTGCTTGCCCCCATCCTCCCCACCTTCTCCTTCATTTGACCTTAGTTTCATCTGTTATTTTCTTCCCCCACAAACTGAGGTCACAGTCCTCTCCTTTACATTATGCTCAACATTGATCAGGTGCTTTGATGAGCACTGTATTTAGTTTGAGTGCTACACCTAAAGTGCTTCTTGAACAGTGACATGAAATTAGAAAGGATAGAAGCCACTTTGGATGTCAGAATTGGGTCCGAGATGTCACGGTAAAATGATAGACTGATTCTTACAAGGTCAGTGCAAGGTCTTATTATGTCCAGAAAATTAACTGCGTGCTTGCAGAATGTGGGAGATGTGTGTCTTAGCAGCCACAAATACAGAAAATACTTGGGAGTTAAAACCAATAGTTGTATTGGTTAGGGCACAGATTCAGTTGCTGTCACAAAGACCTAAAATAACAATGGCTTAAATAAACTACAAGTTTATTTCCCTCTCACAGACTGAGAATAAGCAGTATAGGGTGAAATGGCAGCACCAGAAACCCAGGGTCCTTCTATCTTGTTGCTCTGCTACCCTTCATCCACAGGATTATCAGGTCCACATTACAGCCAATGGGAAAGGGAAAAGGGAAGTGGGGGGGCATGTTCCTCCCCTTTAAGAGAAAGACTAGAAAATTACCCTAGTCACATCTGGCTACGTCCCATTGGCTAGAACCTAGCCTCCTGGCCACACCTTCCTACAAAGGAGACTGGGAAATGTAGTCTTCAACTGGTAGCCATCTTCCTAGCTAAGAATTTTATTACTGGGTAAGAAGAAGAAAGAGAATGGATACTGATCGAACAGTTAGCAGCCCTACAGTTAAGTTGATATGATACAATAGTGCAATTTGTTTGTAAAACAGCCTTGGGCAATCTTACATTGCATTGATAGAAGTATAAGAGCTTCTAGAACAGGAATTGGCAACCTTTTTCTGAAAAGGGCCACATAGTAAATATTTTAAACTTTGCAGGCCGGCCATATATGGTCTATATTGTAAATTCTTTTTTGTTTTTGTTTTTTACAGTCCTTAAAAAATGTAAACACCATTCTTAGCTCACAGACTATTAAAAAATATAGCCTGCATGGAGGGCTATAGTTTGCCAACCTCTGTTCTAGAACAAGAAGGGTGATAAGTCTGGGATCATGTCTAAAGATGTACAAGAATATGTCCAGGGGCTTCCCTGGTGGTGCAGTGGTTGGGGGTCCGTCTGCTGATGCAGGGGATGCGGGTTCGTGCCCTGGTCTGGGAGGATCCCACATGCCGCGGAGCGGCTGGGCCCGTGAGCCATGGCCGCTGAGCCTGCGCCTCCGGAGCCTGTGCTCCGCAGTGGGGGAGGCCACGGCAGTGAGAGGCCCGGGTACCGCAAAAAAAAAAAAAAAAAAAAAAAGAGTATGTCCAGAGGAGGTGGTCAGGTTGGGCAAGGGTCTCTGGATGAATTGACAAGAGCAATGACTGAAGGCATTGGTTACTTTTAGTCTGGAGAAGCTGAGACTCTTAATGAGATGATCATTGTCTTTAGATATTTGAATGACAGTCAGGTGGTTAGGAGAGACCTTTGTTCTACATGTATCCAAAGGGAAGAACTAGAATCAGTGAGAGGATGCTCTGGGAGACAGATTGCCGCCCAGCATAAGGAAGGACTTTCTCACTATTGGTTACCATTTGTGGAGCTCTTATTGTCAGGCGTTGTTCTAAGCCCTTTACATAGATGGTTTCACTTTACCTTCCACAAACCCGTCAGGTTGGTATCATTCCTACTTCTACTTTATGGATGAGACAAAGCAGCATTAGAAGGTTATATAACTTGCCCAGGCATATGTGCTACTAAGTGGTAGAGCCATAATAACTACAATTCTCTACTGCCACCTTGCATGCAAATTAAATGAGATTAGATATGTATATAATTTAGCAGTGCCAGGCACATAGTAAGTATTGTTGCTGGTAATAATAATTATTATAATCCCTAGGAAGTACTGTTTCTCATCATGGTGGTTGTATTAGTTTCCTATGACTACTATAACAAATAACCACAAACTTTGTGGCTTAACACAATATGTTTATTTCCTTGGAGTTCTGGAGGCCAGAAATCTGAAATCAGTTTCACTGGGCTGAGGTCAAGGTGTCAGCAGGGCTGTGCTTTCCAGAGCCTCTAAGGGGAGAATCTGTTCCTTGCCTCTTTTAGCTTCTGGTGGTTTCTGGGTTTCCTTGGTTTGTGGCTGCATCACACCAGTCTTGGCCCCTATGGTCACATTTCCTTCTCTCTGCCTTCAGCCTCCCTCTTATAAGGATACTTTGATTCTGTTTAGTGCCCTCCCAGATAATCCAGGATAACCTCCCAGATCTCAAGAGCCTTCAATTAACCACACCTTTTGCCATATAAGGTAATATTCACAGTTTCCAGAGGTGAATGTCTTTGGGGGGCATTATTAAACCTATCACAATGGTATTTAAGCAGACACTGGATAACCACTATTTTTCTTTTCTGTCCACTATTAGAAAAAAAAAATAACAGCAACTTTATAACATCCTGTGATTTATTGGTCAATCACAGTATCTGTTTTTCCTTGTGGTATTTGTGTGTGTGGGGCTATGAAAATAGAATATATTTTGTTTAAGGTATGAGTTAGAAGCAATACCGAATACCACAGCCTGACACTATTTATTGAATAACATTTTTTCCTCCCATTGATTTAAAATTCAGTTTTTATCACCTATCACATAGCAAACACTATACTTGAAGCTGTTTCTTAACTTCATTCAGTTCCATTGTCCATTTTTAGGTTTCTGCAATTGTGCTAGATTGTTTTATTTACTGTAGCATATATATTCACAGTTGATAAATTCAGCCCCCTTCTGACTTCCCTGGTGGTGCAGTAGTTAAGAATCCGCCTGCCAGTGCAGGGGACACTGGTTCGAGCCCTGGTCCGGGAAGATCCCACATGCCGTGGAGCAACTAAGCCTGGGCGCCACAACTACTGAGCCTGCGCCCTAGAGCCCACGAGCCACAACTACTGAGCCTGCGTGCCACACATACCGAAGCCCGCGTGCCTAGAGCCTGTGCTCCGCAACAAGAGAAGCCATTGCGTAGAGAAGCCCACGCACCACAACAAAGAGTAGCCACTGCTCGCTGCAAATAGAGAGAGCCTGTGTGCAGCCAAATATAAATAAATAAGTAAATTTATATAAAAAAAAAATTCAGTCCCCTTCTATTCTTCTCTTTCAATTTTCTTGGCTAATGGCTCTTCTACTGTTTTCTTTGTCATTGTGTATTTGAACTTAAAAAATTCCTTATTATCATTTTAATGTGGTCTTGGGAAGAGAGGTGATAAATGGAGTTCTAATTGCCTTCCATAATGATCCTCCCACCCTATTTTTTTTTTTTTTTTTGGCGGTATGCGGGCCTCTCACTGTTGTGGCCTCTCCCGCTGCGGAGCACAGGTTCCGGACGCGCAGGCTCAGCGGCCATGCTGCTCTGCGGCATGTGGGATCTTCCCGGACCGGGGCACGAACCCGTGTCCCCTGCATCGGCAGGCGGACTCTCAACCACTGCGCCACCAGGGAAGCCCCACCCTATTTTTTTTATTCTAGTGATTTTCCTTACCCATCTCCATTGAGATTTTCCAGATTTTTGGTTGAAATCACATGGAAGTTAAATTCCAGATTTCTTGATTTCTTTCTCTCATCCTCTCTCTTTCTACCTATCTTATGTTAACAATTAAATTAAACTTTACAACCACATTAACTATTATATTTGTACTTAAGCATACATTTTATTGGCTTTATTCCTCATTACATTTTCTTATATAACACGTCTTCTCTTTTCTTGAGTCTACTATTCTGGCTTAGTTTTTTCCTTGGCTGGAAGAGATCTTCAAGTAATTTAATAAAGGGTATTTCTATGTCTTTGAACATGCCTTTCTTTTGTCATCACATGTGAGAGAAATTATAATTTGGCAGCTGGTAGAATTCTCGAGTTACAATAAGATTTCCCGAGAATTTTATAAAAGTTGTGCCACCGTCTTCTAGCCTAGTGTTGCAGATGTGAAGTATGATGTCCGTCTGATTTTCTTTCCTTTTAAGCAGCCTGAATTTTCTCCCCTGTCAGGAAGCCTGTAGCTGTTTCTCTTTGTTCTTGGAGTAGGAGACTGCATCTAGAATTGTGTGTTCTTTCAGTAACCCTACTGCTCAGCACTCAATAGACCCATATGATGTAAGGCCTCGAGTCTTTCATCAGCTCAAGGAAATGTTCTTCTATCTCTTCCTTGATTGTTGCTTTTCCCCTTCCTTAATGATGTCATCTCCTTCCAGAACTTCATTTAGACTAATATGGGATGTTCTGGATTTCTCTGTTATATCTTGTGTCTTATTTGATTATAAATTTCTTTTTCTGTTTCTTTCTTTCTTCTTCTTTGTCTTTGTGTGCGTGTGTGTGTGTGTGTGTGTGTGTGTGTGTGTGGCATACCAAAATGAGCTGTGGTCTTGCCCCTTTTCAGACTTTGACTTCTTCCTGTATTAGGGACAAACTTCCCACTTTCCAAAGACGCCCTGGAATCGTTGCTGTTCTGTGTGGAGAGAACATGCCTAGTTCCTGATGTCCTTTCATTTGCCTCTGAGCCGATGCCTGTGACCCTCATCTGATCTTTGATCCTCTGAGCTTGGGGTTTTCCAGGACCTTTTTCTGGAAGCCTGTGCACTTTCTTCTTAGGGGGCCTGTGCAGAATCATACATGGTCTTATCAGCACTAATCACCTTTTCTTCAGTGACATCTCATCTGCTTTATATCTTCCCCATATTCTTTAAAACGTAGGCTTTATTGGTGGCATCTTTCTCTGGGTCCCAGCATTGCCTCTAGTGTTTTGGTCATATAAATGTGGGGTTTTGTTTTGTTTTTGTTTTGTGTTTTGGAGGAGAAGGAAGGAGAAAATGTCTGAGCCCAGTTTTGCTATCCCCCCAAATCAAAAGTCCCAGGGTGGAAACAGTAGAGGTGAGTGAAGCATCACATGCGTGGCTGGATGGAATGACCTTTCAGCTACATCTAGCTCTGGGGGGCTTGTCTCTGAAGTCTAAAGAATAAAGCAGCATAATTAAAGGTTTAAGAAGCAACTTTTACATACTGGTCCAGAGAGATAGGGTTTAATTTAGCCGGGAGGACAGAGTGAGGTGAGACTTAAATGGTGAGTCACACTGAAATGACTAAAGATATAGCAGGAGAGACTAAGCTTAAATTACAGCCAAAGTGATTCAGGTTGGTCACTACAAAGACTATTTAACTCTGAAACACTTGTGTGGCATCATAGGGCATTGACTAGCCAAGTTAGGAAGCCCCCTTTTCTGGTGAGTTTTCTTGGAGGGTTAAGAGCTGTTCTATTTGAGGGAAGAGGATGGACTAAATTGTCTTCCGGTTTCCCTGACAGCCTTGGGGTATTATGGTTATGATACCTTGGTGCGTATGATATTCGTGTTTGCACCCAGCCTTACTGATAATTTTTATTTTTCGGCGTGAGCAGAGACTGTTTTTATCAGGAACACTTCCTCCAAATCTTTAAAACCAAATGGAGACGTCTTCCCCTAACCTGCTGAGAAGAACAGGAATTTCAGTGGCTTCCTCTCTCCTGCAGCTGGAAGCAGCACTGCTCCCAGCGTGGCTGGAGACTCGCTCCCATCCCCTGGCGGTCCCCTCCCCCAGGGCGGGACCAGCTGGTAGGAGAGGGCCTGGGGCAGACTGTGGGAGGAGTGACAGAGTGACAGGCTCCCTGTGGTAGGTCTGCACCTTGTCAGAGAGTCTCCTGGGCTCAGGTCTGAGGTGGCCGTGGGTCAGAGCCAGTTCCAAGCTGTGTGGCTGGTGACATTTCCGGCTGGCAGTGCCCAGCCAATCAGTGACAGGTCCAGCTAGCTTGGGTGATGACACACAAAATATGATAATTTTCTGCTAAAGAGCCCTGGGAGCTGAGAGAGAAGGGTGTGTGTGTGTGTGTGTGTGTGTGTGTGTGTGTGTGTGTGTGTATGTGTGTCTGGGAGGGGGCAGTGCAGGCAGTGGCTGTGATGAGGTGAGAGGGTGACGGTGCATTGGTTTCAGCGGTCTGCCCAGGGAGGGTGGGCTCTGAGCCTATGGCTAGAGGGACATGCCCAGAGCGGCTGTGGGAACATCGGGGTGGCTTTTCAGCTAAGCTGCTGGTGTTGCTGCTGCTGGCCTGGAACCAGGGGAGCAGAGCCAGCACCGTTCTGAAGCTCTGGGGCTCCTGGGGTGAAAAAGAAACTGTAAAAGAAGGAAACTGCATTTTCCTTCCTTTCAAACATAAGTGAGGTGAGGAGTTCTGGTTTCTTCTCAGGGCGACCTCTTGAAAAACCAAAACTGGAATAATAAACACCACCTGGGTGGCTGAAGTACTTAACGAATAATTTTTTTTTCCATTGGGGCAGGGGGGTTGTTGTTTATCCTCAAGCCCCACCCCCAGTTTTCTACCTCCATGCTTAACCTAGTCCTGAAAAAAGAAGTAAACAAACAAAAACCCAACAACCAAACAAAACCAGCTTGTTAACAAAATCCTGAAGAAGGGCCTAAGTCTGGATCTTAGAGACTGTAAAGGTTCAGGTGGTAGTTTTGATTCCAGATACCGGTTGGAAAAAAAAAAACATGTGTTGGAACAAGATCTGGTCCTAGATTACATTATAGTTTGCAAGTAGTGCCAGAGGATTCTTTAGTTTGAGGGCATGGCAGTGCCCTGTGGTTAATTGTGAGCTGGTGGAGGCCCCCACTTCCTGCAGCTGCCCTGGCAGGCTTCCTGGTCCTTTATCAGCAGGTAGGGGCTCGTGAGGGGTGACACCCCTGCTGACAAGTGTCCCTGGCATTGTCTGACCCCATGAACATGTGTGTTCAGAAGTGAAGGATGGTGGTGTTTATATAACGTCACTGAGGAACTCATCACTGCAATAAATGTGTCTAGTTTTATGCCTTGCCTTTGCTCTTTCCCTCCCTCTCTCCCTCTCTCTCTCTCTCTCTCTCTCTCTCTCTCTCTCTCCCCCCTTTTCCCTCTCTCTCTCTCTATATATATATAAATATATATATATTTTTCTTTTTTAAAGGCACTGATGAATGAAATCATTATCCCTGCCCTGTGGCTTTAGGCATGGGACTGGCTTCCTGCGCTTGGAGTGACAGCTATTCAGAAGTGATAATTGGTGTACTGTATCTTTAAAAGGTTAAAACCCCTTTCAAAAAAGGTCTGAACTCATAGTGGAAAAGACAGGCGAGGCAGGGGTTGGCTCTGGATTCAGAAAACAGCTGCTGATTTGATTCCGTGTCTGCGGGCTGCATTTATTCCGTGTTTTTCAGCAGCAGGAATTCAAGAGGGATGCTACTGTTTGGGTTTCTGATCGTGATTTATATTTATTCAGAGGAATAACAGAGGGTGGATCTGTTCCCGGCGCGAGCATGCTCACAACCAGCCGACTCTCCCATTATCCAACTGCCTAGTTTGGTGCTTCAATGTACATGCATATCTCGTGTACATATGTGTGTATACAAATGCGCATGCATGCCTGGATGGACATATGTGTGCACAGGTTATCTTTTAAGGACAATTCTTTCAATAAGGTCTTTACCCCTTACTTGAAACAGGTGTTCAGGAAAAAAATGCACAAAATCCTGACTGACCGGAATAATTCATGAAGAAGGGGCTGGATCCGTGGGTCAGAGAACACAGGACCAGTTTGCCATCCCAAGGCCGAAGGTAGGGGACTCTGGATTTTTATTCGGCGGAGGGATGCCTCGCGCTTTATTTTATTTATTGTGTTTTTGCCAGCGGCCGCTACGGGCAAGTGAAATAGCGAGCTGCGATTCCATGTCGTCGTGGCCTTTCTTGGGCGAGGTGTCCGGTGGCGGAGGCGCCGGGAACGGCCGGGTGGGCGGCCGCGCGGCGTGCGGTGCCCTCGGTGGGCTGAGCGGGCTCCCTGGCCCGGTGCCAGGGGGAGCGGCGGGAGCCTCAAGTGACCCCCGCGCGTCAATCACGGCGGCGGCGGCGGCTGTAACCCTCTGCGCGCCGCGCGCTCCCGACACCTCGGCAGCCCGGCGGCACCGGCGCAGTGGGGCCCCCCTCTCCTCTGAGCCCCAGCGGTCGGGCTAATGCCTTGTCCACCGCAGCACCTGCAGTTTTTTCTGCTGCCCTGGCTGCGGCTCCGGGGTTGTTCAGACCCCCCTGAGCCGTCTGTGTTGCCGAAAATGAGATCGGAGGATGCTGGGTGCCCAGACAGAGGGGAAATCTTCCTAGCCCCCGCCCCCAAATGTTCCTAAAGCAAAATCACAAAAGCCCCTCCTCCAAAGAAGATCAAACCAAACCCAAACTTTTACTCTGTTGGGGATTCTCGCCTTACCCCTTTCCCAGTCGTGCCCCACATTTTACCATCCTTTAAAAGGAGAAACACCGCTGGTGCTGAATGGCCCCTGCTGAGACTGTACAAGCTGCCCGAGGACTCCTGAGCGTGGCCGACACCCTGAACTCGCGGAGACTCGGACCGAAGTGTTGGAGAGGCGCTGGAGGCCAGGCGTGGGTTTGGTTGACCGCGGCTGCTTTGGTTTACGTTGCAGGTCGCAGGTCGGGACTACTTCTTTGGCTCGGCCCGCCCTTGAACTTTGGGGGTCGTGGATGCCGGCAGGAGGGTCTGCGGGGTCTGGTTGCTTGGTGAGCGGTACCTTGGCCCTTTTTCTGCCGTGCACCTCAAGTTTCCGGCCACCCTTGGCTTTGGAACCGCAGTAGCCGGGTGCTCGCCACCCCCCAGCTGTGTCTTGTGCTTCGGTTTTGGTGGTGTTAAAACTGGCTTGCTTTCTGGTTGTTGGGGGAGGGGAGAAGGGAGAGCGTGAGGTGTGTCCTGAATTGATCTCCACCCAGTGTTCTCCAGCCCTTGTTTGCGTGATTACGTAACTTCAACCAATGATCAGACCGTGCGCCCCAGCAGCTCCCACCGTTTCCCGTCCTCCCCCCGACTGAAGAAGTTGGGTCCTATGTTTATGATGTTTTTGTGTAACTGTGTGTATCAGCGGGGCAGGGACAGTATGGGGAAGAGGGGGAATGATTTGAGCAATTTATGTGAAGAACATGGGGGGCAAAGATCACGTGTCCATTAGGGTTAGCGGTGGAATTGGCTTTGGGTTGGTGTTGATCTAAAGATCCTCCCACATCCCTTTCAGCTAGTCATTGCTTGTCTGAATTTGCATTTGGTCATGTCATCCCCCTCTTGAATTCTGGAAAAGGTTGGAATCATCCCTGCAAGACCCCTGGGTTCCTAACTAGATGCATAAAACATAACACGAATCCTGAATCCAGGGTGACTGCCAGGCTCATTTGTTTCAGGTTCTAGCTGTTCTTCATACTTCCTGCTGAGGGAAAGAGTTTCTGCCACGCTGTTTCAGTTTTGCTCTGGGGTTGGGCTACACTGTGGGGCTGAAGAGTAGAACTCAGATGCTGGCTGAGCTGCTCGACATATGCTCTTTAAAGCTCTGATGACTTGCAGTTGCTGGAGGCCCTGTACATTCTTGCATTAAATACTGTGGGATTTTTTTTTTTTTTTTGCAAGGTAGGAGAACAGCTGTCCCATCAAGATATCTGCAGGCAGAGGGGGAAAGGTGTCCATGACACTCAGCTCTCTCTCCTTCCTCCCCACTCTGTCTGTTTAGCTAACGTACCCACAGGACACAGAATTGTTGCATGGGGCCCCTTTATCACACCCCTTGGTGCCTCAGCCTAGGGCTCCTAGACAGACTTGTTAATTTAGCAGGAAGTCTGGCCCTTCAGGCTGAGATGGTTTTACTGTCCTCCGCACCCCGTTGGGTCTGCTCTAAGGCAGCGACAAAGTTGTACGCCGTGGCAGTGGATGAAGATGTTCCCCAACAGCGCTGTTGCTGAACTGTCTCTGCCTGCTCTGTCTCAGTGGCAGTCACCCTCCTTGGAGTGGAGGAGCATGTGATGCCTTTGGGTTCTTGCCAACTGAGCCATCGAGGCACTTGGTGTATGAAAGATACCAGCAAGAAGAAGAGGCATTTAGTCTGAAATCCTGGCAGATTCCAGGCCCCGACTTGATGGGAGATAATGTTAAGAAAGCTGTGTGACAACTGGATAGCTTTTAACTTGTCTCTCACTTGCTCTGTGAGTTCCCTGATGCCTTTCAGGTTCTTCTCTGTTCTCCAAGCTGCCCATCAGGGAGGCCCAGACATGCTGTCCTTCCTTCTGTGTCTGGTGGAATCAAAGCATATTTACAAATCTGCAGATGCACTGGGCAAGCAGGGCAGGAAACACTGGCTACGTGAACAGGCAGCACTGGTGTTTCAGGACAGACTTGGCTAAAGCCCTTGACCAAGGTCGTTCTTCATCTGTAAAGTGGGTGTCACCGTCGTAGCCTTACCAAGCCCACTGACATATCTTGAGAAGTAAATGAGTTGGGCTAAAAAGTAACATGTGCTCTGTAGCTGATGGGTGTCAGGATGATACCATGACAATCTGGAATGCACATTTATACGAGGTCACTTAGCCATCTGGGACCTAAATGGTAAAGCAAGAGAGATGCCATAAGTCCATGAGCTCAGGTCAGGTATTATGATCATTGGAAAATTTCATTGCAGAAAATTTCATACCCTTTTGCAGGACTCTTCATTTACATAAAGTTCTAAGAGGTTTGATGATTAGTTTGCCAATTATACCCAGAAAATTGGAAGAGATTGATAAAGTAGTGTACAAGGGTCCTTATAGCTCTTTTGTAAAATATCACTAAGAAGTACTAGTAATGTAAGAAATAGAAATACTAAACAAGTTTAAAATAAAATTTAAAAGGCATAGGAATTCAAAGTATAGAATTTTGAGACTATTTAACATAAGTATTTAATGTGAGGAATTCAGTGAAATTTTATATATTTGGATAGGTCTTCAGAACACTGTCTTGTAGCATAATAACTGACGCTCACAGGGACCTATATGCATCAAGAGGAGTTTAAATGGCATTTTGTGTGTCCAGCTTCAAAAGGCATGAGAATATGAAGTATACCCCAAATGACTTTTTTCACCCGATGTTTCTGGACAGCCAAGGGCTTATTGATCAAAATTATATTATAACTATAAAGCTCCCCTATTGAAATTAATTGAGAACTTTATGATCTTTTGCTGAAACTTGGCAGGGAACTATTATGCTAGAATTAGTAGTACTTATGTTCTAACATTTGATGTTATAGAAAATTCTAAGAAGGAGGCATGGGAGCCTCAGCCTGTCTCGCTCTGACCAGAGACACATTTAGAACCTTCCAACTTGGCGACTTTAACGCTGGAATTAATTGGAAGAGACTGGATGATGGAAAAGATGAAGCCAGAGAGGCATATGCTTCTTATGTCAGTGTAGGGAATGTGGACTCCCCACCACCAGTGTGCTGTTAAAAAACGTTCAAGGTGTCATGACAACACCCTCATGTTAAACTGTGGTGTTGACTCAATTCAGACATGGTGCTCAAAACTGGAAGGATATGTGAGTTACACGAGCTTTGCCTGAGCTTTGCCTGACCCTCTGCTGATTTGCTTAGTTACAGTTTATTCCAAAACAAAGGCAACAGGAAAGACACAAGTACAGGAAAATTAATGCTGACACTTTTTAAAGAGTACTGTATATTTAATTTAATTTTTAAATTTAATGCATATGTCAAAAATGTGAAGGCCCTAATTAAAAGTAGCAGAAGAGTATTGCTCGGTTTCTAGACACACATAAGTTCATCATTTTGGTAAATTATTTGAAGAACGTTTTGAACTTATTGAAAGAAACTGTCAATAACAGGCCATTGAATATGATCAGAAATGCTCAGAACTGTCCCGAGTTTCCATGTATATAAGCAAAGTGATACTGATGTAATAAGATGGATAAAATGCTATTCTCTGAAATCCCAGGGGGCTTGAAAGGCAGAGGAGGTAGGGGTTGGTGGTGGGAGGTGACTGAACCACTTTCTCCAAGGGGCTGCCCTTTTGGGAGGGTCACATTTGGAAATGTGTGCTTAGGCTATTGATCCGGTCTGTTCCTGAAAACCATGCATGCATGAGTGATTTGATTCCTCCCCTCATTACTAAGTGCTACAAAATACCAGGTGTGGCTGGCATTCTTCTGAAAAAAAAAAAAAAAAGGGTGGAACTTTACATCTAGATGTGCGATAGAGATGAACTGAGAATACCCCTTAGATTCAGCAGTGAAGCCAGGGAGAAGCATACAGAAGTCAATCTCAAGAATCATGGGAAGTCTCTGGATGTCCATGGGTCCTTGAATTGGAATTCAGGTAAAACTTAAAAAAAAAAAAAAGAGTAATATACATGACTGGGATCCAAAGAAAAGATGATAAACAAATAATACAGATGGAAAAAAATAAGACCAGTGTTATAAATATATGACATGATCTGCTGAGCCTTTGTCACCAAAGTTAGTCTATTCAGGAATTGCAGGCTTTGCATTAGATGCTGAAGCTATCTTAAGATCAGAGGACGGACTTTCCTGGTGGCGCAGCAGTTAAGAATCAGCCTGCCAATGCAGAGGACATGGGTTTGAGCCCTGGTCTTGGAAGATTCAGTTGCCACAGAGCAACTAACCCCGTATGCCACAACTCCTGAGTCCGCGTACCACAACTACTGAAGCCCACGTGCCTAGAGCCCATGCTTCGAAACAAGAGAAGCCACCGCAATGTGATCAGGAACAAGACAAGGTTGCCCACTCTCACCACTATTATTCAACATAGTTTTGGAAGTTTTAACCATGGCAATCAGAGAAGAAAAAGAAATAAAAGGAATCCAACTTGGAAAGGAAGAAATAAAACTGTCACTGTTTGCAGATGACATGATACTATACATAGAAAATCCTAAAGATGCCATCAGAAAACTACTAGAGCTAAGCAATGAATTTGGTAAAGTTGCAGGATACAAAATTAATGCACAGAAATCTTTTGCATTTCTATACACTAACAATGAAAAATCAGAAAGAGAAATTAAGGAAACACTCCCATTTACCATTGCAACAAAAAGAATAAAATACCTAGAAATAAACCTACCTAAAGAGGCAAAAGACCTGTATGCAGAAAACTATAAGGCACAGATGAAAGAAATCAAAGACGATACAAACAGATGGAGAGATATACTATGTTCTTGGATTGGAAGAATCAACATTGTGAAAATGACTATATGCCCCAAAGCAATCTACAGATTCAGTGCAATCCCTATCAAATTACCAGTGGCATTTTTCACAGAACTAGAAAAGAAAATCTTAAAATGTGTATGGAAACACAAAAGACCCCGAATAGCCAAAGCAATCTTGAGAAAGAAAAATGGAGCTGGAGGAATCAGGCTCCTTGACTTCAGACTATACTGAAAAGCTACAGTAATCAAGACAGTATGGTACTGGCACTAAAACAGAAATATAGGGCTTCCCTGGTGGCGCAGTGGTTGAGAGTCTGCCTGCCGATGTAGGGGACACGGGTTCGTGCCCTGGTCCGGGAGGATCCCACATGCCGCGGAGCGGCTGGGCCCGTGAGCCATGGCCGCTGAGCCTGTGCTCCACAACGGGAGAGGCCACAACAGTGAGAGGCCCACGTACTGCAAAAATCAAAAAACAAACAAACAAAAAAACCCAGAAATATAGATCAATGGAACAGGATAGAAAGCCCAGAAATAAACCCACACACATATGGTCACCTTATCTTTGACAAAGGATGCTAGAATATACAGTGGAGAAAAGACAGCCTCTTCAATAAGTGGTGCTGGGAAAACTGGACAGCTACATGTAAAAGAATGAAATTAGAACACTCCCTAACACCATACACAAAAATAAACTCAAAATGGGTTAAGACACTTTGTAAGACCAGACAGTACAAAACTCTTAGAGGAAAACATAGGCAGAACACTCTATGACATAAATCATAGCAAGATCCTTTTTGACCCACCTCCTAGAGTAATGGAAATAAAAACAAAAATAAACAAATGGGACCTAATGAAACTTAAAAGCTTTTGCACACAAAAGGAAACAATAAATAAGGCGAAAAGGCAACCCTCAGGATGGGAGAAAATATTTGCAAATGAAGCAACCGACAAAGGATTAATCTCCAAAATATACAAGTAGCTCAGGCAGCTCAATATCAAAGAAACAAAAAAACCAATCCAAAAATGGGTGGAAGACCTAAATACACATTTCTCCAAAGAAGACATACAGTTGGCCAACAAACACATCAAAGGTTGCTCAACATCACTAATCATTAGAGAAATGCAAATCAAAACCACAATGAGGTATCACCTCACACCGGTCAGAATGGCCATCATGAAAAAATCTAGAAAAGGGAGAAAAGGGAACCCTCTTGCACTGTTGGTGGGAATGTAAATTGATACAGCCACTATGGAGAACAGTATGGAGGTTCCTTAAAAAACTAAAAATAGCACTACCATACGACCCAGCAATCCCACTACTGGGCGTATACTCTGAGAAAACCATAATTCAAAAAGAGTCATGTACCACAGTGTTCACTGCAGTTTTATTTACAATAGCCAGGACATGGAAACAACCTAAATGTCCATCGACAGATGAATGGATAAAGATGTGACACATATATACAATGGAATATTACTCAGCCATAAAAGGAACGAAACTGAGTTATTTGTAATGAGGTGGACGGACCTAGAGTCTGTCATACAGAGTGACTTAAGTCAGAAAGAGAAAAACAAATACCATATGCTAACGCACATATGTAGAATCTAAAAAAATGGTATCGATGAACCTAGAGTCAGGGCAGGAATAAAGACGCAGACCTGGAGAATGGACTTGAGGACACAGTGGGGGAAGGGTAAGCTGGGATGAAGTGAGAGAGTAGCATTGACATATATACACTACCAAATGTAAAATAGATAGCTAGTGGGAAGCAGCCACATAGCACAGGGAGACCAGCTCGGTGCTTTGTGATGACCTAGAGGGGTGGGATAGGGAGGGTGGGAGGGAGGCTCAAGAGGGAGGAGATATGGGGGTATATGTATACATATAGCTGATTCACTTTGTTGTACAGCAGAAAATAACAACATGGTAAAACAATTATACTCCAATAAAGATATATAAAAAAACACACACACAAAAAAACCCCAAAACCACAATGAGGTATCACCTCACACCGGTCAGAATGGCCATCATCAAAAAATCTAGAAACAATAAATGGTGGAGAAGATGTGGAGAAAAGGGAACCCTCCTGCACTGTTGGTGGGGATGTAAATTGATACAGCCGCTAGGGAGAACAGTATGGAGGTTCCTTAAAAACGTAACAGTAGAACTACCATACAACCCAGCAATCCCACTACTGGGCATATACTCTGAGAAAACCATAATTCAAAAAGATACATGTACCTCAATGTTCACTGCAGCACTATTTACAATAGCCAGGGCATGGAAACAACCTAAATGTCCATCAACAGATGAATGGATAAAGAAAATGTGGCACATATATGCAATGGAATATTACTCAGCCATAAAAAGGAATGAAACTGAGTTATTTGTAATGAGGTGGATGGACCCAGAGTCTGTCATACAGAGTGAAGTAAGTCAGAAAGAGAAAAACAAATACCGTATGCTAACGCACATATATGGACTCTAGAATATTGGTACTGATGAACCTAGTGGTAGAGCAGGAATAAAGATGCAGATGTAGGGAATGGACTTGAGGACACAGGGTGGGGAAGGGGAGGCTGGGACTTAGTGTATATAGCACTGACGTATATACACTACCAAACATAAAATAGATTGCTGGTGGGAAGCTACTGTATAGCACAGGGAGATCAGCCGGGTGCTTTGTGATGACCTAGAGGGGTGGGATAGGGAGGGTGGGAGGGAGGCTCAAGAGGGAGGGGATATGGGGATATATGTATGCATATAGCTGATTCACTTTGTTGTACAGCAGAAACTAATACAATATTGTAGAGCAATTATACTCCAATAAAGATGTATTAAAAAAAAATCAGAGGAGCCCTGGTAAAAATGAACCAACTTATTTTTATTAGAAGAAGAATTCTGAAAAATCTCTTTAGTCAAGATTCAATACAGTAGACTCTTGACAATCTTTATGGATGCATCTCAAACCCTTTACAAATTCCCAAATTTGCAAATGCAGAAACATTTGCATAGGCTCTTGACTTCCTTCTGAATCAGGTTTCTGTCCAGAGAGGAGAGGTTTCCATAATTATTCACAGGCCACCAATGATTTGCCTTTTCAACTTGCACTCAAGGAAGCAGTTTCACACTCAGAGAGTTTCTGTTTCCCTGGTGGTGTGTTGGGAGGAGGAGCTTTGACAAGACTCCCTCTCTGGCTAAGTGACTTGCTCTTGTGCTGTGTAGCTTTGCTACACAGTTCACACTTGTGCTTCAGGAAAAGGAGAGTCGCCATGTAGCGTGGCTCTTAGGGGTGGTTCACAAATAACTGAAAAAAGTGAATGGTGTGTCTACAGATGCCAAGCAGCTTCTGAAATTGGTAAAAAAAAAATCACACAGGCACGCAGCCTCCCAAACTCCCTCCACTCCCTGGCCCTCAATATAGATTTAATACACTCTTAGAAACTTCCCCTGTCAGCATATCTCATGGAGAGAACTGGGGCATCACACAGCTGAAGCGTATGGTGAAAGACAAAACAAATCTAGGCAAGAGAGACAGAATGTAGTCATTTGCTCCATGCCCTCATTTTAAAGATTTCAAAATTTGAGAAGATTCCAGGAGATTAAAAAAACAAAAACAAACCCCACTCTGCTTATGTTATATTTAATAAAAAGAGCCAGAGCAGAATGTACTCTGAAGGTTGGGCTTTCCTGCTCCTCATTGGAGGTGTTCTTACAAGAATCTTTCCGGAGTGATTTGGGGAGAAGCTCCTAGAATTTGCAGTGGGTTTAAGAGTTCCACCAATTAAAATTGAGAAGATCATTTTTGCCAAGCCCCTGGAAGAGCTATGGCAGGAACCACAGCAATTTGATATGAGAGTTTCTTATTAAATTTTTCTTGATAAAATCCTTTTAACTAATTTTAATGAAATAGCCACTAGATACAAAAGAACACTTATAAACTGTATATAAAGGTTTAAAGAATAATCATTATTCGTATTATATTATGATCAACACTCATGTCCTCACCAGTCAATTTAAGAAAAAAAATGTTACTGTTACCTTTGAAGAGTGGTACCCCTCTCCATCCCATCCCACCCCTCCCTGTTCAGGGATAATCATTTTCTGGACATGTCTGTCTCTTTTCCCCATGCTTTTCTTTATTGTCTCACCCTTTATATTTGCATCTCTAAACCATATCTTTAGTTGTACATGTTTGTGAATGTCATATAAGTGGAATACTGTTTATATTGTGTTCATAGTTAACCCATGCATACCAGAGGCTGCACTAGTTGACAAACAACTGAAATATTGAAATATTAATATTTCCATATCAGTTGGTGGTAAATTGCTGCTTACCTAACTCCTCCCCCCACCCCCCTGTGCTCCCATGAAACCTATTCAAGTCCCTTCACCTCCCTAAAGGGATTACACCTGGCACAGCAGGGGGTATTGGGACCCATCTCCAGTCCTGTGGCCAGAATCCCTTCTGACTATACAATCCCTGTCCCAGCTAGTTGTTAAATGTTTCATTCCTGGATTTGTTCGTATTGTTGACTGTAGCTTAAGTTTTTTCATTTCGCTGAACTGTAATTCCATGGAATGAATACATTGTGGTTTATATATCTGTTCTGCTATCCATGAACACTTAAATCATTTCCAGTTTTTTACTCTTGTAAATGGCGCTGCTGTGAACTTTCCCCTGGTGAGCATGTATATAAGTTTACTTAGGGAATATACATAGGAGTAGAATTACTGGTCACAACTGTGGGCATCTTCAAAGCTTCTAGAATAATTCAAAATTAATTTCCATCATGTTATGTGAATTTCACCTCAATAAAAGAATTTCTTACCAATTTCTCAGCTTGTAAGTCACTTTAAAAGATGTTTTTTCTCTAGTATCCAGTTTTCTTAGTTGTTTTCAGTAGACTTACCTACATACCTAGCCCACCATAGCGCTGGAAATAAAATCTACAGGGTTTCCTTTAATACCACAGTAAACCTGAACACTCGTTAACTGTGAAAGACAATGCTGAGTCTATTGACAGGATGTATTATATATTTGCACGTGTTTATTACAATGGTTTATTCAGTTTAATCCATGATTCATTCCATAGATAAGATGGTATGCTCTTAGAAGTGTAACTTAGGTTCCTTCCAGGCTAAGATGGAAGACAAGTTGGTGCTGGTGGATTGAGTATGAATGTTCTAAACCTGCCAGAGAGTCTGACCAGAGTAGAAATGAGCGATGTTGAGTAGATAACAGATAGTTTAGCCTTTAAATGCAGAAGTATATCAACTGCTAGGGATTTAATTCTCCTTTCTTGGTAACCTGGGGGAGCTGATGGGTTTTTGGTTGATTTCCAGTTCCACGCATTGGCAGTCCTGTTCCGTTAGGACATTTCTCCTGGATGCAGCTCTCTTCCAAACCTGAAACAGAGTGAATTAGGATCAGAGGCTGTCCGTTTCCTCTTCCATTTACCAAGAGCTAGATGTCCAGAATTACTCACCTCTTCCCTTCCGGATGCCTGTGTTTTGGTCAGAGTTCTACCTTCATGCTACCCTTATCTCTCTGTTCTTAGCTTGTTATTGAATGATAGGCCTTACCATGTGGAAACGAACTCTCTTTGGGAGAAAAAAAAGTGCAATCATCTCGTTCTCTAAGACTGGCTCTCTCAGTTTCCAGCAGAGGACTTGGATGGCAGCTGGTACCCCCTGTTCCTCCCACCGCCCATGTGGCTGGGCTGTGCTTGGCTGAACTCAACTTCCAGGCCTTTCGGCCAAGGGATTTTGTAACTCTTTGTTGTTGTAAGCGGTTTGTCCAAGACAGTGCTGGCTGGTGACACTGACGTGGTTTACTCCTAGGCCAGCAGGAACTACTGCTCACTTCCTGGTATGACTTCTGAGCAAAGGGCCTTCAGGTTGTCATTGTCTCCTTCCCTTCCTGTGAGCCTACTAAGTGATGGGGCACAGCAGATGGACATTCCGGCTGCCACAAGCCTCCTGCGGGTCCAGGGGAGGGACCCGCGCCAGTCTCGTGTTCTGTCCCCAATCCTGCTGCCTTCCTGCCCTGTCGATGTCTCTGTTCTCTTCTCATCCAGCCCGGGCAGGGGCGCCCTGATGTGGCTGCTTTCTTACTTAGGTAGCCAGGTGAGAATGGGGTAGGTGAAGGGTTCCTTCTCTTCCTCCATCCTTTCTAGGGTTTAAGATGGTAAGAGCTCATCTTGCTGCCACCTCAGAGCAGTGTGACATTTGCTTCCCTGTTCTCTCCCTTTCTCCCCTGCTGCAGCCCCTCACCCCTACCCCAATCCCCAAATGTTCTGGAGAGAACAATTCAAGGGTGGGTGAAAATTTTTTCTTGGACAGAGACAAATTATCTCCCACCCTCCTAAGGCCAAGTAAATCTTGGAAAGGTGCTTCCCCTTTTTCATCTAATAGATGCATAGTTTCTACCTGGGAGGCAGAAGCCACAGAAGAGCCCAAGGAGAGCCTTGTGGGCTTGCCAGCCTTCTCTGTGGGTCACTGGCCAGTTTTGCAGAACATCTGCCCTTCTGAGGTCAGCTGTGAATTAGTCTGCCTGGGTATCTGATCCCTTCCACTAATTTGTAATGGCAGCGCTGGAAATGCTCGGAGCTCAGCAGCCTGCCACGAGGCTCGGATTGGAAAGGCACAATTAAGATATAGAACATTTTCATCATCCCCCCCCAAATTTCCTTGGACCCCTTTGCATTCATTTCTCCCCTCCCACCCTCTTCCCTTGGCAACCACTCATCTGGTTTCTGAAACTGGAATTTGCCTTTTCTAGAACTCTGTATAGACGGAATCGTAAAATAGGTACTTTTTTTTGCTCCTGACTTTGTACCCTGAGCCCAGTGTGTTGAGATTCATTCACACTGGGAGCATCAGCTGTTCCTTTGTGCGGCTGAGTAGTATCCCATTGTACAGACGTCCTGCAAGTTGCATTTGTCTCTTGATGGAAATTCAGGTTGTTTCCAGTTTTGGGCTATTGTAAAAAAAGCTGCTGTGAACAATCACAATCTTTGTGTGTACATATATTTTCATTTCTCTTGGGTGAATACCTAAGCAAGTTCCTTCTTTATGTCTCCAGCAATTGGAAGGTTCATTTTATCTGCCTTTGTGACTGTCAGGCTGTCACCAGGTGGCTCCTTCCATTTTCCTTCTTATGAGTGAGCCTCAAATAATAACGGGATTTTGCACACCATCACCTGTGCTCGTCCTTAGTATATCCTGTAGACATTCTATTCTAATTGTCTGTTGACACCCTTACTAGACTAGAAACAATATGGCATAGGAATTGAGAGCGTTGGGCATTGGAGCCAGACTGCCAGATTCATATTCCAGGGTTCATATTTCACTCTGTCACATATTAACTCTATGACCCTGGACAAATTACTTAACCTCTGTGTGCCTCAGTTTCCTCACCTGCAAAGTGGGATAGTAAGAGTACTAACCGAATGGGGCTATGAAATATCGATCAGATGATCGATGATAGATTGATAGATAGTTAGATAGATAGATAGATAGATATGCTTAGCCCAAAATAAATACTGTGTTGTTGAATGGCTCAACAAAAAGGAATCTCAGGATCTGGGATGCACGTGGTCAGATCTCCTTTTCTTAGTTCATGGTGAGATAGGAATAGTCTCCCTCAAGCTCTGTTGCCTGGCACCCTGACATCCAAGCTCCCATTGGGCCGCAAACACTACCTCTACACTGGGTGGACAGCACTTTTTTCCCTTGTCCCCCAACCAGCTCTTCCTCCAACTGGGATGCTAGCTGCCCCCCTTTACTCCTTGAATTGGAGCTCTGTTCATTTCTCCCAAGTGTTTATTACAGAAAAACACGACTACAAGTTGCAGAGGATCCCACTTGTTTGCTCTGTCCCAGTTCCTTCTCTGGGTTCTGGGTCCAGACGCATAAATAAGGTAGGAAGCGAGGCCTGGAAAGTCCCCCGCCACACTCTGAAATCCTCATACCCAGATTTGCATGCATCTTCATGTATCACAGGGTTTGAAGCTCTATGTTGATTAATGATATGGCGGGGGCAGGGGAGGGGCACAGGCCCAGAACTATTTTTCCTATAACTCTCAAGGATGTTACTGTCCAGGCAGCCTCCATGGGAGCCAGGGCTGTGGATGCCCATCCCCAGCTCCTGTCACCTCTGTAAGCCAAGGACTGAGGCTCCCTTTGGAATGTGACTCTCTTATTAGGATGGGGGACATGAGGCCATTGAGTGCATAATTGGAAATGAGGATTTAGCTTCACAGCCCTACATCCAGAGGAGCTTTTTCTGGGTCTGACCTTTTTTTCCTCTCCAAAAATAAGATGACTCGGGGCCAGGATGATCAAACAACCAGAGAAATCAAAATGGGGGCTTGATCCTTGATACTTGCCAAAGTGAGGTATCTGAACCGAAGTTTCCTATGAAAAGAGTAAAGCTGCCAAAGTATGATCCTCTGTGGGTCTGTGGGGAGAACTCTGAGTGGTATGATGTGTTAACCACCTTTGTCGTGACACTCTATGTAAAACATGGTATTTTATTAAACGTTTCCCTGAGTAATCTCAGTTAATTCACTCCGATGAGTAAAGATGATCATTTTCCCTATAGCAGTGCTTCCCATCCTAGGGGATTCTGACTTTATTGGTCTGGGGTGAGTGCCGGGCATTTGGACCTCTAAACACTCCTGCAGTGATTTTAAAGTGCAGCCAAGGCCAGGGAACTGTTTTACACACTAGGGACTTGGGCCTCCAGAGGTCAAAGTCACTGGCCCAAGGTCACACAGTTGTGCGTGGAGCTGCAGGATAGGAGCACGGGTGTGTGTGATCGCACCACTTGAGCCTGAACGCCCTGCTCTGGTGCTGATCAGAAAACTGTCCGCACCGGCTCCCAGGCGCTGGGCAGGAATCCATTAGTAGGGATACAAAGATGCTGATGACTTTCCCAGTGCTTCCTTACTGACCCCACACTCTTTAGAGTCTGAGCACGTGTGTGCTCCAAGTCTGAAAGGCTCCCAGGACAGAAAGCCGTCGGCCTCAACTCCAGGCCAGCCCAGGAGAGGAACACGCCATGTGCCCTTCAACTCTTGGTCTTTGCTTAGTTTGCACCTGTGTCCAAGAAAACAAGGATGGATGTTTCTTGATTTCTTATCTGGTGTGACCCCATAGCCAGGCATAAATGTCTGGGTCCTTCCTGAGCAGAGCCAGATAGGAGACAAGTCAGGTAAGTAGAGGTCTTTTCCACCCCTCACCGCCAATAATACCTGCAGCAGTGGGACTCCCAAGGACTGAGAGCTTGCTGTATGAATCAGGCATTGCTCTAAGGGCTTTAAACAAATTACCTCATTTTATCCTCACTGGAATCTTGTGAAGGAAGTACTGTTATTACTCAGATTGGAAAACTGAGGCAGTAATAAGAGTAATCCCAGGCAGTCTGACTCTGGGGCTCAACTCTTACTCATCAAACTACATCGCCTACCATGGATCGTGTGTTGCCTTATCCTTTCGTTGTTTCAGCAATATCATCTGGTCCCCGAGCTGATCATAAGCTTCTAGCATGGAAGACATTTCTCCATTTCACCTCTTCTGGCACGGAGCTGGATGTATAGCAGGCATTCAGTAAATATTAGTTGGTTGATTTATTTTATTTCAATTGATTTTATTTCCGAGGATGCCACAATATCACATACTATGATCATAATAAACACGTCCTAGGCATGTAATACAGGTTCCCTAGAAGTTTCTTATTTCTTGACTTTTAAGTATTTTGGAATACTCTAAGTACTTTCTTAATAATTGCACACCACATTCAGTATTCGTAGAAGGACTAAATTCATGCCCTTATCATTTTCCAAGAAGAGCACTTCTGTGTAACTATAGCAGCCTTGATATCTTCTTTTGTAGGATTATTTTCCGCAACAAAAATGATCCTAAGTGGTAACTATCCCTGCACCGACCAGCCTCCTGGAATGAAGTTGGTTGTTCGGGGGGGTCTTCCGGGGCGGGGGGCACACCATGCTCTGTCCCGCTTTAGTAGCAAACATTGTTGGTGCTCTGCCCAGACACCCTGGGATCACTTTGACTAGTTCTGTGCGCCCACCCCGAAGCTTCTGTGACCTTTGCCCCTTCAAAGGATTGGCCTGTCAAGAGGGCTGGTGTCACAGTAGCCAATTATAACTGGCGTGGGGACGTGAAACTCAGCTGCCTCGCCTTGGGAGGAGGGGACAGATTTGGGAGGAGGTGCAGTTTGTCTTCCAGAAGTTTCCTGGGGTCATGCTGGGGCTCCACCTGAGGTCACAGCCTGGCCTGATTCCTCCCCTCCTCTGTGCTGCTCCCCCTCTCCTTTCCTGAGGACCCCCCACCCCCACCCCGCCCAGCTGGAAGCATTTCATTAATGAATTACCTGTCCAGGGATCCTTGTCTTACTCCGGGGAAACATGTCGTAAGGCCAGGGCATGTGGGTTAGATGTCATTTAGACCAGAAAAATACCTCTAAGTCTCTAGTTTAAGCTTTCATGTTAGTGCCCTGCATTCGCCCTAACCACCTCCCTAAGCCTGGGACCCCACCATCTCAGGGGCGCCCACCCATCTCTCTTCTCCTTATCAGGGGCTCATTCCATCAGCAGCTCCTGCTTGCAGCCCACTCCCTTTCCAGCTCGCCCTCTCACTTCTTATTAACCAAACTATCTCTACTCTCTGTTTCTAGTTCAGTCATTCAATATTCAACAGGTATTTCTTGAGTCCCTGTTCCGTGCCAAACATCCTGCTAAGTGTAGGGGGCATACAGCTGGGCAGAAAACAGACAAAGTACTTTGTCCTAACAGACCTGACCCTTCTAGGGAGGGAGGAAGACAGCAAGCAAGTCAACAAATCAATAAGCAGGATAATCACACATTAAGATGAAGGATGGGAGGGAGATGCTAGTGGTGTGAAGGAGGATAAGTTTGGGGGCAGCTGCCAGAGATCTAAGTGCCTGTCTTCCCTCCCGCTCACGCTTCAGGCTTTGCGTGAATCAGAACATCTCTGACCTGCACATCCATCAAGGCCGATGGAGGTCAGACTTCAGCTTTCTCGCCCTCTGGGCGGCATTTTATTAAGTTTAATTAAAACTCTGAATCCTCTTTTCTGCCCTCGGCTTCTGAGCCACTACCCGCTCCTGGTTTTCTTCCCACTTCCCTGGCTTATTCTGCCTAGTCTCCTTTGCCGCTTTTTCCACCCCCTGTACTTGGCCGTTAAGGGTCAGAGTGGCCCCAGGACCCTCTTCTTCCTGTGGACTCTCGCCTGGTTTCAGTTTCCGTGCGTCTCGCCTGGACCGCTCTTTGGAACACCCGACTGTAAATACAACCGTCTTCTCGGCCTCTTCGCTGGGTGATCCCCCGTGTGTACAACCGTCTCAGTATCTGCTCACACCCGCTCCCCCTCCACTCCCCACCAGTCCCTCCCCTCAGCCTTTGAGTCTCTCCTCTTTGACATCCCCCGTCTCAGGAAGGGGCACCCCTGTCTCCCCAGCTGCTTGACCAGAAACCACACTTCATCCTCTCCTCTCTACCACCCGTCACACCTCATCTATCACCATGTCCTCTGCATTCCTCTTCCTAAGGCTGTGGGTTTGAATCCAACCACTAGTCCAGTCTGAGTCCCACTCCCCTGTCCAGGCTTGGCTGTGGCAAAAGCTTCCTAACTGGTCCCCCCAAGCCCTGCCTTGACCCTTCCAGGCTATCCTTTGCACAGGCCCTGATCATGTCTGTGGTTTCTTGCCGAATGAAAGATGACGGAAAATTCTTAACACAGGCTGCGTGGCCCTAGAAGATGGATCCCTGACTGCTTCCCTAGCCTCAGCACTGTCCCTCCCTCCCCGCACCCCAGCCTTTCTAACCAGCATGTCCTTTCCCAGTTATGAGCTTTGCACGTGCATCTCCCTCTCCCTGGATAGCGTTTCAGGGAGGACCTCTGTGGCCAGGCCCACATGGTGTGTGAAGGAGCTGCTTTCTTTATCCGTGAAGTGCTGTGATCACCGTGGGGATGAGGGGTGGGGGGAGATGGCCACTGTCTTTCTAGTCCCTTTCTGAGGAAATGGGAAGAAATCTAGGCTGTGGCATGCATCAGGTAGGGAAGGGGCTCGGAGCGGGAGGGAGGGAGTGGGAGAAATCTACTACAGGGGCAGGCAAGAAGGAGGTGCATTGTCTGTAGAGAATTTAAAAACAATAATAAAACCCATTAAAAGTCTGTTTGGTTTTTACTCTCACCATATGCACCAGAAATTCTAAAAACGGCTGATGATAAAATACTCTTCCCCACGGAGGAGGGCTGCTCTCCTCTTCCCTCAGGTGGATCTAGGAATAAGTCTAGGGACTCCACCAAGAAATAATAGCAATAACCATCATTTACTGACCAGCATGTGCCAGCCACCCTGTTAGATGTGGGAAGATTCTTAACGACCCTGGCTCCTCGCAGCAGCCCGATAGGACAGGCATGATTGTATCCACTTTAAAGGTGGGCAAACCGAGACCAAAGAGGCAAAGTCGGCACAGGCCCATCTTGAACTGCTGGCGGGGAAGCCGTGAGCAGAGGCGGTTGGTCCTGAAGCAGGCGGCTGTCTCTGCCTTGATGCAAAACGGGCTTTCTGATCTTGTTTTGTTTTTTCTCCTCAAGGGCCTCACAAGGCCTGTGCTTCCAAGGAATCTGCTGTAGGGAAGGGCTATGTAATTCCAAACTAACCCAAAAACACTCCTGACATGATCTGGCCTTGCCAGGACACCAAGGTTCTGCTGACGGGGGAGAGGACCGTGGCCTGGAAGCTTTCTGGTGCAGGGACAAGACCCTAGATTTGGAGAAATTCAGGCTGGATTCGAATCCTGGTCCTACCGCTTAACGGGGCCTTGGGAAGACTGTTCTCAGAGCCTCAGTTTCCTCATCTGTAAAATGGGGATAATAATAGAACTTACTTCATAGAGCTGTTGGGAGAGCTAAATGATGCAATGAGGGTGAAGCCTTTATCACTGCACTCATTAAATATTAGATTCTATAGTGTCTGTCAAGCTCAGGGCAGAGTAAATGATGTGTAAGGGACATGGGACAAACATGGTTTCCTTCCACACAAAAGTCATCAGGGGAGTGTCAACATTAATATTCTTAGGGAGACACCCCACTCTTCAGTGGGGTCGTGAAACAGGCAGGAGGGCACTAAAAACGCCCGAAGGTGCACAAACGCCATCAAATGGGAAACCAGATTTCTGGTTGAAGCAGTTTCCTGGTGGAGAGAGGGCCTTTCTTCAAGAACAATCAGGAAATGGATATGTTCCCTGAACATAACACCTTGCTAAAAAAGGAACTCATTGATACAGTTCAAGACATCACAGCAGAGGTTTGATTTTTCACAGTTTGTATTTTTATCGCTTCATCAGTGTTACAAGGAAACATCCCAAATGGCAGGAGCTGTGTACTCACTGTGCCCGTCTTGAGGGGGCCTCCGTGGCAAGGACACTGGCCCGTGGGATTGCACCGTGCTGCCTCTCTGCAAAGAGAGCGCAGCTAGCTGCTGTATTAATTAAGCAGTGGGTTTTTAATGCTGGTTGAATGAATAGATCTGGCCTGTCTTCCAGCCTGGGAACCAGGGCTTTTTAGATTTTATGTTATTTCGCCCAAACAATTCTTACAGCACTCCAGTGAGAAAACAAATTCAATTCTTACAGCACTCCAGTGAGAAAACAAAGCCTCCGTTTGCTTCAGCTGGAAGGCAGCTTCATTTGTGTCTCTTCCTACCTGTGGAGACTGTTACTTGCAGAGAGTCAGATGTAGATATGGCTCTGTGCAACCCTGCTGATGGTGGTCCAGTGCCTTTGTAAATTCTTAGAATGGTTCCTTCTCCTGTGTTATCTCCAGCATGCAGAGGTGTGTGTGTGTGTGTGTGTGTGTGTGTGTGTGTGTGTGTGCATGTGTGCAAGCGGGCCTGATCGTGTGGGCAGGCTGACCTGAAGACATAGCTCAGCCCTGAGGCCCTGAGGGTCCTCTGAGCCAGGACAAGGATGTGGGAGAGAACATCAGAAACCCTTGTGAACAGGGGTTCTGAGCCTTTGCTCTAAGCCATGGAGAGGCACTAAGTTGAGACGGGTGCCCGGTGATGCTCTTTGCTGATGCGGTGTCAGCAATTCTTCTGGGGTTGGATTCCAAATCACTCCTTCCTCTCCCTCACCCCGCTCCACCCCCCCCCCCCCCCCCCCCCCCCCGGAAGACTGTCTGGGAAGGAGAGGCCTTTCTTTCTGTCCTCTTGGCTTTGTATCCATCAATACTGGCTCACGGGAAACCGACTTTTTCTTTCTTATGTTGGATAGAAAGAGCCTGGATTAGTTTTGTATCCATACAGTGAAAACTTTGACTCCAGCGTGCACCAAGAAGGAAACGAATAAACACAAAACCAAAGATGAGACCAAAGTTTTCTGGCCCCGGGATGCTGGGAGGCTGAATGACTGCTTTATCCTGTACAGTAGTGGAGCCATATAAGAACACAGTGGTGCCAGTGCTGATGGAAGCACTCAGGCTCTGTCCTTCTCCCGGGACCATGCCCCTTCCCCGCCCCCTGCCCCTTCCCAGCCCCTGTGTCCTCCTTCTCCCCGCACAGATGTAGCTCATTCAAAGAATCACCTCTGCTTAAGAGTGTGGGCCTTGCCCGCGAACATACTGTCCTGGGGGTTGGGCCTGACAAAGATTCTGTCCATGACCAAACTTTAGGCAGGCTCTTCTGAGCTCTTTTTCAATTAGTTTTTGACTTTTGAGCCTCTGTGTGTGTCTGCATTGTCCAGTTTTAGCAAGGATCCTGCTAAGTTGGTTTCGTCAGAATCCCCCATCCTTCATATCTGACCACCCTCAGTATCTGATGAGGTTCCTCATCCGCCCCCCCTCCCCCCATAGGTGGTGCATCATTACCCTGGGCTGCCTTCAGCAAGAACCCTGTTAGGTCGGCTTAGCCAGGAACCCCCGACCCCTGACCCCTGATGTTTCCTCTTAGTAATTTTCCGTCCACTGACCCCCACCCTGCTCCTTGGTTATAAACTCCCCCTCTTCCTTATTGTACTGGGAGTTGAGCCCCATCTCTCTCCTCCACTGCAAAACCCCCCATGGCAGTGGTCCCTATACCTATCGTGATGGCCCCCCGAATAAAGTCTGCCTTACATGCTTTAACAGGTGTCATTGAATAATTTTTCTTCAACAGGTCCTGCAAGGGTGCTGTCAGGATCCTCTGCCATGGCAGGGCCACCTCTTCTTGAAGACCATGTGAGGGGCCTTAGACAGGAGAGTAGGATGTAATTAAAAGGGCTGACTTTTTGAGGGGGTATTCAGGGGACTTGAAAGTGAGATGCACCTCACAGACTTGAGGGGAACTTCAGGTCTGGCAGAATAGAGATCAGAGAAACAGTGGGCCAACTGGTACCATTACCTCCACAGACAGATAGGAAAGGCTGTGTCTCTGGAGGTAACCCAAGCTCACGGTGATTAAGGAAAGACGAGATAATTCAGCATTAACTTCAGAAGAAAAGGAATCTCCATAAACTGGTTGCACCTCAGGTCTTTCACTCATCCATTTTAATCCTGAGGCTTTTTAAAAATAAAAGCTAACATTTATTGAGAGTTCACTTTGAGATGGGCATTGTTCTTATCCCCATTTTACAGGAAAAAGTGCTACACAGAGAGGTTGAAGGATTGGCTAAATGTCACGCAGTTAACATGTGGCGGAGCTGGAATTTACCCAGGAAGCCTGGGTCCAGAGCAAGCCCACCTCTTTCACCACACCTTATTTTCAAATATGTTAAAATATGTATAGAAAGCAACTTTTGTCATCCAGTGTATAATGAATTATATGTAATAGCCAATTAATGTTCATTGGGGCAGTACTGTGATTAGTGGTATGCTGTATATTATTTTAACAGTTGACGGTGCATTTTGACCAAGTCTTTCCTTTGGAATCTTGCCTGCTGCTCTTCTTGACTTATGGAAAAATCATTCCAGAGTTGGGGGCAGTTTTCTGAGGATCTGCTACAGTGAGAAAAGTTCTACTTTGCCTTTTTTGTCCTTCTCACTTTGTCCAAACCCAGTCTATCTTTAAGCTTTTTCCTTGCCCCCAGCGTTTCCATTTCTCTGTCTACCATGTTCTCATTCTCCTAATCTAAGACAAATACATGTTTATCAGTCACCTGCAGTGTCACTGGAGGATGGTCACAGCCATGCCCTGTCCTGCCGTCTGACTTTCTATGCCCAGGACCTCCTCAGCCTTGACTTCCACTCCTTCCTTACCATTAGCTGGAATGGCCTTGCCTTGGGGCCACTGGCTGCTCATGGGGCCCCGGAGAGGTGGGGGGATCAGCTGCCATGCTCGAACTGGCTGGCACCTTCAGAATCCCAGGACAGAGTCATTTGTCAGTGGAAAAGGATAGCATCCCTTAGCCCAGTTTGTAAACCACCAAGAACCACTTTGTTATTCTCTCCATTTCTATATCCCGGATCGAAAGATTCTTATCCAATTACACCTCTAAACCAATCAAAATCTTTGTCATTAAAAAGTATATTTTTAAATTTAATCAGAGATGTGCCTTTCTGCCAGTGAGCACTGCTGATTGGCCTGAGCCGGCCTGCACTAGCACACTGGGGGTGCCAACAGTCCAGCCCTGCTTTTTGGTTCACCTGAGCATCTTCATCACAGGTAAAAGTTGAGTCATTTGGGGCTTCCCTGGTGGTGCAGTGGTTGAGAGTCCGCCTGCCGATGCAGGGGACACGGGTTCGTGCCCCGGTCCAGGAGGATCCCACGTGATCCTCCCATGAGCCATGGCCGCTGGGCCTGCGCGTCCGGAGATCTGAATAGTGTGGGAACTATGCTAATAAAAGGGGGTAGAATGAAGGTTTGGACCAGATGTGGAATGTGTGTGGGGAGAGTAAGAGAAGATGGGAGGAAACTGGGGTGTGGAGGAGAAAGAGTCAGAGTCCCAGGAGCATCCTTTCCCTGGCTTAGAGCTGGAGACAGAAGAGCCTGCAAGGGAGGGGCCTAGAGGGGGACACTGTGCTTCTTTCCCACATGAATGGGTTGAAACTGTCTGTCCTTTCATAAAAGTATCCCCTTGTCCAATGTTCAGCTTGGCTAATTACTCACTTGCTGTGCTTCCAGATCTCACCACACTCAAACTTGTTCTGGGCTTTTCTTTTTGTCCTGACTTGCTGGTGCAAGCTTAGTTTCTGCATCTGCAAAATGACTGGCCTGGGTGCCCTCAGAGCGTGCTCCCGAGAGCGTGCTTTTCAGATTGCTTAGGGAGGATTGCTTGTTTGTTAAATATAGATGGCATCTGACAATTTGTTTTCAAATAGACACACTTGGGACCTTCCAACCAACATGCAGAGGAATCAGGGGGCCGCAGAGAGCAATGTCAGGTCCAGGACATGGTTCTCAATGACCTTGCAGTCCTCATCCTCAATGAGCACGATGTTTGGGAACATTGTACTGGAGAGTGTTAATGCCAGCCTGGCTAGAGCTCATTTTGCACTTTTGAATAAACATCTTGGTGTAGCTGGCGTTTGGGGAATGGGAATGTTTGAATGTTTGCCATTTTTAGATGCTGGAAGGGAAAGAGAAAAAGCAAGTGGCGTGATCCTTGGTGTCATTGTTCAAGACAGTACAAACAATACGGGCTAAATGCTGAAGGAGGGCTGAGAAGCCCCATTTGCTGCACGCCCTTGCATCAGGAACTAAATTAGATAGTAAATGTGAGCTCTAATCTATAAGGCAAGCTAAGAATGGAGTAATGTGAGAGTGCAGGCCGTGTTTCCACATTGCTGGGTGCGAATCCTGGTTCTTCCACTTACTAGCTGGGTAATCTTGGGCCTCAGTCTCCTCATCTGTAAAATGGGGATAAAGGATAGTACTGTGGCATGGGGTGGTTAGGAAGATTAAATGAGTTCATACGTGTAAAGTGCTTTGAATAGTGCCCGGCACTTAGAAACTGCTACATAAGATTTATTAATTATATAAACGGTACCTGGAGCTCTGAGAAGCGAAGTAACTTGTCCAAGACCCCTGAGCTCGTTAGTAGTGGAGTTGGGATTCGAACCCTGTGCTCTCTGGCTCTAGAGCAGGGTTTCTCAGCCTCGGCACTGTTGACATTTTTGACCAGATAGTCCTTCGTTTTGGGGGCTGACCTGTGTATCGTAGGGTATCTAGCAGCATCTCTGGCCTTTGCCCACTAAGTGCCAGTAGCAAGAGCCCATCCCCGGTTGTGACAACCAGAAATGTCTCCACATATTGCCAAATGTCCCCTGGGGTGGGGAGCAAAATCACTCCTGGCTGAGAAGAACTGGGTGAGAGGGTCTAACACCCTGGAGGGAGCAGCAGGCTGATTTCTCAGTTCCAAGGTTAAAAGCCCAATTCCCAGTTATCACCTTTTTTTCTTTATAGACCCATGGCCAGAGAAGGCTGGGACCCTGGTGGCTGGTATCTACATACACTGCAGCTGAGAAGCCCCTGCATCCAGGCACAGGCCAGCAGCTTCTCAGGCATGTTTTTGAGACGTTTTCTTTTCTTCCCTTGGCTAGGCATGTTTTCACCAGACCACAGGGCAGGCCGAGCCGTGTGGCTGGTTTGAGCTGCTCTCTGTGGCTGTCAGCGCCAGTGTCTGTGCAGCCAGACCGACCTGGGCAGGCGTTCCTTGGAAGCACAGCTGGTGGGTTTAATTGGTGTCAGTGTGAAGGGTCCCAGAGCGGAAGGGGTCAGCGGACAAGAGGGGAACTGACATTCCTCGTTGCCGCATCTTGATGCCACCTCATTCAGTTCCTGTTCTCATTTACTTATTTCTGTGTCGTTTTCTGCACCTTCTACCCTTCTCTGTGCTCTCTTTCAGTTTCACAAACTTTAACGTGTGGCAGAGATGGGCTGTGGTTCAGAGCGTCAGGGCAGATGTGGGATGTGAGCAGGGCTGATGCGTTCTTGGCACCCAGCTGCCAGTTCTGCTCTCTAAGCCTCATTTGTAAAGAACTACATTGTTGACCAGCCACTCAGGGTCTCTGACCAGCTTCCTAGAAAACTCTCAGAGTTAGCAGCATGTGTGGCTCTTGGAGCAGGGCGGGTGGCTGGGGAGCTGGAGGGCAGAAGGGGAATAGATAGATTTTTTTTTTTTTTTAAAGTAAAGCTCTAGTGTTTGGGCCACTTAAAGAGAACTACGCTGGGTCCTATTCAAATATTTTTTATTGTAGGTTGATGCTTTTACATCAGTATTCACAGCTTGGGTGTCCAGCATTTTTCATTCTGGTCCAGATCTTGCTTACCCCTCATTTTATTTATTTTGGCGACGTCCCGCGGCATGTGGGATCTTAGTTCCCCAACCAGGGATTGAACCTGCATCCCCTGCAGTGGAAGTGCAGAGTCTTAACCACTGGACCACCGGGCAAGTCCCTCACCCCTCGTTTTTTTTGTTTTTTGTTTTTTTTTTTTGCTGTACACGGGCCTCTCACTGTTGTGGCCTCTCCCGTTGCGGAGCACAGGCTCCGGACGCGCAGGCTCAGCGGCCATGGCTCACGGGCCCAGCCGCTCCGCGGCATGTGGGATCTTCCCGGATCGGGGCACGAACCCGTGTCCCCTGCCTCGGCAGGCGGACTCTCAACTGCTGCGCCACCAGGGAAGCACTCGCCCCCTCGTTTGGATGCAAGCTTTCTTCCCAGCCTGCTCTACCCCTGCTCAACGGAAGGATGATATTTGCCCTTGTGTTGAATTGTGGTTGGGAAACAGGCAGTTCTCAAGCACTGATAGGTCTGGAGGTGCCATTCCCATGAAAATCTGTCGCTGACACTTGTTTCTTGTGAGTTTGACTCCTTCTGTTTTCCCATCGGAAGGCCTTGCTTTTTACAAGCTAAAAAATCAGGATGCGGGAAGACGTCACCGTGGCGGGGGGGGGTTGTGGAAGATGGCTCCTCAGTGGGCACAATTAACGCCTGATCTTCTCTGGAGGGCTGCCTCTTGAGTGAGCTTGTGTGCTAAACCAGCCCACAGGGGTGCTCAGAACAGGGAGAGAAAGGAATTATCAAGGACTTCTGGAGGGTTCTGTGAGCAAGAGCTTCCCTCCTTACCTGGAGGGAGACTCATTCATCCAACTGCCAACTAAGATTTCCTGAGTGCCAGCTGGACTTTGTGCTGGGGACATACCCATGACAGCCTGCAGGACCTCCCCGTCCAGGGGACCCGAGTGGAATGGGTACGCAGAGCAAGAGAGGGCAGAGCTAGGCACTCGGCATGGTCATACACACCATCATTGTTCCTGTCCCCCTGATGCCACCGTTTGGGGGTTGGGAAGCACCGTTAAGGGAACTGAGTTTTGTGTTTTGATGAAGTTTAATTAAAACTCTTAATACCTCTGCTTGGATGCAAACTCTCTTTTGTGAGTAGGAATAAATGTGAAACTCAGGGTTGGGAGATACAGCTGGGTCTTTTAGTGTGTGGCCTGTCTGCTACTTCCTTGGTTTTCTCTGTGATCCTGCACCTTTACTGGAATTCTTGTCCCTGTTAGCCCACGGTTGAAGTTGGGACACATAAATCAGACACCAGGCGAGTTTCCTGGAAAAGGACCAGGTTGGGTCTAAATCTGGGGCCCTTCTTCCGGCTAAATGCTTCTGTGAAACCAGGTGGTGTGCAGTCTAGGGAGCCCGGAGCCTCTGGGTGAAGAAAGCGTGCGTGTGAGCCCACGTTTCCAGTTTACGTGTTCTTCTCAGGGCTCCAACCTGGTGAGAACACGGCTGTGGGGAAACAGGTAGGCCTCCAGGCTGGCTGATGATTCAGACCTCTTCCTTACCGATTATCCAGTAATTACATAGCCAGAAGCAGGAGTCCACTCTGCCTGAGTGGACTGTTTATTTCCAGGTGCAGGCACTAGCTTCTTGGGCCCATGTAGGGTCTGTTGACGTTTTATTTTGCAAAGACCAGCGTTAACTGGCGCCGCGTTTCTCATTCCCCCCACACTGCTGTAGAGCCCCTTAGAGAACTGTCCTCTAGGCGGCTGCCTGGCCGGCCCACACGTTGCCCAGACTTGGAGTCAGAATTCTAGAATCAGATACACGTGGACTTGAATCCTGGGTCCACCACTTACCAGCTGGGCGACAGTGGGGAAGTGCCTTAACCTCTCTGAACCCCAGCCTCCCTGTTTGTAAAATGGGCCAAGGATTCAATGAGAAACCATATAAAAAGGGCCTGTAACAGTGGCTGTCCCGTAGCTCTTTAACACTTAACGGAGTTGTCACTTTGCCCAGGAATCAGGCCTGTTCTGGCTTCGGGGTCCCTCCTTTGTACCCCGAGCACCCTTGTCCCTCTAGCACTTGTTCATCCTTCTCTTAGGCTGTAAGTTCCTTGAGGGCAGGTACTGTGTTTAGTTGTCTTCATGGTGCCAGTGCGTGGAACATTTATTTAATCCACACATCAGCCCATGAGGTAGGTACTGCTGTTATTACTCCCATTTCATAGACAAGGAAAATGAGGCATGGAGTGGATGAGTAACATGCCCAATGGCACACAGCTAGCAACTGGCAGAGCCAGGATTTGAGCCCACTATGCAAGCTATCTCTTAAGAGTTGTTTGTTGAGAGTTGAATGGCTGAGCAATATTATGAGGAAGAGATGGGATGATGACTGTCAAGTAAACGCTACGGCCTTGCCCCAGGTGTGGGGAGCCGTTGCTTCAGCAGCATCACCATAGTAACGAGTCCATCCTACCTACTGGGAGCTCCATCCTAGAACCGCTTGGGAGGGCACAGTTTGTCCCCAACATCCTCCCCAGGACTTCTCACTGTCTCCATCCCCACACCCTGACATGGTGGAGAAATGTGGGTCCCTCACTCTGCCAGGCCTTCTTGCTCTAGAATTCACTGCACATGTGCCCCTGGAAGCCCATGAGAGGAGGTGGAGGCCCCCAGCTGTCCTTTAATCTCAGAATACGGGAGGTTGGGTGTAGGATTTATTCCCTGAGTCAGTTCCAGCAGAAGAGTTGAAGCAAGGGGTCCCTTCAGCCTCAGGAGAAAGGGGTGCTGCCCCTCAGATCTTTGCCGAGGACCAGAGTTGGCAGTAGCTCTTCGGGGGGGGCAGTGGAGGGGGAGGCCTGAGGAAGTGGGTGATGTCATGCCAGTCACTCTGCAGTTCAGGCCTGTAGATGTTCCAGCCATGCAAAGCTGTCACTGAGCCCCCAGTAAAGACTCCCAGTGCAAAGCACACTCTAAAAAGTGTGTGTGTGTGTAAAGAGAAAAATAATCTTGATTCCAGAGCTACTAATAATTTCTGCTTCTCACTCGTTCTTGGGTGTGATCTGAGTTACGTTCCTGGTCGTGTGTCTGATGATGCCCTTCCTGTGTCTAAGGCTCCACACCTCAGCTGGCCCGGGTTCTCTCTCCTCTCTGGCTCTCCCTTGACCCTTCTCTGCAAACAAGCTGCTCCATGTTGCTTTTCTTTCTGGACAGGCCTTCCCTTCTCCTCACATGTCTGTCACACTCACCTGAAAATGCCCTCTGCTTGAGAAGGAGAGCTTAGATGTGTCTTGGTAATGAAGATTTAAATCAGTTGAGTGAACAGTGGAACTTATGGGGTGATGGAAACGGTCCATCTCTGCACTGTCCAATACAGTCCCCACTAGTCACGTGAGGCTCTTGAGTACTTGAAGTGTAGCTAATGCAACTGAGTAGATTTTTGATTCTATTTCATTATAATTAAACTTAAAGAGCCACATGTGGCTAGTGGCTGCCATTTTAGTGCAGATCTAGGGAATAAAGCAGCTGGAAGAATCAAATCAGGTTCAGTGATGCTGTGTGATGATTTGGGGTTATTTATCCTTAATCTGGGTACTTGGTTCTAAGAGTCCAGTTTTGTCAGGTTGCACGCTTAGGTCCTCAAAATGCCTCTTGCTCTTGCCTGCCTACCCAGGTGAGGTAGAAACTTAATATTGTGTGTGGTTATAGAGCCTGTGGTTAATTTATCACCCGCCCCCACCCTTCTCCACTCCAGCGCAGGCCACCCGGTGACTGGCTCCACATGGGTTGAGGTGCAGGGAATCACACGCTCGCGTACCAAGTCTTCCAGTCCAGCACCTGCTGCTTCCTGGCTGGGGAACATATTTCACCTCCAGGGATGGATCGAGATTTCACAGGGCTTGAAGCTTAAGTAATTTGGGGACCCTCCTTAAGAGAAAGAATATAAAATTACAAATACAAAATTAGACATGATAGTGAAAATTTCCTTAAAGTGAGAAAAGAAATCACATCCAACATAAGTTTTAAAAGCCTGATATGTATCTTTACAAAATCCAGAAAAAGAGTATTTTTATTAGTTATTTGTCTATCAAACCTCTATAATACTTTTTTTTTTCTTAACATCTTTTGGCTGGAAACTCTTTGATCACCTCTTCATGTGATAATGAGTTCATAATTTTTCTAAAGGAAGGCTGAAAAGATCATTTAATTTTCTTCTAGCGTGGTTGATAAAATTGTTTTTTATTACTGACAGTCACAAAACGTGACTTCATACACAGACATCCACTTTTTGTTGTACGGCTACGGGTTTGGGTCCTACAGTGCATAAAATTTGATAAAATTTGTTTTGCATGGTTTCCATGAAAAAGGGGAAAAGTGTTTGGCATATTTCTAGCTGTGTTTGCTGTGTTATCAAATATATTTCTGACAGGAGAAAACTTCCCTTTTGGAGTAAGCATCATTGAATGAGAATTAATTTCTCCTCCTATAATTCCACCTGTCTGATGACTGGAAGAAATGTCCACCGACTAGCTTCTGGCTCTGTATATTTCAATTTTCATTTTCCCTCCACTTTGCACGTATCTCAGGTACCAGATGGTGCACCTTTGAGTCTCCGCGACAGTGAGTGGGCCCAGCAGGTGGTAGGCGGGTTCCTGGAAGCCATGGGGACAGCTACAGAGGCAGCTAGCAATAACCTGCCCCTGCATTAAAGTGTCTGTGAACCACAGTCCTCAATCCCACTACACCCAAACTAAATTTATCCCCAAATCCAGCTCCCCTCAGCTGGATCGCCCAATGCCTGAAGCTGCCTTAACACCACTTGACATGAAGGGAAATGCAACAGGAGGAGGAGACATCAGAGTGGAAAGAGTGCTCCTAACGAATTGCAGCTAAAATACCTTAATTTTGTAAATTTCGAAAACTAGTTATACAGTTCTGCAAACACATTGCTAGGTCCTTGAAAGAGGCCCATGCAAGAGACGCCCGAAGCTTTCTTCATTTGCCTCCCAGTAAATCTGCAACTGTTCATCGCGCTGAGTCGCAGAGTTTTCACCTTTAAAATGGGAAGAATGAGACCCATCTCATAGAATCATCATGAGCCTTAAAAAGTTGTAATTGAGGTCTTCCCTGGTGGCGCAGTGGTTGAGAGTCCACCTGCCGATGCAGGGGACACGGGTTCGTGCCCCGGTCCGGGAAGATCCCACATGCCGCGGAGCGGCTGGGCCCGTGAGCCATGGCTGCTGAGCCTGCGTGTCCGGAGCCTGTGCTCCACGGCGGGAGAGGCCACAACAGTGAGAGGCCCGCGTACCGCAAAAAAAAAAAAAAAAAAAAAAATTTGTATTTGAAAACCATTAACATTGTGCCTGGGGAAGAGATGCTCAGTGTGGAAGAATGAATGAGTGAATAAATGGATGAATGAATGGATGAGTGAATAAACGGATGAATGAATGGATGAGTGAATGAATTAATTAAAACGGAAAGGACAGAAGTAATGTTTGCTAGCCATCTGCTTCAAGTCCAGTGGCCTTCTTTGAATTCACAGTATCCCCCAGATTGCTGAGCAGCTCTAGGGGAGCCCTCACTCCAACCAGAAATGGGGGTAGAGAGCCAGAAGCTGAAACCAAGCTCACGTGAGTGGGAACACTCAGGTTTTTTGTTTTTTTTTTTGCGGTACGCGGACCTCTCACTGTTGTGGCCTCTCCCGTTGTGGAGCACAGGCTCCGGACGCGCAGGCCCAGTGGCCACGGCCCACGGGCCCAGCCGCTCCGCGCCATGTGGGATCTTCCCGGCCCGGGGCACGAATCCGCGTCCTCTTCATCGACAGGCGGACTCTCAACCACTGCGCCACCAGGGAAGCCCTCAAGGTATTTTTTGAGTGGGCAGAATTTGGTAATTTTTCTTCAGCCAAGTCTTGCTGCTCATGACTGTCCCATGCACTGTGATTCGGGGGCACTGTGCCTGAATTATCACGTTAAGGCTGGAGAAGATTCTTAAGCAGCATGAGACTGGACTATGGTTCTCAGCTGGTTCAGAGCCTCCTTTGTACAAGGGCTGTTCAGCCAAGAGTGTGGGGACCTAATGCCTTTGGAATTCAATAGCTGTGACCAGGACACTCCTCAACAAAGTTCCACAGCCAGACAGATACCCTTGGATCTGAAAATTGGTTGCTGGGTCAAGAGCTGTGGTGATAATATTGAGAGACCCTGGAAATTTGAAAGGCGTGTCCTGAGGCCCTGATCCCCACCTGGGCCTGCCCTAGGTGGCTGCTGCCCTCTGTCAAGCCTGGCAGACATCTGTGGGACCCTGGGTGTGGTGAGGAGACACCATGAGACTCCAGCAGAGGCTAGGTTTGTCTTGACTCTGGTTCCTCTTTTACAGGTGAGGAGACTGGTCTGGATGACCTCTAAAATTTCTTCCACTGCTAACCGTTTAGGATTAAAAAAATTTGAGTGTGTTGGAATTGACCCACCTCCAGGTGGTAGCCTTCTGAGGTTGGGGAGATGGGTAGTGTCAGCAGAAACAAATTTTCAGTGCCTTGGTGTCCCGATTCCAATTCCCCATCCTCCTGCAGCAGCACGACTTGCCTGTCATCCTGTGGTGGTCAGCAGCAGCCGTGGAGAATTGTACATCGATGGCCTGCAGTGACGCCCATGTATCCTTCTAAGTGGCAAAGTTGCATGTGTTTGTGCTCAGCTGAGCAGGAGAAGCAGGCCTCTAAACGGTCTGGTGTAATGCTGTTCACAGGAGAACCGTATCTGTGTCTATATACGTAGAAAAATACCGGAAGGAATTAATCCAAAATGTTAACAGTGCTTCTCTCTACGTGGTAAAATAATAGGTCACTTAATTTTTTAAAAATTTAAAATTAAAATAACCTAGATGGGAAAAGAACTTGAAAAACAATAGATACCTGTATATGTATAACTGAATCACTTTGCTGTACACCTGAAACGAACACAATACTGCTAATCAACTATACTCCAATGTAAAATAAGAATTAAAAAAATTTTTTTAATTAAAAAAAATCCCCCAATTTTTTATCTTAAGTATGTACTATTGCAATTTTGGAGTTGGGGGATGAATGGAAGGTGTTCATGGGGGAGTTTGGGAGCCCCTGCCGCCCTGGGATCCTGGACACAGTCTCTCTCCCACCTTAGCTGGCATAAGGATCATGCAGGGAACTTGTTAAAACTGCAGGTTCCTGTGTCCCTCTTCCAGAGATTATGACTCTGTGGGTCTGGGTTGGGGTCTGGAATCTGCCACTTACACAAACATCCCAGAGACCAACCTTTGAGGAACATTGGTCTGGGGACTCTTGCTTTATTTGGAGCTGGGTTAACAGAAGTGTCGGGAGAGATCTAGCTAGAAGCAGGCAGGTGAGCTGAACGTCAGCAGATCAAGCTGAGACTCCAATAAAATTATGTCTCCAGATGGAGGTGGCTCTGGGACAGAGGTCAGGACAGGCCTGCCAAGCTCCCAGAGGAGCAGGCTGTGCCAGCAGCATCTTGCTGTCAAATTCTCTGCCCCATCAGACCTCCTCTGAGGCTGGGAGGGCAGGCTGCATCCTGTGGGGCAAGAGGTTCTCTTTCAATCCTGGCCAAAACGAAAAGTTCTGGTTCTGCTACTTTCCAGTTGTGTGATTGTAGGTGCGTTACAGTTCTCAGCTGAGTTTTGTGTAATGTAAATGATACTACCAACCTCATAGGCATTTCATGGGAGAAGGAAGTGGTCCATAGCAGGAGGTCATGAATGTTGGTTGTCTATCCTTTCTTATTCTTTGGCTGCTTGGGAGAAGGGAGCATGAGAGACCTCTTAGCCAAGGGGAAGGACACAGCCCTGCCTACAGCGCTGCAGTCAGATTGTCTGCCTAGGTCATTTTCACAACAGCTCCTTCTCTGCGGGGCACAATATTCCTGGAGGATTTTTACTGGCAGGATGACTAAGTAGCTGGCCCAGGCTGACCCAGCAACTCCCTTCTGGCCCCATCCTAGCCAGTCTGTCTCTGAGAGTCCTCAGAGCTCCTAGGTAGTCTGAACACTGTCCCCACCATTGTCTATGTGGCTAGGGGACCCCTTGGATGGTCTCCCTCAGACCATCTCCATTAGGACTTTGCTTTAAACTCCATGTCCTCTAAGCAGCCAGCTGGCTCTCTTCTCCTAGACAGTCCTTTATTTTAATCTGAAACTTCCAGCAAGCCAGTTCAGCTCTGCTCCTCTTTGGTATTTTTTAAAAATTTGCCTTTATTTATTTAACCCTGCTTACAACACAACAGACCAGAGCTGCAATATAGTGAATCTTATCCAACGACAAGCATTTAGCAAGACACTTTCCAAATAGAAAGTTATGTTCTTTGATTCCTGCCCCTATTTCAGTCATTCAGCAGATATTTCTTGAGGACACACTGTAGCAACAAGAATTATCACGTATTGGGTGCTCTTTATGTGCCCAGGGTGGATAGTCTTTGACTTCCTGGGGATACAGACAGGCAGGTGGTTATTTACAGCATGGTGAGTGGTGCGAGAGGGAAGGAACGGGCTGCCTTGGAGCAAGTAAAGATGGACACTCTTTCCCACCTTCCACCCGCACTCCTCCTGAGCCTAGCTATTGTGTAATACAGCTAATTGCATAATGATCTCTTTTCCAAGTGAAATCTGCTTCTCCTGCAACGCCTAGTTTAGCCATCCTCTTCCATGCCTACCTAAAGCACAGAAGACCCGTGAGGCCCCCGTCCAGAGCTGTGGCTTTGAAACCCCCAGCCTACGCAGGGCCTGGGATTGGCCTGGCTGCATGGCGGTATCTGCATAGGTGTAGACTGCCATCTTCCTTTTCAACTTAAGCAGAAAAACAGAAGTGCCAGGGAATCATGCAGACAGTCCTGTGGTTCCTTTTCCCCCTGTAAGGCAGCAGGCAGCCGTTTATCGGAGAGAAACAGGTTTGCCCAGTGGAACGTTTATTTGGTTTCTTTGATCCTGGGAACACACCTGCCACTTTGCCACTTCCTGCGAATCAAGCAGTTTCTTAGAAATGGGACACATTCCTTAAAATATATTATGCGGTTTGGGGGTGAGATATGGTTTCTTGGATTTTTATGATTTAATGTGTCTGCAAAAACATTAAAGCCACAGATGAAAATACATTGACTGCCCCTTATGAGAAACTGGTCTTTCCTTAGACTTAGGGGGCTGGTCATTTTCGTTTTTATGCTGGGTTTTGTTGTTTTTAAGTTTTCATTTGCTCCTCTTCCTGTTTCTCAGCACTCCTCATGCTGTAGACACACCATGTGTGGGCAGTCATTGATACAGTACACTGCAGTTATCAACCAAAATAATTTGGACTGAACTTTTATAAGAAAAAGGCAAATAGTGAAATTAATTTTCTTAGATCTTATTTGTTAACGTGCCACTTTCAGAGCATGCCTTGGGGATGCTCTGAAAGTGGTATATTAAAAAAATAAGATATAAGTTATAAAAAAAGATATAATATACATTATAAAAAATAAGATGTAATATAAATTATAAAAATATATAATATAAATATATGAAAAAATGTTTAAAATATATATTACATCTACTAGTATACAGATCTTTCTTGACTCACAATGGGCTTTCATCCTGATAAACCCATCATTGTAAGCTGAAAATATATTTAATACACCTAACCTACTGAACATCATAGCTTAGCCTAGCCCACCTTAAATGTGCTCAGAACCCTCACATTAGTCTACAGTTGGGCAAAATCATCTAATATGTAGTCTACTTTATACTAAAGTGTTGAATATCTCATGTAATTGATTGAATACTGTACCGAAACTGAAAAATAGAATGGTTGTCTGGGTACAGAATGGTTGTCAGTGTATCGCTTTTTTACCCTTGTGATCACATGGCTGAGTGGGAGCTGTGGCTGCTGCCACTACCCAGCATCAGGAGAGGAAAGGACAGCATATCGCTAGCTCCGGGAAAAGATCAAAATTCAAAATTTGACGTATGGTTCCTACTGGATGCATGTTGCTTTTGCACCATTGTAAAGTCAAAAAATCATAAGTCGAACCATTGTAAGTCAGGGACCATGTGTATATATTTAATTTTATTATTATTTTTTTGTGTGAGAATCATTTTCGCTTTAATTTGCTTCCTGATCATCATATAGCAATAAATAGACATAGAACATTTTCTAATTATTTTCTGGGTTGGGTAGGGGTGAAAGGGAAGATCTGGAAAATCAGGAGTATATTAACTCAAATTTCAGCACATAATAATTCAAATAAAATTTTAATGATTTCAGTTCAATACAACTGAAAATGCAGTGTGTTAAAGGACATTTTCTACTAAATTTCAAATTACAGGTTGTGGGTCATTTCTAAGCAAGAGTATCATATCCTACTGAGTATTCAACTTATTAATTAAGGTGATTGACATGGTAGGAGGTGGGGAAGAACAATGATCAGCTCATAGAATTTGGCTAAGAAAAGAAACAAACAAAAACAATGCAAATAGTAATTAAAATAACTACAAGGCTTCCCTGGTGGCGCACTGGTTGAGAGTCCGTCTGCCAATGCAGGGGACACGGGTTCGTGCCCCGGTCCGGGAAGATCCCACATGCCGCGGAGCGGCTGGGCCCGTGAGCCGTGGCCGCTGAGCTTGCACGTCCGGAGCCTGTGCGCCGCAACGGGAGAGGCCACAGCAATGAGGGGCCCGCGTACCAAAAAAAAAAAAAAAAAAAAAAAGCTACAAATATTAGTAAAATAAAAATCCAATCCCAAATATCCATGTCTTACATTACTAGAAAAAAATTACGGGTAAAGTTACAGCAAATACAGTCTTCACAGATTTGGGTAACTTTATTTGCATTTAATAGTGATTTTAATAGTGATTTTTAAGCCCTATAGCCAATGAAATTTTAAAAAGCACTATGAGGAATGGACATTTAGATGTGTATACACTTTTCTTTAAAAAAAAAAGCTTAAATTTCTGAATGAGCAAGATTCACTTTTGCAGGTAGAGGCCCTGCTTCTTCATGATCTTCACCTTTAGATCTAACAACCACAAGAGAAGAAGCTGGATATCTGTTGAGCTTTCGTTCACTCACAAATTCCAAGTCACCATAGATACTCAGCTTCACAGAGGGAACATACTGCTCCACAGCAGTAGCAACAGTTGCACAACAAATCCAGAGCGATACCGTCATGGAGAGGACAAGAGTCATAGTTAAAATCCACCCGGAGTTAGGAGAGACATCTTAAAAAGCCATCACTTTCTTCATCTTCAAGATAGTTCCTGTGTGCTTGTGAACTTCTCATTTGCAGATAGGACATTTTGCTTAGCGACGGTTCTTTCAAATTTGTAGGTTCCTGCTCCAACTGTGGTGCATACTGCATTTCTGGCTTAGACTGGAATATAACTATTTTTCCGTCAGCAGCTTGAAGATAAAAAGTCCACGAAGAGGTTAAGAAGCTCTGTGAACGGTCCATCATATCACTCCAGAATGACCTTACCAGAGTTAGAGGGAACACTAGATGCATTTTTGGCATCAGGGACGTGAGTTGTTCTTGTCTCAATTCAGCAAATGGCGGCTGATTCTGGCACCCAGGGTGGCAAACATATTGCTCATCAGATCGGGAATATGCTTCTGTACACGCAGATTCACATTCCAATTTGGTCCGATTTAAATCAATTCCATCATCTACAAATTGACAAATTGAAAACAGCCTGCAACCTCTCTGACATGTGTACAACTCCTCTTCCTTGGAGTAGGTGTGCGAGGGGTAGGTCAAATGGCAGGCCCGGTGACAAGACGCCGTATCACCCAAGACCGAGTCAAACGCTTCAGCCGAAGTGGTCCCTGAGCCTCCAGTCAGGGCCATGGTCAGCAGCAGCAGCAGCGGCGACAGCCCCAGTTGGGCCCTGACCCAGAGGCTCCCGTTCGGGGCCGCCATTTTGTTTGTCTCTGTCACAGCAGGTCAGCTTGTTGCTCTATATATTTTATATATATATATATATATATATATATACACACATATACACACACACATACATATATATATACTGGGCTGTGTCTAATTCTTGTGCCTATATCTGAACTACTCTACAATCAGACCTAATTGTTATGGCAAATAGCTAAGAGATAGCCCTGAACGTATCTATTAATAAAGTACAAGTAGATTTATATTTGGTGTACTACACTTACTAAGACAGGAAAGGGGACCATGAACATTGTGGAACATTTTTCAAATGAGTATTTAGAACTGATTGCACATATATTTACCAGGAAATGTGAGTAATCAGCATACCCTGTTTCCAGAACTTTCTATACTAAGGTTTCCTTACAGGAAGAGACAGTCGAGCATTAGATAAGAATGTGAAATTGGAGAGTCAGATTGGCCCCGGTTCATATCGTGACCACAGTCATGACACCTTGACCCAGATACTTGGCCCCTCTCATCGAATTCCTCGTCTTTAAAATGGGTGTTGTGCTGGTATCTGCCTCTCACGGTTCCTGTGAAGATTAAGAGTGCAGGAAGAGTCCTCAGCACAGTCCCTGACCCATATGAGATGTGCCGCCAATGCTTGCTCTCGTGATCATGGCTGCCGCCATCTTCTCCGTCATCATCATTGTCATCGCCATCTTCATGATTGCCCTCTACCTGTCAGGGCCTTTGCTGCAGCCAGCTCCTTTCTCCAAAGGGACTTGGGTTTGAGGGACTTGCATTGTGTGATGTTGTGATTCAGTGTTTCTAGGAAGTTAGGCTAGGATTAACAAGCAAGTTTCTGAGTCTTATATAGAACGTCTAGAAATAGTTAATTGACCTTTTATGTCTTAGATTGCTTATCAGTAAACTTAGATAAATGCTGCCGTGTTAGCACTTGAGAGTGTGACATCTTCTGCTGTCACAAGCTTCCAAGGCCTAATGGTATTGATACCTGATCCGAGATTAGGGAGATTTTGGCTCCTCGGCTTTCCTGTTCGCTTTCGGATCTGAAAGCAGCACCTTGAGAACAAGGAGGCCACGCAGAGGTCAGACTCCTGTCATGCTTCCCTTTTCAGATGACTGCCTCATGCCTGGAGACCTTGAAAACTGATCTTGAAATCCAGGGCTGGGTCTGTTCAGTGGTATTTTTAAAGAATTAAAATAGAATCTTTCAAGGGCAGAAGTCTCCTCTCTTCTTCCTTCTCCTCATCCAGGCAAACCCTGCTCTTCCTGAAGGTGACACGTAAATTTATACCAAGGTAGCTTATCTACAGGGCTTGCGGGGTGTTCATAGAGTTAATGCTGCATTTAAGGGGGCACGGAAGTACCTTTGTTGTCATGCCAACAGCGTTCCCTTCCTGGTGAGCAGCACCGCTGAGATGGATGGCAAAGGTTCAAATCCCTGCTCTGCCAGTTATTAATTGGATGACTCTAGGCAGGTTAATTTCATGCAACTTCTTTGGGTCTCACTTTCATTACCTGTAAAATGGGGGTAAGAAATAAGACTGCCTTATAGGACTGTGGTGAGATTTAGTGGTTAGTATAGGTAAAGCACTTGGAACTCTACCAGGCACATAATCAGGGCTATGTGAGAGTTTGCTATTGTAGTTAATTTTACCTTTTACCTTTACCAAGTAACTACTTGGGCTGTGACCTTCCCTAATTTTTCTAAAAGCTGAGTAAAAGGCCCAGATGTTCTTCAAATACAAGTCAGAAAAGGAAATAAAAGTAGAGGTTTCACATGGAGGTGAAGGATTTTACATTCTTGGTCTGAAGGATGTAAAACCTGTCAGATGTACTTTTCCAAGTGGGAGAAACCAGAGTTGTTGGACAGGGAGCAGTGGGCTGGGGAGACCGAGAGGGGGCTGTTTGCTGGAGTCCTGGGAACCAAGGGAGGTTTGCCTGAGAGGCTGTCATCAGGAGACCAGAGTGTTCCTGCTTAATTTAAGGCATGCTGTGAAGGGCTCCAGAATATGTTAAAATGGAATTAGCTGTAATATACTTCCGTTGAGAAACCCGTGGTATTTTCAGGAAGAGAGGAAGAGAAGTTTGTAGGAAGCAAGCAGCCCCAAGGTTACAGACACGATGGAGGCTTGGGGACTGTGTTTTGTGTGATCCACAGGGAGACACAAGCCTTGCAGGGCTCAAGGATCTTACCTGAGACCTGCCCTGTCGATGGGAAGGGATGCCTAGGCCTCCTGTGGCGAATGCTGCACCTGTCTAGTTAGGAGAGGCAGCTCTTCATGGAGGGGTAACTGGTGAAGGGGAGGAATCCCCTAGAAAACTTCAGGCACATGGGACAGAGCATGCAAGCAAACTGCAATCCCCCATTGATCCCAGAGTGCTTTTTCTCCCACTGGGCTGCCCATCCCATGAGGACTTGAGAACACACAGAGGCTGGGCCTTTTTCATCTCTGGCTTTCAAGGAATGGTTCAAGAAATAGTTAGGGGTCTGTGTTATGGATGAATTACAAATTTGGGATGACCTAGGAAGTAAAACTTTGAAATGGGACTGGCGCTGATACAGGAAGGACTGGACTGGACCTTGGAAGCTCACATCACTTGTGTTCTCTCACAATCTGCCCCCTTGTTACTTGAAGCAGGGTGAATATGAGGTGTTCCCACTGTCACCTGGCCTTGTTGATGGAATAAAAAAGGTAGGACAGGAAGGAAGGAAGGGAGGAAGGGAGGAAGGAAGGAAGGAAGGGGGTCTTTTGTGCATACATTCAGCTTAGACCAGTTCTGCATTCACCTCTGCTTGTTGAATTTGGATCCTGTGATGTGTGTGCGTGTTATGGGTGTATGTGTGTGATGGGTGTGTGTGTGTGTTTATTGTGTGTGTGTTGTTTTCCTTTCCCACCCTCTCCCCATCAATCAATTTCAATCTTATCACTTGCAAAGGTGGTTGTAAACTAAAACAAACAAACAAACAAACACCAAACAAACAAAGTGACCAAATATCACAGTTCAGATTCATGCTAATAGAGTGATTATTCAGAGATAATCTCACCCCTTTTTCTTCTGAAATGGTGTCTTTCAGAGCCTTAGCTGTTTGGTTCCATTGAAACACAGCAGGACCTTGATACACTTTTGGAGAGAATGAAGATGCACCCCTGCAGAATAGAATGTCCTTAAAATTGGTAGCCGGGGCCCTGGTTTTCATGTGTTGTAGGGTAAAGTTTCGCAAATTGCTTACTCCGTGGGGGGTAGAGACCTAAATCCTCCACAGTGCTAAGTAATTGGTGATGCTTAATTCATATTTGTGGATTGCTAGATGTGCGTTTAATTAAAAGACACACCTAGTTGCATGATTCCACAGAAACTTGCCAGGGTTCCCTGGTGTATTTTACAAATGATATTAGGCTTTGTGGGAGTTGTAGAATTATAGATGTATGTATATTTCTTTTAATTTCAAATGCAAGAGTAATATTTCTGAATCCGGTTTCACTTCCTGTCCTTAGTTTATGCTTTCATCTTTTCTCTATGCTATTTATTTATAAGTATACTCCAGGATTTGTTTAGAATTCAGATCATTTTGTTGACTCTGTAGTCAGAAAATTCATTGATTTGGTTCCCAATTTCTACATAACGAACAACATTAAAAAGATACAAAGACTCTCTTCTATTTTCTCATCTTTTATCTTAGCCTTATTAATATCTATGTAACAATATTATTTAATATGGGTCCCCTTTAACATGAGCTGTTGGCTATATAACCCATATACGTTTGTGTATTTGGGAGGTGGGTGTGTGATATTGTTGAGGGTGGGGAAAATGGTTCTGAGCCTCAGAAACTTGAAATATACCTGGGATAAAGCATGGAATTCAGTAGAATTGACTCTGCAAATCAAATGCTAGAATTCATTCACAGATATGGTTTTTGCATCTTCAAATGGCCTTGGGTTGAAAGGAAATAGAATTCAGTTAAAATTGCTTGAGTCAGGGTGTGAATGGCTATGAGGAAATATGGTGTCTTTGTCCAAGGCCAAATTCAGAAATATCACAGCTTCAAAAGCCTGTCCTGCTTCAGGAGGAGCCTGCGGGTGACTTGCTCTGTCGGCCACATGAACACCACCAGGAAGGAATTCCTTCTGTACAGATTGTGAGGGGTCGGTTCCCCCTGAGGCGTTAACCCCACTGTCTTCTAGGCAGGGGCTTGGGTGTTTAGCATATCTTGAGGAAGAGAGAATTCTGCCCGGAGACCTACAGTAAGGCGTTCTCCTGGGCGAATTATAGTATTATTAACCAAAAAATAAGAAAGAAAAGGAGTGTTTTAGGAGGCTGCGGTGTGTGCACATGACTCGTTAGGACCACAGTGACCTCTCAGTGCCTATGACCTTCCCGCTCTGCAGACAAGGAGAGCGGAGCTCAGGGTGTTGAGTGCTTTGGGGGGACAGAGTGGAGCCTCCACCTGGGCTGCAGAGCCTCAGACCTATGGAGTTTTTCTTGTGGTGTTTCTGGGATCCACAGCACCAGGCATTCCCATAATGATGCTCATTTCATCAAAATTAGTTAAGAAGTAGGAAAGAAGTAACATATGTTAGAAGCACATGTGATCTAGGTTGGTGCTTAGCTATCCAGAAAATCTGGTTGGCTGGACTAGGATAGTTTTCCAAGTGCTGAATTTTGGCTTGACATTCAGGGGTGGTCAGATAACATTTGAAGAGAGAATGTTGGGAGATAACATTTTAAAGAGAAAAGAGCCCTGGTGGGGGATTTAGAAGAGCTGGGTTTGGTAATAAAGATGATGATGGTAGCACTAACATTTGCTGAGCATTTTTGCTCAACAAATTTATTATCCAACATTTATGGAACAGTGCCAGGCACTGTTCTAAGAACTTCACAAGTATTAATTCATTTAATTCTCACAAAAATCCTCTGAAGTAGATCCTATTAGTATCCCTATTTTACAGGTAAGGAAATGGAGGCGCAAGAGGTTAAGTAACTTGCTCAGAGCTTTACGGCTACCAAGCAACAGAGTGGGGACTTGAACTCAGACCCTGAGTCTGACTTCAGACTCCATCACGCAGGTCACCTCTCTAGGGCCCAGCACTGTGACCCTTGAAATATTGCTTAATCTGGGATGTCATAGACTCATAAAATTTCAACAATATTTTGGAGGACTGTATAAGGTTGCCGTTTAAAATTTTTGATAACTGTCATTTATTTTTACCGTCATTTCATGAAAGAAAGGACAATATTAACAACCTCTCAGCAAAGTAAGGGCACAAATCTCAGATTAAAGGAAAATCCTTCCCGTTATTGGAACATACACTGACTTGTTCATCTGGCAAATGTGCCTGGAGTACCCACTGTGGGTGAGAGAGGGGGTCTGAAAAGCAGACCTAGCTCCCACCCATGTGGAACTCTCATGGGTGGGAGCTAGGGAGGGGAGATAGTCATTTTAAAAGTAAACGAAAAATTGCATAATCACAGATTTGTTAAGTGCTGGAAGGACGTGAGCACAGCTCAGGGATGGGGAATAAAATGTCGGGTGTGCCCTGCTAAGGAAGGCCTCTTCCACGAGAGGAGACAAATGCTGGGCAGAGGGAACAGCACGTGTGAAGTCTCAGTGCAGGGAAGCGCCTGGGGGCAGGAGGAAGGAGAGGAGGCTGCATGGCTGCTCAGGACCCAGGAGGAGGCTACAGAGAGCAGTTTGGGTCTGGTGTGCCCTCAGAAGTCAGGGGAAGAGCTTTGATTTTACTGGGGGGGGGGACAGTGGAAACCATTGCAAGATTTGCAGGTGCATGACGCGGTTTGATTTACATTTCACGGGATAACTCGGTATGCTCCTGGGGAGAGCAGACGAGAAGAGGCCAGGAGGAAAGCTGGGAGCGTGGTCAGGAGGCTCTTGCAGCTGTCCAGGCTAAAGAGGCTGGGGATGTGATAAGGGTAGACGGGGACGTGGAGGGGGAAGCAGCAGCAGGAATCAATGCTTGTCCCATTCAGGGTGGGAACAGGATATAGCCATCTCATAGGGGGACAATTCAGGAGGGACCATCTACAAAGGCAGGGCTGTGGAGGAACGACAGTGGTGGTGCTGGGCTGATAGGATGGAGCTGTTACTGTGGAGGCCTGAGGGGCAAGGAGAGGGGGGATGTTACTGGAACCCTGAAGGAGAGGGCTGCCTTGAAGGGAGCAGTGACCTTCAGTGGAAGGTCAAGCCAGGCCAGTGTTCTGAATTTCTCCCTCGCAGGCAGAGAGCCGAGGAATGAATCCACTGACCTCTTTCCCCTCCCTCCCCGCTCCTGTGATCTCCTGTGGGGCTGCCCCATTGGCTGCTAACCAGACCACAGAGGTTGCCCATTGATGTGGTCTTTCCAGGTCAGCCCGTGGGCAGAGAGCGGAGTAGGGAGGGTGGAGGGTAGATCTGGTGGGAAACAGGACGTAGCCAGCACCAAGATGATTCCCAGACCTGTGTCTGAGCAGTGAAGTGGAGGGAGGCCCTCCTCCTCTGTGGCGGAGAGACTGGGAGAGGGAAAGGAAGCTGGGGAGGAGAGTCAAGGTGTCCTGTTCCCGTGGACTGAATCCCTTGAGGGCTCTGAGTTTTCCTCTGTAAAAGCAGCCATTGGACTGAATGACCTGGGAAGTCCTTCCAACTGTCTTCCTAGAGGACCCTATGGGGGGCTCACTGAGCGTTTCTCATAGGGAGTCTCTACGAGTCACCCAGAATCCAGCCCTCCTCGCCCCCTGCCCGGTCACCTAGATAAAACCCACGGAGGGCGGCGATGGAGAGTCTGGGCCTGGCTTTCTGCCGGAGCAGAAGAGCATTTGGCGGTGGCCCTGCTGGGGAAGCCTCATCTGTGCTGTGCGTGGCCGGCCTGCTGCTAGTAACTGCATCTTTGTGGCCCTCCCGAGGAAGAGAAGGACTTTCGTCTTTACAGATCATGTGCTAGTCGGCCAAGCCTAACTCGGGCAGAATTCTCTGAGTGAGAGGAAATCAGTGGGCCACCTTCAGCCTTTATTTTGCTTTCCAGACGAACAGCCCAAGGGAAGTCCCAGCAAGTAAATGTGGGCCCTCTTCCCTCACTTGGCCCCACTTTATTTTAATTTTATTTTCAAATTTTTATTGCAATATAGTTGATTTACAATGTTGTGTTAGTTTCAGGTGTACAGCAAAGTGCTTCAGTTATACATATATATAAATATATATATTCTTTTTTTATATTCTCTTCCCTTATAGGTTATTACAAGATAATATTGAGTATTATTTCCCTGTGCTATACAGTAGGTCCTTGTTGGTTATCTGTTTTATATATAGTAGTGTGTATATTTTAAGCCCAAACTCCTAATTTATCCTTCTTCCCCCCCCTCCTTTGGTAACCGTTAAGTTTGTTTTCTATGTCTGTGAGTCTGTTTCTGTTTTGTGTATAGATTCATTTGTGTCCTTTTTTAGATTCCACATATAAGTGATATCACGTGATATTTGTCTTTCTCTGTCTGACTTACTTCACTTAGTATGATAACCTCTAGGTCCATCCATGTTGCTGCAAATGGCATTATTTTATTCTTTTTTATGGCTGTGTCGTATTCCATTGTATATGTATCTATATACACCACATCTTTTGTCCATTCCTCTGTCGATGGACACTTAGGTTGCTTCCATGTCTTGGCTATCGTGAATGGTGCTGCAATGAACATTGGGGGTGCATGTATCTTTTCAAATTGTGGTTGTCTCTAGATATATTTGACTCTCCTTTAAAAAACTCAGTGAATAAGATGAAAACTGCGGATAGGCAATTCTGCGATTTGCTCGTTTCAGTGATAAGGGAATTTTAAGGCACCTTTACTGCATTTCTGGTCACTTTCTAAGGCAAGCAAGAATGGTTTCAGTGAAGCCGGGGGAGCCTGCTGTTCAGGTGGTTGTTACAAGCTCAGGAGGTGGCCGTCTCGTGGAAGCAGCTGCTTTTGGAGCAGAATTGGGGCAGGAGTAGGAGAAAGGAAGGGGGGATGGGAAAGGGGTTCCTGATCCCAGCTCGAGGCCAGGGTGAGGCCTCAGGGCCAGCAGCTCTGAGAAGCTTCTTCGCATTCTGAGGGCTCCTCGTTCCCCTTGGACCTGCAGTTTGATCTCTTTCGTCCCTGAGCTTCCTGACTCCTCAAGCTTCAAAGCTCTGAGATTCCCTGCCTTTGAGAAATTACAACCCACACCCCCCTGTCCTTTTCTCCTCCTCCTTCCTTACTGAAGGTGATGAGAATTCTGGAAGGATTTTAAGGGGAGTTTATTATCTCTCAGAAAACAAAATAAAGCCTATGTGAAAAATATAAGTCAGTGAACATATTGAAAACCTACATTTATCAAAATTCAGTTTGGTGTCTTGGGAAGTTATCTTGTATAAAAGAATGAGCGCCTCTGAAATAATGAGAATAGGCATGTGGGCTTCCCTGGTGGCACAGTGGTTGAGAGTCTGCCTGCCGATGCAGGGGACGCGGGTTCGTGACCCGTTCCGGGAAGATCCCTCATGCCGCAGAGCAGCTGGGCCCGTGAGCCATGGCCGCTGAGCCTGCGCGTCTGGAGCCTGTGCTCCACAACAGGAGAGGCTACAACAGTGAGAGGCCCACGTACCACAAAAAAAAAAAAAATAGAATAGGCATGTGGTTGTTAACATATAGGATTTTGTAGATCGGATGCTGTTTATGTAACATGACATTAAATGAGCCATTTCCTGGCCTAGCTGGGCACAGTGGTTGCTGGGATCCCCTGTGTTCTGAAGACACGTGCTAGGTTGTGGGCAGGCCTGGCTGAAGGGTGGCCCACACTGGTTCCCGGCGGGCAGAGGGAAGTACTGGAGTCCCCACTGTGAGCTTTGCCTAGCCCCTCTCAAGGGGGAGAAAGGGGGGATACCCCCTCCATAAGCCTTCCACCAATGAGGGGCTCCATGGCCTGATGCTGCCACAGCAGCGGAGCAGGGTGGAAGCTCCTGGGTGAGCTGGGTTCACGTCCCCTGGGTCTGATGGTCCTTCCAAGTCCTGACTCTCCTAGAAAAGCAAGGAGAGCCTGCTGGCAACAGGCCAGTCGAAACTGCCCCTGAAGACAGAGTGAGGAGAGGAAGGAAACTGAGGAGGGACAACATGTCCACTGAAGGTGGGACAAAGGTGGCCATTTTCCTGGGGTGAAGTGGGCACACGGGGGGAGGTGGACAGTAGAGCTGTCCTGAGAGGACCCTGCCAGCTCCCTGAGTAAAGCAGCTGAATGTGCTTTTGGATGCCCTTTTTGGCATTCCCTGCTCTGGTTTCCTCTTTTATTTTTAAAATCCCTCTAATAAGTGCTTTAAGAGTGAACCTATTGATGATTTCTATTACTCTATAACTATAAGTTTGGCATTTTCCTGTGAAGTTAAACATCTACAGCATATGACCCAGCAATTTTCCACCTAGGTGTTTATCGAGGAGAAATTTGTGTTGGCAAAAAGACTGGTAGATGGATGTTCATAACAGCTTTATTCATAATAATCCAAAACTGGAAGTAACACAAACCCAAACACCCATCAACTAGGGAATTTATAAGCAACCTGCTGCTCACTCACGTGCAGGCCTCCAACTCAGTAATAAGAGGAATAAACTGTGGATACATGCAAGGACAGGCATGAGTCTTCTAAGTATTTTGCTGGAAAAGCTGCCAAAAAAAGTGTATATTGTATAATTCCACTTATATGAAATCCTAGAACAGTCAAAACTAATCTATGGGGGGAAACAAATGGAACAGTGGTTGCCCTGGTGAAGGGTGGGTGAAGGAAGTAGGACCAGGGGTTCACCAGTAAAGGGTACAAGGGAACTTTCTGGGATTATGGAAATGCCTGTATCTTGACCTGGGGGAATGGTTACCTGGGTATATGTGTTTGTCAAAACAAAAACCAACTGCTTACCTGAAATGTATCCATTTTATTATATGTAGATTATACCTCAGTAAAGTTGATTTTTATAAAAGAACCTAATAAATGTAACAAGTTTTCTTTAAGAAGTTACTTAGTACATAGGGATTTGCCTGTTGATGGCTTGGGCTCATTGATTTGCCAGGGTTTTGCTTTATTAGCACTTGAGGATTTTGAGCGTCTTGATTTTGAGCCCCTCCTGTCTGTTCTCAATAGTTCCTCCTATCAATTCATTGAAGGCATTCTGAAATCACTGATAAGACTGTTATTTCATTGCTTGAGTTGTCAAATAATGCCCCGATTCCAGAACAATATTTCACAGAGATAGTGAAACCGTTCCACTGAAATCTGGTTGTCTCAGCAGGTGAGCCCTGATGCTGGCCTCTGTGGAAGGGTACTCATCATTGGATTCATTATCAAGGGGGTTCTGCATCCGCTTTTCCATTGCCCGCTTGATGTGTGAAGAGCTCAGAGATAATTATGTACAGTTAATTTCAGTTTCATCAAACAGCTCTTCCTTACCACTGCATTTTATTCTCCTGGGAACATGTGTGTGTGTGTGTGTGTGTGTGTGTGTGTGTGTGTGTGTGTGTGT
>NW_021703774.1:147160744-147316199 GCF_005190385.1 Monodon monoceros
TGTGTGTGTGTGTGTGTGTGTGTGTGTGTGTGTGTGTGTGTGTGTGTGTGTGTGTACACAGCCACGTATACATATACGGTGAACAATAAGATGTATAGACTTTGGAAGGTACGCACTTTTCTCAGCCTTAAGTAGTATTTATTCATTATAAATGAATACAGAGAACATTTTCTAAGCTTTAAACACATGCTTGTTGTTGTGCTGGGCACTGTGGGATGTACAAAATCAAATCTTAGACTCTAGGTCTAGAAACACCTCGAGGGGTCATTTGCTCTGGCTCTTATTTTAGATGGGTGTGGCATTCTTACCATTTCAACTGTTATGGACTGAATCATGTGCTCCTCCCAAATTCATATGTTGAAGCCCTAACCCTGGTGTGACTGTATTTGGAGATGGGGTCTCGAAAGAGGCAATTAAGGTTAAATGAGGTTATGGGAGAAAGGGGACTAATCTAATAGGATTGGTGTTCTTAAGAAAAAGGGACAGCAGGGGTGCAGTGCACAGAGGAAAGGCCATGTGAGGACATTGCAAGAAGGTGGCTGCCTACAAGCCAAGGAGAGAGGCTGCAGGAGAAATCAGACCTGCCTGCACCTTGATCTTGGACTTCCAGCTTCCAGAACTGTGAGAAAATAAACGTCCGTTGTTTAAGCACCCAGTCCATGGTATTTTGTTATGATAGCCTCAGCTGACTATAACTGCAACTGAGCCTGGAAAGTTGAGGTAGATAAACCGTCACTTGCCTATGAGTTACTTAATTTCAGTAATAGGGAGTCTTGGAGATTTGTTCTGTTTGTGGACTTACTGAAAGCATATCAAACTCCTTGATTTAGCCTACCTTTGTTCTCATTCTCCCAGAATATAAAAATAACTAACTTATTGTGACTAGTTAGCATGTGCTAGACCTTGTCCTAAGCAGTTCATATGTACTAACTCATTTCATTATTAATGCAGTCATCTGAAGATAATATTCTTATTATTTCCTATTTGGAAACTGGAAGACAGAGAGGTTTCGTAGCTTACCCAGAGTCACACAGCTAGTCCGTGGTGGGGTCCAGACCCCTATCCCAGGCAGTCTGGCTCTTTCCACCTTCCCCTTAACTATCCCTCTTCATTACCTCTGCCTGTCCCAGGAGGACACCTACAGGCCCATCCTCTAGTCTGTCCCATGGGACTGCCCCTCAGGGAAAGTAACTTTCTGCCTACCGCTGTACATCTTATTGTTTTCCTTTATTCAGAAAGTATGCATAAATTAGTAAATCTCCTTCATTAAATTTAGAAGTCCCATTGATTACGACATCAGTTATAACTGTGTAAGGCAGACAGCAGGATGCATTTTGGAATTTGGGCATAGGAAGGGAGCTTTTGAATGCTTTGGTTCATTCATTTATACATTCATGTGATGAATAGTTATAGAATGCCTACTCTTTTCCAGGCACTGTGTCAGGTGCCGGGGATGAAATGACAGAGGAATCAGTCTCTGTCCTTAGGGAGCTGACAGTCTAGGGAAGGGGAGGGGAAGTAAATTGGAGTATTTTGCATGTAATTATTTAATTGTAAAGTTGAAAGTAGAGAGTGATAAGGAGACTCTGAGCCATAGTAGGTGCTCAACAATCATTTGTTGGATGAATGAGGCAATGAATGAGTGAATGACCTGGCCTAGTGTAGGGAGGCTTCTTTGAAGAAGGGACATTTTGGCGAAGATCTGAGGTGTGGGTAGGGTCAGCGGGGTGGGGATGGTGGGGCGGGGAGTGATCCTCAGGACTGCAGCGTCTCCCTCCTTGGAGGAGCAGGGACACTGCTTTTGGACGGCAAGCACCTCTGGTCCTGGACTCGGGACTCACATCTTGAGCAAAGCTTTGTCTTACAGTCACCCACACTCATGTTCTCCTTCTTTTCAAATCTGTTTAGATGTTGTTTGGGCTGTCTCCTCATTATTTGTTCTCTAAATGTCTTACTGAAAAGGTTTGTTCCTTAATAATTCACATTGTCATAATGTCTGAGGCCAATTGTTTTTTCCTCCAGAAGGAGAACACATTTTCAACTTCATGATGACGGCTAATGGGAGAAGCACTTGTATGGTATAAAAATGTACTTTATCGGTAGGATTATTGAGTACATGTGCTTCATAAAGAAAAACCCTTGTGCGTGGAAAGAACAGTCCCTTCTGGAGAAGCATTCAGGTTGAAGGTGGCTTTTGTACTTTGGCGTCACATCTCATGTGGCTGCACCAGGTTCTGCTACGTCCCTGGTGGGTCCTAGTCTTGGTGTGTTTTCTGTTCCTCTCTTGGTGAAAGGAAGGCTGTCACCTGTTTGCATCTGTTAGGGATGATTAGCAAGCAAGGCAGGTGAATTCTCTTAGCTTTTGATCCCTTGCTTGTGACACTCAGATTTCCCAATGTCACGGGGTGACCCCCTTAAGAATGTCATCTTAATATGAGCATTCTTCCAGGAGACCCTGTCCCAAACTTCTCAACAAGCAGACTGATGGGAGAGCCAACACTTGCTTTCCTTCTCCTGACATAAGCAGTGTGTAATGTCTGAAACATGAACAGGAGAGAGGCAGGATGACAGGAATAACATACACCAACAGGAACCATTGGTTTGAGTCCCAGCCTTGCCATGGAGTAAGTCCTCTGACCTCAGGCGAGTCACTGCCGTTCTGAATTTTAGCTTCGTCCTTTACAAAAGGGGAGAAATGATTGTTTATTGGGTAATTATTGTGCACAGTCATCATGCTGGGATCTGTCTGGTTTTGTTCGCTAATTATTCACTTAAGCTTATGACAACCTTATAAAATGAGCATTGGTACCTCCATTTAACAGATGAGAAAGCTGAGGCCTAGAGCGCTTGGTGCCGCATCCAGAATCAGACCACTTGTAAAGGCAGCTCTAGGATTTGACATCTGACCTGCCACCAAAGCCCGTGCTCCCCTTCCTCCCTCTGTGCCTGCAGGGTGGTTGAGGTGAATGAGTAAGAAGCACGAGCCAGTGTGTTCTAAACCGTGATGCAATCGTTCATTGTTTTTTCCCGTGGATGGTTGGTTAATTCGGCTGAGGTCTGAGTTTGTTGCTGCTTTAGGATTGAACATAAACAGTTTGAAACTGCTGGCTCCAGGGGTGGATCTGTTTTCATTGTTTTGTCCTGAGGGGGCTTCAGAGCAGGATGTTTATTTGCATAAAGGTATCCAAGTGGGAAATGGGTGCACAGTGTCATGGCAACGCAGCCACCTCTCTCCCGTCAGCGGGGGACCCTGTCCCCGTGCATTCTACAGATATTTGTGCATCTGTGGAGCCCCTACTCTGTGGTGGGTGCTTTGCTCTGGGATACAACACTGAGGAGGTTAAACCTCTCGCTGAGAGAGCAAATATTCTAGTGAGAAAAACAAAAAACAAGACCAAAGGGGGACAAAAACATGAAAAATTACATGACCTGTTGATGATCAGTGCTAAGAAGAAGAAAGAAAGCTGGGTAAGGAAGGAGGCCAGTATGGCTAGAGTTGGCATTAGCCAGGAGAAGGAGGTGGGAGGTGAGGCCAGGCACATGGCCGTGCAGACCCAGGGGGCTTCGTGGGCCAGTGGAAGGACCCCGATGTCGGGTTTGCTTTCATTGTTCAGTCATTGACTTACTCTGCATGAGCTGGGAAGCCTCCGGGGGCTTTGAGCAAGGGAGAGGGAGAAGGGCAGAGGTGGAGGGAGCAGGCTTAGATGGGAGGCTGGCAGTGGTCCAGGGAGAAGGGGTGTGGCCTGGGTGGCAGTAGTGGAGGGGTGGGAAGTGATGGGTCCCGGCTATGCTCCGAGATGGAACTGATGGGATTTGCCATGCCGTGGGTTTGCCTGCCCTGTAGGAAGAACCCAAGATAAGTCATTTACTAGATGGCACCACCATGGCAGGGAGATGGGTGGACATGGCTGCATGTGTGTGGTCAGGTGAGACCTCACAGTGCAGGATGAGGTTGTCTGGGCCTTCAGCATCTCAAGTGAAGCACAAGGAAGACAGAACAGCTCATGATCTGTATCTGTACAAGGTGCCTTCTCAGTGAAACGCGTGCTGCAGAGAGGCCACCCTGGGCCTGAGCACAGACGCCAAGTGCAGCTGGCGCAGTGTCGGGGGCAGTCCTTGGGCTAGAGGGCGGGTCTGGAGGCATCAGGGCAGAGAGGGAAGGTGGTGAGGGGCTGCTGGGTGGGGACCAGTAAAAAATGTTGCAGCTTCTTCCTGTCAGCCAGGGGTCTGCAAACTGCAGCCTGCCTGCGAGCTAAATCCGCCTGCTGCCTGTTTTTGTCCGGCCCCTCAAGCTAAGAATGGTTGGGTTGTTTTAAAACAAATAACAGCTCTCAAGGAATAGAGCATGCAACAGAAATGGTATATGGGGCTTCCCTGGTGGCGCAGTGGTTGAGAGTCCACCTGCGGATGCAGGGGACGCGGGTTCGTGCCCCGGTCCGGGAAGATCCCACATGCCGCGGAGCGGCTGGGCCCGTGAGCCATGGCCGCTGAGCCTGCGCGTCCGGAGCCTGTGCTCCGCAACGGGAGAGGCCACAACAGTGAGAGGCCCGCGTACCGCAAAAAAAAAAAAAAGAAAAAAAAAAGGAATGGTGTATGACCCTGCAAAGCCTAAAATGTTTCCTGTTGGTGCTTCACAGGAAAGGCTTGTTGTAGGCAGATCATGGGGCTGAGACAAGCATGCCCCACCCATCCCACTTCATGCCGCTCTTAGGGAGATCGTGCTGGTGGGCGGGCATCTGGTCCAGGAATGCCCGATACAGAACAGCGCGCTCCCTGGAGTCTCTGCTGAGCGCCCCTCTCTAAAAGGGAACGTCCTCAATAGCCATTTAAAGACTGAATGATCGGAAAGACCCACCCTGGCTCTCCGTCAAGGCGGCTGTGGGAACCTGGGCGGAAGATAGGGTAACAGAAGCCCTGCAGGTGACAGTTTTGCCCGTTGTGTTTGAAATACTCAGAGGTTGTCCATCCTGTCATGGGTCTCCTGGCACTGATCACACTGAGACAGAGTCTGTGTTTAAGGCAGGATGTGATGGTGCATTGGGACTTTTAGAGTCTTGTCCCGCTCTTCAGGTGACCCCTGAACAAACTTTAGCACATCAGGAACGCTCTGTGCTGCTGACTGTCCGGTGTGGTTCGTTAGTTGGGGGAAGAGACCAGGCTCGCCTGATGGGCCAGCCGTTCTCCTTGGAAAACTACCTAGCACACCAGAAGTCAGTCAAGGTCAGGGTGAAACTGATCCAAGGGAACGCCAATTGGGAGAAGAAAAGGTAGCTGGGGAGGGGGAAAGAAAGGTAGAAGTAGGGGACAGGAGTTATCTTGTTGAACCTACTTGACCTTCTACCCCAGGCTGGTTCTTGGGTCCAGACCCAGTAAATCGCACAAGGAACAGCCAAGTTCACTGTGAATCCTTGGCAAGTAGCCTGCCATTGAGAGCCAGCTGCACTTCCGAGGCCAGGAGGTAGGCCAGGCAGAGGCTGGCCTGGGGCGGACCCTGGGCTGTAGGTCAGCCTGACGTCTTTGGCTTCCAGCTCTGGCTGAAGAAGGGAGGATCTTCTTTACCTACTACTGCCAATGCAGTGGCAGCGGTGGTTTCTACCATGACCCCCGGTCCTGGGGGCTGGTCGAAAAACCAGCCTCTGAAGAGCAGTGGCCTGGGACTTCTCCCCACCCCCAGATATTTTCATCCCCCGTCCTCCCAGTCCACAGCCCACAGACCGAGGGCATCTGCACCCCACACTTTGCGATCTGCCGGTTTAAGTGGGACTGAAGATTCCTAGAAAGTCAGCCTTGGCTCTTCCTCTGGTGGCAAACTTCGACTCAGCTGTCTGTTCGTGGACAGCAGGGCTGAGACGCCAGCGGCGGTCACAGTAGCGGCGAGGGAAGGCACAGAGGGGCTCAGATTTTGACCATTTTTTCTACCACAAAACCTTTGTTAGTTGACTTAGCAACTCCTTCAGACCTGTTTGTGAGCTCAAAGCTCCACGTTCTGGTTTTTTCCCCCCAAATCCTGAAACGACATGGGATGGTCAAATGTTGTCAACGTTGGTAGCAGCCATAGCTGAAGCTGCTGCCCCTGGTCACCCTCCTCCTTGCCATAGCTGTAACTTTTAATTTTTAAGACTTTTTCCTTCCAGCAAATGTAAGGTCCTACCAACTACTTAAGCTTGATTTTACCCCTACCTAATGATTCATAGAATTCAAATCTAGAGTTTTCCTGTCACGTCTTACTCTGCTTTGAAATCATTCCCGTCTCTCCAGGGTACAGTCCAGGAAATTTCCCCAGATCATCTCTCACAGGGAACGCAGCACCCAGAGTTGCCCCACTTTAAAGACAATTGGAAGAGACAGAGGTAACGCCAAGAGCAGTGACCGTCCCTGAAGTTTGGGGTGTGGCAACTCCCCAGAGCATCCTCTGGGCGCAGGGGCCTGATGACAGGTGCTGGTTGCACTTCTGTGAGGCTCAGGATTCCGGGCTCCAGCCCCAGCTTCCCCTACCACTACGGCCTAAGGAGACGCGGCCAGAGGGCGTTTGGCAGGAGGGCTGCCAAGCGGGTCTAGCTCATTGGTGGTGCCCTTGGTAGCACCAGATCTCCTGTCCGTCCCTGTGTTTCCTGCCCCCTTTGCCGCTAATCTTTGTTTAGCTTCAGATGCTGTTATGGCTCTGACTAAAAGCTGGCATCAAGGAGGATGTGAACCAGGGCTTTAATTTCCCTGGATACCAAGGAGAAAGAGGATTAAACAAAATAGATCCAAGTATTTAAATTGAAAAGATACTTGAGTGAACCCCTAGTAGGGTCAAGTCCAGTGATGGGAAAGTTTGTGCACCTGTGACAAGTCCCTTCCCTTCTGCTGTCTAACTGCCCTGGCCTCAAGAGCTGGCAGCAAGCACAGTGCTCTCATTAAGCTCTGCAGGACTTCTCTGGGAACCCAGATTAAGTAGCTCTGTGAAGGGAATCTGCTTATCAAAATACTGATGAATGGGCTGGGTCAAGAGTGAGTCAGAGGCAGCCAGTGCTGAAGCATAAACCCCTCGGATTAGAGTGAGTTGCTTTATCTTTACGCCTGTTTTAGCTGCTAAAGCCATTTGCAATCTAGATCTGATGCTCCTTTGATAGTCTTTCTTATGCAGAGTTTTTCCAGGAGTCAGCTACCACTCAGCTGTGTCCCAGGGTAGCTGCTATCAAGACAGTTCTGTAAATTCCTTTCCATCCTGACAGAAGCCGTTGCTCCATATCCAAAGGTTCTCCCTGTGTCTCAAAGCCCCTCTGAGAAGAGAATCAGGTGAGCCAGGTTGTCACCTGGATATGCTTCAGTGCCTGTTTATGTTAGATCTGGTCCCTTTGTCCAAAGGTCACCCATTTGTGGAGCAAGCAGACTCACTTCAGTGTCATAGGACCAGCCTGAGGTTAGCCAGAGGCTGCTTCGTTGTTCTGTTCTTTGGGGGGGCTTTAGAAATGGTGAGAAGTTATACCACGTTTCTGGATCTTCATTTTCTTATCCATAAGAAGGGGGATGGGGGCGATGGCTGGCTGGTTCTCACATCCTCTAAGTCTCTGCAACCATCCAGCTCTCTCTGCACACTGCCTGCACCCAAGTGTGAATGCTTTCTCTCCTCCCCTACTGGGAAGAGCCCTGCTCCAGCTACCTGGACATCACAAACCCAGAGGGAGTTTGGAAGGAAGGGAAGAGAACTGTATGGCCCAATCTTGAGGCCACTGGAGAATCTCAAGAGGAAGAGGTTAGATAGCCTGTAGGAGCAGGTGACACTGCAAAGGGAGTGATTATTGGCCTTTTTCCTTGACGTGGAGGATGGCATCTTCTCGTCTCTCCAAATTTGGTTCCAGGATGGATGATTTGGGGGGAATTTTCTGCAGGCAGCGAATCTCATTCAGAAATTCTTCTTAGCTTCGGTCGATGATCATGGCTTCTTAATCTGGATGTACTGCCCGTTTCCTGCGACAACCAGCTCTTACAATTGTAAATTTTACAGCCACGTGACACTTAGAGGCTGGCTTCTTAGTTTCAGTTTGACAGATGGGGAACTTTGGACCACAAAAGGTTAAACGACTCATCCAAGGTCACACAATCAATTAATTGGGAGAGCCAGATTTACTGGGGGTCTAAGGAATCTACAGTGAAATGCACAGATCAGTTTCCAGGCACCTGTGTAACCCACACCCTCACCAGCGAACCAGAATTAGAATCATTCTCTGGGCCACAACTGCAAGATTATTGAAAGCACAGAGCCTAATGGGAATTCAGCTTCCCTTTAGGAAGACCTCCCTCTCCCTGCTTGTCCCCATTCCCTGAAGTGGCATATGGCATCATCCCCTTGCCTTTCTGATTTTGTCCCATTCCCAGGACCTGTATGAATTCTCTGAGCTGGAGTTCCGATTTCTACCTGGTTTAGGCAGAGTTGTCTAGGAAACTAGAAAGAACGACAGTTGCCAGGCTGTGCAGATCGGGTGATCCTCGGCTCCTTCAGAACAACGTCATACCAGCCTTCTCTGCTTTTTCTACTACGCTCACCTGCCCTCAGGTCACTGGAATCATCCCCATGTGGCCCAGGTTGCTTTCAGCTCCCTAGCCACAGCGGATCTGACCCTCCAGCTTAATTTACAAGGAAGTGGTGGCTGGTAGCTCTAGATGCTGGGTGACATGGGGACGGATGATTCTGTGTCTGGGAATGTGTGTGACAAGCGGAGGAGGAAAGCCTGTGAAACTATGCTTCTGTTTGACTCATCTTTGTTTTCCAGGAACTGGAGGGAGGTGTGCATTTCAACTGTTCACGTCCATTCCACCTTAAGCATTGCCCTTTTTTTTTTTTGCATTCATTGTTTCCTTCCCTCCCACTGTCATTCAGAGTAACTGCTGCTGTGAGCACTGCACTTGGGGTTACCTCTCTGAAAGGGAACTGCTTATCTCCCATCTGTATCTGTGGAGAGAGAAAACTTGTCTACGTCAGTAGAGCTGGGTAATCATAAGACCCCTGGTCCCTAAGGATCTTTATCTGATTCCCTTGCGTGACTCTCCAAACTCAAGTCTCCTGACTTGCCTCAATGCTCCTTTCACAACAAGCTGCTTGTCTTTGTTGAAATCTGTGGTCCTCTGTCCTGTTGAATCTGTAGTTCATCTTGTAGACTCCCCACATTTCTAAAGAAGTAGGAGACAAGCTTGGAGGGAATGGGAAGTGTGGAGCATCACACAGTAACGTGATGGAGAAAACCGCATGCTGGGACGTTAGCAGCAGTTTGGGGGTCAGAGGAGGAGGTTGTGGTGCTGGTGGGAGGGGAAGAGGGAGCAGAGAAGAGGGGGTAAAGGAAGAAGTGACTCAGTACTCACACACTGAGCTGAAGGCATGTGCATATGTGTGAAAATAGTTAAGTCTTCCGGTTTGTCGTCAGGAGAGAGGATTAGAAATCTGGATTTCTGAGTTTTTTAGGTCCTGCTCTCTGCAGCTGATTTCCACCTTTGGTCTGAGAAACTGTCAGGGGAGGATCAAGGGCAGGGGAGGCAGAAGGGGTGTGCAGAATCCACTCTCACTGGTTATTTGTTTTGACAGACAGCTGTTTCACTGACGCTGGATAAAACTTCAGTTATATTTTTACTTCCCTTTAACAGAAATTACAGAGCATCATCTGTGGCCTTCTGCTTCCAGTTTTGCTGCCTGCCTTTTGGATGTTTGGGCCTTTTTAAGTTCTTGTAAAGCGGCCCTTACTCTCCAAATCTGAACCATTACTTCTTCTTTTTTTTTTTTTTTTTAATGGCAGCGCCACGCGGCATGTGGGATCTTAGTTCCCCAACCGGGAATCGAACCCGTGCCACCTGCATTTGGAAGCGCAGAGTCTTAACCACTGGACCGCCGGGGAGGTCCCGAACCCTTCACTTCTTACCTCCTTAGCTGCAACCTGTTTGTCTGCCTACCTCCACCTCACAGCTACCAAGTTGCGAAATTCACAACTCCCTCTGACTCATCCTTAAGCCCTCTTGCCGAATTCTTCTCCCTTAGAGATTTGCTTTGTGGTACCTTCCAGATCTCTTTCTTTCTCTCCCATGGCCAAAACCGTGGTCTAGCCCCGATCGGGGCCAGGCTGGACCGCTGTGAAAGCTTCCTCGTACCCTCCGCACCCTAGCCTATTCTGCAGTCCCACAGAAAGCTGAAGCCTTTAAGATTCTCCTTTAAGTATGTTAATCTGCTATTCACACGTCTCCAACTGCTCCCGACTGTTTATTGGATAAAGCCCAGACTTCTCTGTGTGGGATTCAGACCTCTCTGAAATCTGGCCTCCTTCCTCCCTATCAAATTCTCTTTGTCTCTGTCTCCCTTTGCACAAACCCTCCTCCTGGGGCTGGGAGTGCAGGCAGCTTGTGCCTGTGCTCAGCTGCTCTCACAGTCTGCCCTCTCCCCCGCAAACCAGCTCACTTCTTATCCACCCGCCTAAACTCCCCGCCCGCACTCCAAGGTGAAAGGCACCCCATTTTCCCAGAAAGACCAGCCAGCCTTTTCCTGAATCTGCCAGCTCCCCTTGGGGGTGTCTAGTGGCGCTCACTGCTGGGATCTCTTTTTGGCACCTGACTTGCCGGCTACTGTCATGAACATCATCTCCTCGGTGAAATCACAAGCCCTTAGAGCAACTGGATTTTTTTTTTTATCAACCCCAGTGCTTGGCCCAGCGTAGCACCCTTGCGGGCCTCCGGACATTGTTTTGGAGGATTATCGTGCACTGCTCAAGCAAGCTACAAAGTGACTCTGTATCCTCTGCTACGATGTGGTACCAGACTGAGGATGGAATAAGGGTTTCCTTTGGGGTCATCAGCCAATCTGCCCATCGCTTAGGGTTCCATGCACAGGGCCCAGCTTCCCCCCACCAACTCCCCCTCCTAGGGGTGTGCCAAGGGGCTGGCAATAAGCACTCCCCTCCCTCTTAGTTTGGGGTTTCGCTCCTGTTGCCAAGAACCTAGTCCTGGCTTTGCCTCCCTCTGATTCCACCTCCCTCCTGGAGGATGTTCTTCTCCTTGCTTTATTTTGGCTGCCGATTTTACTACTCTGCAGCTTTCAGGTTTGTGGGCTTACTGTGTGCCCGCAGGAAAATCCGCCAGGGTTCTCACCCCACACGTGACTCCTTCCTCAGAGCTGTAATTTAAGAGATGCGTGTTCTGTTTCCAACTGCCGTTATGCCACTGGGGCCAAACCCAGCAAGAGACTCCAACTGCGACAGCAGAAATGGGGGAGGTTTTAGAGGAGGAAAATCCCCTTGGTGAAAACGGAGACGGTCCTCTGAAAACACTGCAGAATTCTGGCTGAAGGAGTCAGACCCATTTCTAATCCAAGAATAGTAATTCTCTAAGAGTGGACAACAGGCAAATCTGGGTCCAGGTGTCTGCTTACTACAAACACAGTAGACTCTCCAAATCCAGCGGGATTTTGACCAGCTCAGGAGAAAATTGCTGTGTAAATACTTGCCGGGGAGTGGGATACGGAGGGAGTTGTATGTCAAATTATTGTCCCAAAACCGATGCAGAGCAAGGAAGAAAGTTGTACAGTTACGGCTTGAGGTAAGCAGGCCACGGCTACACCTTGGAAGTCTCGTGTTCCATTGGCCTGGAGTGTGAAGGCATTTGTTGTAACAGGATTTGGTCTGTGGCCCTCAAAGGTTTCCATCTTGGCAAGGGGGAGATTTAAGGAGTTTTCCCTGCTGTGGCGTGTTTTCGTCTACTGGAGGCATAGCTTTGTCAGCTTAACTTTTCTTCCTCGTGAAACTCGGGCATCCTTATGCAGAGGCTCCTGATGGATGTTTAGGTGTTCAATCCATCCTGGGAAAGCGTGGGGACCACTGATCTCAGAGGGACCCGAAGTCCAGCTGTTGATTCGCAGGGCTTTTTTCCTATCAGGTTTGCTTACTGCCCTTGCTGGCCTGAACCAGGGTTAAATCCCAGCGTTAGGAAGGACTGTGGCGCTCACCTAATTCAACCCTCCACGAAGTAAAGAGATGCCAAGTTCCATAGTGTGCAACCAATCTGCCTGACCGTTCCCTGTGGCAGGGAATTCACTTTCAGTTGCCTGTTCTGCTGCCTCTAATTACTAGAATGGACTTCCATTTTAAACACGAGCAGGCAATTCACAAGAGAAGCAACACAAATGAAAAACTTCAGCATCCCTGGTAATTAAAAATACGACAAATTAAGACAATGAAATGCCCTTCTTTCCCCCAACAAATTGGTAAAGATTTTCTCAAAGGTTAGCACTCAGCATAGACGAACATTTGAGGAAATCGGCCCTCCCTTGTTTTTCGAGGACAGTTTGGCAATATGTGTTAAAAGCCTTAAAATCTGTATAACCTTTGATTTGGCAATGCCATTTCTAGTGCTTTCTCTTAAGGAAATGATACTGTTTGTGTGGCAAGGGTTTAGCTATAAGGATATTCCTAGTGGTGATGCTTATAATAAAACCTGACAAGTAGCCAAGTCTCTAACAAGGGGGGATTGATCAAGTCAAGGGTGCCACAGCCTAAGCATTACTTAAGCATTTTTTATCGACTCAGTTTTCATGATGCTACTACAAAGTAGGCCTGTTATTTTGGCAATTTTACAGATAAAAGTAACTGAGCCATGAAGAGGGCCAGTAACTTCAGTGAAATGATAGAGATGGCCAATGATGGAAGCGGGATGTACATCCAGGTGGTCTCTCCGGAGCCCACACATTCTTAACCTATATGCTCCACTGCCTCTCATAATGGACATGTGAAGCGGAAAATATGTATTAGGTGGTATGTAGAATATGTTTCTATTTTTGTCTCAAATATCAAAGACTTGAAGAATATACATGACATTACTTTTTAAAAATAAATTTATTTATTTTATTTTTTATTTTTGGCTGCGTTGGGTCTTTGTTGCTGTGCACGGGCTTTCTCTAGTTGCGGTGAGCAGGGGCTACTCTTTGTTGCAGTGCACGGGCTTCTCATTGTGGTGGCTTCTCTTGTTGTGGAGCACAGGCTCTAGGCATGAGGGCTTCAGTAGTTGTGGCATATGGGCTCAGTAGTTGTGGCTTGTGGGCTTTAGAGCGCAGGCTCAGTAGTTGTGGCGCACGGTAAGCTTAGTTGCTCCGCAGCATGTGGGATCCTCCTGGATCAGGCCTCGAACCCGTGTCCCCTGCATTGGCAGGCAGATTCTTAACCACTGCGCCACCAGGGAAGCCCGACATTACTTTTATAATTAGAAAAGAGTTCGGTTAAAAAAAAATCTATCCTTTATATTCCGCCAAGCTCTGAAGCCTTCACCCATTTTCCAACTCTTTCATTTACCAAATTTTCATTGAGCTCTTTCAATAGGCAGGGCATGATGACAGCTGCTCTGGATCAGCATGGTAGAAGACCGGTTATGCCCAACTGGTACAGAACTTCTGTGCCATGGGGAGACCAATGATAAACAAATGAACAGATACCAAGTGCTGCCATTTATTGATGCCAGCTGTGTGCTGGGTATGCATCTAACCAATATTGATGTTTCATATGTTTGTTCTTTTAGTCTTTTACATAACTCCTTTTATAACCCTGGACAGCATGTGGCATTAATCCTTAAGGTCACCCAGTCCGTAGGCAGTGGGGCTAGGATTCATCCCTGGCAGGGACTTTCCAGCCTAAGCTTCTAACTTCTCCAGCCTCTCCTACTACAAATTCATTACAGTCCAGTCACACTGTGCTCCTCTCCTACCCCAGGACCTTTGCACTTGACATTCTCTCTGTCCAGGGCACTCACTCTCCCACTAGACCTTAGCATGGTGGCCTCCTCATCATGCAGCTCACAGAGACCTTCCCTGAGCTCCCCGTGTGGCTTCCCTCTCACTTCCACAGTCATTCACCATCGTTGTCTATCACATCACCTTGTTTTATTTTCTTTGTGGCAGTTATCACTGTCTGACATTATCTGACATTGTTTCACCCAATGTCAGGTGATTGGATTGTAAGCGCCATGGAGAACAAGATCCTTGTCCTTTTTTTTTTTTTTTAATATGAGAGGTCTCATTTATTTATTTATTAAAATATATTTTTCAATGTTGTATATTTAATATGATGTATTACAATACAATACATGCAGTAAAGGAGAGATATGATCAGACATCATCTACCTGTTTTCAACCGTATGGAGTTTTGGGACTCAGAATTAACATGGATCTGGTTCTAAATAGTAAATTGGAGAACTTTCAAACAGTGATCAACATGTGTTTTTGTCAAATTGAATCAAGGAAGACAAGTACATGCCATTTATGCGTTCCCTTCTCACCTCCACGTGCCCTCGAACCCTTGGTCAGTATCATTGTTCTCTGTTGTAACAGTAGTAATAACTTAATTATACCCACTAACATATTCAGTGCTTTGCTAACCTGCTTTATATACATTGTCCCCTATAATCTGCCCAAGAGTCCTGTGGTACCCTCGCTAGTTTATAGATGAGTGTGTTAATCAGGGTCTCCAGAGAAACAGAACCAATAGGATATATCTCTGTCTACATCTGTGTCTGTCTCTATGTCTGTGTCTACATCTATATCTATGTCATCTATCTATCTATTTATTATAAGGAATTGACTCACATGATACATGATTATAGAGGCTGAGAAGTCCCACAGTCTGCCATCAGCAAGCTGGAGACCCAGGAAAGTCAGTGGTATAATTCCAGTCCTAGTCCAAAGGCCTGAGAACCAGGAGAGCTGATGGTCCAGCCAATGGTAAATTCTAGTCCAAGTGCAGGAGAAGACCAATGGCCCAGCTCAAAAACAGACTTAGGAGAAGACCAATGGCCAAGCTCAAAAACAGACTTAGCAGAGCAATATCCTTGTCCTCTTGATCACCATGGTGTCCCCAGTGCCTACCATAGTTCCCGCACATAGTGGGTGCTACTGAAGAGTGGGGGAAAGTGAATAAATGAAGGATGATGAGAGACTGATGGTCTCTAGGTGAGACACGCACATTGGAGGCCATGGAAGGCAAGATGACCCACTGTGGGGCAGGAAGGAAATAAGGTAGATGAATAGGTAGGTAAATATATAGGTGTAGACACACACACGTATAATCCTTTCTTTCTATTTTTGTGAATGACAGAGTGTGAATATAATTTATAAATAAACAAATATACACATATGCCAGTTTACTCAAATGTTTACTTCTAGGGCACATTACCAAAAAACTTTGGGGATCATTGGTTTAGAAGGAGAGACAGGTGAGGAAACAGGCCAGCTGATGTGTTGTTACAGGTGCTGCTGACAGCATGAGTGTGAAGTGCCATTGAGGCAGCACATATAGGGTTACCTAACCTGCCTTGAGGGGGTTGAATAATTGCGAACACTTACATTTAAAAAAATTGTTTTGTTAATATTTGTAATTATTTTTTAAAAACTATCCAAAAATACACAAGCTCTTATTTTTAGACAATTAAAGCAACATAAATGGCCATGGCCCTTATGGTCATTTTCCTAATAGATGGTGAAAGAGAGACCACCTGAGAGTTCACAGCTGACTAGCTAGAGAGAGTAGTTTCCAAAGAGTTTAAATATGGCTGTTAATGACTGTGGTTAAATATCCAAGTTGTCCTTACTTTCTGAGCTGCAAAATTAATCTGAAAAATAGAAAAATAAACATGTCTTCAAACTCTGGTCTCCTAGCTAGAGAGGCAGTAGGGCATTGCAGTGGAAGAACATGGGCTTTGGAGTCTGACGGACTTGAAACTCTCCTTCTGCGTGACTTCGAGCAAGTCCCTTTTCTTGGATCACTCATCTGCAAAATGCGCACATGGATGCCTGCCTGAGAGACACCATGTTGTGACGATGAAACAGAACAATGAGCATCTAGGACCCAGCGCAGTGCTCGGCACATGGTGTGTCTATCTGAATATCAGTTCCTTCCCAGTTCCTCTGTTTAAAGAGAAAACGCCGCACACTTAGAAAGGACTGATATGTCCTTCAGAACGTCGTCAAGAACGTGCTTTTTTCTTTTTGGACTTGATTAAACTGAGTCATGCTTGAATAGGTTCTTCTTTAAATAATTTAAATTGATTTCATGTAAACCACAGCCATCCTTCTTGGGGCTGTATTGACCCTTGATATTTTGCTGGTGATGCTATCAGGCTAACCTTCTTTTCCTCCCTGGGCTCAAGCTTAGATGCTGTGGCAGCTGGATTTCTGTACGACCAACAGCTCTTGTCTTCTGAGCATGGAGGATTGCCGTTGGCTTGAAGCAGAGTAAACAGAGAGAAGCCGGGACCTTGGCCTGGGAACCACCTGTGTCCAGGCAGTGAGGCCTCTTGTGGAGTGGGGGAGGGGGACTGAGTGGCCTGTTTGGAGGAGAGGAATTGGATCAGGAAGGGGAGGACTGAGTTGGGCAGAACTCAGCAGATTCCTTGGCATGCGCTGCAGAAGGATTCCCTGAAGGGCTGCACAGAAAAGAAATGTGCTGTGTGTTTGGCAGGCCAGAAACCACAGAGAACCTGGCAATGCTTTTTGAGGATTTGGGAGCAGAAAAGCAGACTCCCTAGGTGGTTATTTATAGAGCCGGCAGCAGTAATGATCAGTTAGAAAAAATAAATTATAACTCAGTTAAACCTGAAATAACTTTTCTTTTGCAACCCCAGGCATTCCACCCGGGCGGCTTGCACACCACTCCCTCCTGATAGAGTTCCTGGAGGCCAAGGATCCACGCCAGGCTCACTCATGGCCCCTCAAAGCTTCAGCGCAGTCCATAAGGCAGCAGAGAGGGAATGTCTGGCTAGAGACAGAATTCTGGCTGGATGACTCCTTTCTTTTCCCCTCGCACCCCCCAAATTGTAAAATTGTCTCTTCTTTCTCCCCTCAACACGTCTGTATCGTACGGCAGAAGGTGGACCTTGCTGGGAGTGTGGAATCCGTGGCACGCCGAGCCTCCGCTTTTGCATGCCTTGTGCACGTGAGAATGCGCACACCAGCTCGTTTGCCGCGTCTGTGTTTTGGCTGCAGCAAGAGCTTCTTAGTGGTGTGCCTTCTGAGAGCTGGACGCTGACTCTGAGTTCACAGGCCCCCAGTCTCTCATCCCTGCCTCAGCCAGCCAGTAAGACCACCACAATGTTCACACTGACAGCTTGGCAGTGGGGTCACCTTGAGCTGCCCGACCTGTCACTTGGCATCTTGACACTTGGGCATCCATCCTGTTTCCCCTCTCCCAGCCATCTGCTCCTTCTTTTCTATTCATTCATTCGTTCGTTCATTTGCTTTTCAATCGACAAGCGTTTATTGAGCGTCTATGATGTACCAAGCACTGGCAACGTACAAATGAATCTAGAGGCTGCAAGCGGGTGGTACTTGAGTCGGCCTGGCCTGCTGATGCCTGTTACTTGGCTCACAACATGGTGTCTTAGATTGGACTTGCTGCTGACAGTAAAGGTGTGGCGATTTCACATGAGTATGCCGACACTTACTTCTCCCCGAAAATCTGAAGTTCTGGCAATACAGGCCCACACTCCCGCGTGTTAGTATTTTCTACAAGGGCACCTGCCCCCTTTAGGTGGGGCAAGTCCCTCTGATTCATCACGGATCCCGAGACTCCCAATTTTCTGGCCAGCACCAAGACAAATACCATACAGGTCCCATAAATCAGCCACTACACGCATTTGTGGGACCTGCCTGGCCCTGTGCATTTGAATCTGTGACCCCTGATGCAGATTCTGATCTGAGGGGTTTTATGGTCCAATGGGGGAGGGAGGCAGAGCCACAGGTAATTTTAGTACATGAGAAGTGTCATGAGAACAGTGTCCTTTGGAAGAACGGGGGAAGCAAAGATTGTTATTGACGAAAAGAGTCAGGGACTTGATGGAGAAAGTGAGTTTGGACCCAGAACTTGAAAATGCAGTAAGAATATGCCAAGATGTAGCTGTGAAGGGCACCCTCAACACAGGGATTGGTCTTTATAGCGGCTCAGAGGACGAAGGAGCAGGGAAGTCCAGTGGGACGGGAGCGGGGCGAACCTCAGCGCAGGTAGGGTTGAGGCCGTTCTCTCTTCAGTGGGATGCTCCTCGGCCAACCCTGTCCAACTCTGCCCAACCCCAACCAGAGACCCCAGGGCCCTTCACACCCTTCTGGCCAGTGGACACCCCTCCCCCAGCGCCTGCCCCAGACAGCTGGGTGGCCTGTGAACAGGTTCCGACCCATCTGCCAAAATTTGTCTGGAGTAACAGAGTCCTGCTGTTTCTCCCCACCCCAGCCCAGAACCCAGGGAGGGGGGAGGGCAGAGGGAGAGGGAGAGGACAAGGCAGCTCTGTCTCCACCCTCAGGGGGTAGCAGGTGGCCCTGGGCACAGACCCAGTGAGTGGACAGGCTGAATAAGCCTCCATGGTCCCCCTCCCTCTCTGGCACAAGCTGGAGATCCTCAACACGTGCGTTCCCCCGGTCCTCCCTCGGCACTCGTGCAGCATCATCACTTATAGTAGTCTGGTGTCTCCCCAGCCGGCATCGTCAACCCAGAGTGGGAGGGGCGGGAGGAGACTTGTAGTTTATGCGTGATTCACTGTGGAGAGGTCACAGGAGCCTCCAACCCTACCTGCTCTCATCCCCTCCACACCCCAGTCCTGGCTTTGTCCTGGGTGCAGTCTTCGCCATGCCTTTACCTACCTCACTTCCCTCAGTCTGGATCTCCCTTTCTCACCCTTTCAAAATGTTGAAATCCTTCCTTCTTTAAGCCCCTCAATGCATGATGCCTCCCTGGACCTCCCTTATTGGGGAAGCACCAGCACCGATTACATCATAACATTGCCAGAAATCAAAGAACTCACCCATGATCCAGATGCCCCAATCAATACAGCATTTCAGAGCCAGAAGAGAACTCAGCCGCTGAAGATGACCCCCTCGCTTTATTCCCCACACCGTGTGTTCCTTTAATGGCAGTGAACATAGCGGTTTGGTGGGGGTGGTGAACTCTGTGCCCGCAACCAGGCTGTTCGCTGCTCGAGGGCAGGAGCTGGCTGCTGTGCGTGTTTTCCCTAAGATGTGCTCGCTGCTGCATAACAACTGTGCCCAGTGGTACGTGGTTAGTAGCCAGGTGCCCCCTGAATTGAATTCCTGGTAGAAGGGATGAGAAGTTAGTCTTTGCATGCAGATTTGTCATTAAGGTTATCACTGGAGGAAGAGTGGTAACAGTTTGGGAGTGACTGGGTCAGAGGAGGTGACACCTGTAATGTGAGGGCACCTTGTGGCCAAGAGCCTCTTTGCCTGGAGTGTTAAAATTTGGCTAATGGGAAATTGGTTCAGGCATCCTACGGGTTAATGCTGGCTTGGGGAAGGGAAGGAGTGTAGACCCGATGCCCTCCTATCCGTCCCCCCACCACCACCAAGGATGTCAAGAAGTCAGGGCCTGGTGATAAGAGGGAATCTTAGCTCCTCTGAAGTCCCCATCTATGGGACTCTAGGTTATCCAGAAATTTTGGCCAGAAGTCGAGGGATCTCAGCCTATATTCTACCACTTGCCCTGCTTCAGTTCCACTGACGGTTTCCCCAAGCTCCTCTGCGGCTTCCCACAGTGGTCTTCTCCTGGGCTTCCTTCTGGCCGCACCGCCTGTGGCTGTGATGCCTCTGGAAGCTGCACCAGGGCTCTGAGTGGCCCGTGCCAGCACCCCAAGGCTGCTGCTGTTGGGCTAGGGGTTTCCACCCAGCAGCCTGGGGCCTGGGGGTGCTGGGGAGAACTACGAGGGAGGCAGAGCACGAGTGGGTGGACATGCACACCCTGAGAAGTTTCACTGGTTTGGATCCCTCCAGAGACTATTTGGTCTTATTATTGATCAGCTAATGGCAAGTTATAGTCTTTTACTGTTTACAGAGAGTTTCCATATATGCTAATTTCCTTGATCTTCACAAGTACCCCACGTCTTGGGTATTTTTTTTTTCTTTTGCGGTACGCAGGCCTCTCGCTGTTGTGGCCTCTCCCATTGCAGAGCACAGGCTCCGGACACACAGGCTCAGTGGCCATGGCTCACAGGCCCAGCCGCTCCGCGGCATGTGGGATCTTCCCGGAAAGGGGCACGAACCCGCGTCCCCTGCATCAGCAGGCGGACTCTTAACCACTGCGCCACCAGGGGAGCCCGTCTTGGGTATTTTTACCATACCCATTTTATGGATGAAGAAACTAATGAATCTCAGAGAGATTGAAATGACTTGCCTAGGGTTGGAATCCAAATCTCTTGACTCTAAAGCATCTCATCATTCCAGTACACTTTTTGCCTCCCAAATCCTGTATCCAGATAGACCTGACTCACTAGCATTCTTGCTAGGTGAAGGGGCACCAGGGCTGGGAAGTGATTCAGCACCACCCCCAATCCCTGGAACTTCCTGTCTTCTTGCTTCTGTCATTGAGGACACCAGCCTAAGGGGACATTTTCTTCTTCCACATCCTGTTGAAGCACGAGGAGTCCAACTCCTACTATTGAAAGGGAGAGAAATTCAAAGGAAAGTCTCAGATTCCAACTTTGGGATCCACTTGGGAAGAAGATGCTCCTGGTGCCTTAGGGTCTTTTGTTCCTCTGTGCATTTATTTATTCAGCAGATATGTATAAAGAACCTGCTCTGTGCCAGGCACAGTTGCAGGTGCTGGGGTTACCATGGTGTACAAAACAGGCCGAGTCCTCACCCTTTTGGAGCTCACATGCTAGTGAATGATGAACACAATGTTTCAGACCATGCTGGGGGCTATAAAGAAAATAGAGAAGGGTGATGGGGTAGAAAGGGTGGGAGTGAGAGCTGCTTGGATTAGGTACTCAGGAGTGACTCCAGAGGAAGAAACATACAAACGGAGACTTGGGTGACAGAAGGAGCCCAACATGAGAAAACCAGGCCAGGAAGAGGGACCAGGAAGGGCAAAGGTCCAAGTGGAAGCTCAGAATGAGATTTTAAGGAAATAATATTCTTCATGGTGGTTAGATTGCATGTGCTGTCATCACTGTGGTTCAGCAACAACATGCCTAGTGGGAGGAGTTATCCCAGGACCCGACACATGTGTAATGGGATTTCTGTGAGAAAACCAGGCTGGGTGCTAGACAGTGGACTCACAGTTGAACTTGGAGACCCAGGAACTGCTTCCATCACAGGCTTACTAAGAAATGACCAGGGCATGGAATGAGTGCTTCAGTGGGGAGGACTGGAAGAAAGCCCCAATTCACCGATTATAGAAACTCTTGACCCTTGTAACCCTGGTAATGACAAGAGTCAGGTTTTCTAAGACTCCATATTTATGATTTGAAATTGTGCTGCTGGGGTTTCAAGTTGGGGTTCTGCTATCAATTATCTGTGTTTCATTGTTTCTTTGAACAAGTCACTTAACCTCTCTAAACTTAGAAATATTATATTAAGTGAGGGAGGGAGATTAAATGAACTCTAAGACACTTCTTCTTTCCCTTTCAATGCCTTAAAATGAATGCATTTATCAGCAGTTAGTTTTCTCTGTGTTGCAGCCTTTTTTGTGCCTCCGCTTTGAGTGAGGTTAGAGTACTAAGTCTAGGTGAGTCATTTGTAATGGTAGTGATTCCTTCATATAATCCAGGTGCTACTATTGACCCCTCGGTGTAGACCCGTGGTTCCCAAAATGTAGTCCCTGGACCAGCGGCTCCTGGGAATTTGTTAGAAATACAAATTCCCAGCCTCAACTCCAGATCTACTGAATTAGAAACCCTGGGTGTGTAACCCAAAATCTGATTTTAACAAGGCTTCCAGGTGATTCTGACGCACAGTAAAGTTTGAGAGCCACTGGTGTAGGGTACGTGCTTTAAGATTTGGGGCTACCAGTGATGGATTCTTATATTTCAGCCATTCTTGTGGCCACAGGAAATGCTTGCATTTGTAAGATGTTTATCCAGCTTGGCTTGGCGAACAGTCCTGTGGCTGTAAAGCGGAAGGGAAGCTCATGGCTTTTGCTGGGATTGGGCCCAAGATCTTCTGGTTGGCATCATATCCTGTCCACTACTCCAGGCGAGGACCTGCTAAGAGGAGGGTGTTGGCAAGGGGAGTGCTCATCCTTGAGGAAGCCTTGGCAGAGGGGCTGCTGGACGTGCTTCGGTGGAGGCTGATTCAAGTGGAGCCGGCTGTTGATTATGTTAGCGTTCACACAGTTTTAAAGCATGAAACTGTCCTGGGTTTATAAGAGTCTGGTAGATAGATCTGCTTGCACCTGTGTCGTGAAGATCAGTGGTGATGAAAAGTCTTGGGTCTCAAAGAAAAAGTAATCTGGTGACCCTGCTGTACACTGAATCTAGAGCTCTGATCCAGTTTGGTCTCCTTGTCTAAATGTCCACTCGTAAAACAAGAGTGAGGTGACCAGATGGTCCAAATCACCCAGGACTGTCCCGTCTTTCCCCTTCCTGTCCCTCTCAGTCTGATGTCTCGGATTTGGCCCTGCATTGCCCACTCCCGCTGGATCTTGTCCATTCGAGGGACAAAACGTCCTGACACCTTCCTGAAGAATGGGAAGAGAGGAGATTCTGAAAACACAGATTGCAATACTGTACCAGAGGCCGAGGAAACCTATACCTGGAGGGATTGCCCCACACCAACAGGAGCACCAAGGATGCTGGAGCCGGAGGCACGCAGGCCCAAGAAGGGTAGAAGTAAGTTTATTTTCCTGGTAGGGCTTAGAGGAGGGTTAGTACTAGGTAGGCATCGGGAGTGGGGCTGGGATGGCCTCTACTGGCCAGAAGACAGAGAATGGGAGGCAGATGGGCAAAGCAGGAGGTGACAAGGGCATGGCAAGGAGTATGAGGCTTTCAGCCCAAGCTGGCCTTGCCTCTCTGCTCACGCCTCCTGCCCCTCTTTCTGAATTCTTTCATCTCTGACCATGTCGTTCCATCCCGGGGTCCTTCCTTCCTCCTGCCATCCTGGCGGTCCTGACACCCTTGTTAACCACTTGCCCGCCCCATGCTCCTGCTGTACCCTGCCCACTGCCCACTCCATCCTCCTCGTCCACTTCTATGCCTCATTGACGTGATGGAAACGGGAGAATGGTAGAGTCCCATCGTGATAAGCACTCTCCCTGTTCGCAGATACCAGCAATGACCAAGGGCCACCCATAGCAGTTCCCCGGCTGTCCGTCCAGGACCCACCGAATGGAGGACACGCAGCGGCTCTCCCTTTACAACCACAAAAGCTGAAACAAAGGCCAGAGAAGCTGACGAAGCAGCACGAGTCCAGAAGCTTTCAGAATCACCCTGAGAAAATTGTCTATTGAATGACAACCAGTTTTACCAATGTGTGAGAAGAGACCTTCCCTCCCCCACTGGGTTCCATCCTATCTGGATGCCCTTCCCTGTGGACTTCGAAGATCTCATATCTACCTTTAAGCATGCAGTTCCTGCTTCAGCTGTGGTAGTTAACCTTCTGTGTGGTTAACCTTCTCTGTGAGAAAATGTTCATTTTTTTCTCCCTCCACATTCTGGATTGAACTGTCTTACCTGAAACTGGGTCATTTTAGGCTAGAAGCACCTCTGGACATTCTCATTTCTCAGAAGTTGCCAAGTTCATGTCACACTTGTTTCATTTGTGAACAGGGGTCCACTTCTGACAGATGTTACCTGGCCTGGGCAGTGTGTCTCCTGTTGGCTTCCTGGTACTTTTCTCCCCTCCTCCACCCTGTCCCAGGTGAGACTCACTCAGTGGCAACCCTACCTCTCCTGGTGAGGACCGTATATGTGGCAGATGGCCTTTGGCTGGAGGTGTGAGAGAAAGTGTGGTCTGGTGGACCAACATCTTTGTCAATTTGGAGGCCACTGGAGCAGGGCTTTATTCCTGGGAGAAGGTAGTTTCAGAGAGGCCAGCCCTTATCTCCGTGTGCCCCCTGGTTCTACCCTCTTAACTCTTAGTCTTGCCTTTTAGTGTCTTTCTTAATCCAGGGTAGTTTTTCTTTTCTTTCTTCAAATAGAAGCCACTTCTGTTGTTATTTTCATTATTGCAAAGCAGCACATGCTAATTACAAAGACATCAGAAAGGTAGACAAACAAAAGAAGGAAAAACCAGCCCCAAATCCTATTTGCCTCAAAGGCAACCATTGAGACTCTGTTGAAGAACCTTCCAGATCCCTTTCTAGGCATATAGTATCGTATATATATTAATATATATCATATATCACTATGATTTCTCATATTGTGATGTCATGATACCACGTATATTCTTTGATAACATATGTTGTCATTTAATGTCTTATAACGAACAGCTTTTCTATATCAACAAACTTTTTTAAAAATGGTTAAGTAATGTCTTTAATTACAGAAGAGAAAACTGAGGACAAAATGTAAAGTAATTTACAGAAAAAAGAGGATGCTAAGTCATTTGGTATAAGGGAATAAAGCCAAGCAGATTCAGCGCAAAGCATGCACACCCCCATTTTTCTGGGCCATGAGTTATATGAGTCTATAGCAATTGTAATGTAAGAGTACTCAATTATAGAGCTATCCCATCATTCATTTACTTAATCTCATATGGTTCAATGTTTAGGTTGTTTCCAACTTTTCTCTATTTTAAGCAGCATTAATGAGCATGGTTCTGGTTTAATCTACCTACAGTTATTTCCTTGAAGTAAATGCCCAGAAGGAGATCAAAGGACAGTTAGTGAAAGCTACAAAGACCTCCAAGTATGCAACCAGCATTAACTGCTTGGTACCAAAATGTGTTAAAGGCTGGGCCACTGGAAGGCTGCACACACCCTTCCTAAGGTGACATCACACATCCGTGCTTGGGTAACTCTGGCCTCCTTTCCCTTGCCCAGAACAGAAGGCACCCACAAATGACGTCTAAAGTAAGCAGATGGTGAAAGAGGGAGTGATGTTGTCTCTTTGGGTTGGCTACTTGGGTATATCTTGTGATTCCTCATTGGATGCTGAGAGATAGTCATTCATTCATTCATTCATTACCCACTTATGGAGCAGCCACTGTTGCAAGGTGTCAAGCTGGAGTCTGAGAAGACAAAGATGAATTAAACAGGAACTCCATCCTCAGGAAGATCACAGCCTAGAGAAGGTCAATGATGAATAACACACATTTACTCTACAGTATAGTAAGGGGAGAAACATGTAAGTTCAGTTATACATCTCAGGGCAGAAAAATAGGAACAATCTGAAAGTCCCAAAGGAAAAACATGAAAATCACACATAATCCACTGGCCTATTCATGACAGCTATCTTTTTCAAGTGTGTCCTTTGAGGCTTGCTCGCTTGTGTTCATCCTCACTGGGTACAGCCTCCTTGAAGGCATTGTCTGTGTCCTTCATCTGCACCTCCAGAGACTCTGGCACCATCTTAGACAACTTATTCAGAAATCTGTTCAATGTGAAATCCAAATGGGAAGAAACAAAATTAAAGGTAAAGGGATTCATGAATTGAAACAGAGTCAATATTTTATGTATGCAGGGAAATTTGCATTAATTCATATCCTTCTGTTGATAGAAACTTTTTCAAATATTTCATTATGAAAGTAACAATCTCATTTAAGAAAATATGGGAACTAGAGAAAAGGACCACTCTCACCCTGTCTCATCATCTTAACCCGGGGCTGGTGGCATTTGGGTGAACTTTGCCCAGAAAAATGTGTATTAAGATGGTGTTGAGGATAAGAGTGGAGGAATATGTGAGGTTTTTTTTTTTAGTTTTGTCCCATTTTAATTTTTAATTTAACATGTTTAATAGTTAATTATATTCACATAGTTTAAAATTCAAATAGCGCGAAAGCATAGAGAATGAAAAGTCTATGCCCCAGCCATCTAGTTTCCTAGAGAGACCCAAGGGTATCAGTTTCTTGCGTATCCTTCTACAGTTTTTTCATGCATATAAAATTATATATATATATATATATATATATATGAATTTTTAATGGAGGACTTGGTAATATCATTACTGAATATTGTAAGTTTAGTCTAAACTATCCTGTGGATCTTAGTGACAGTCCTGGGGTACAGATGGAGAAGAAGAGAGAAAGGGGCAGACTGGGTTTTGTGTGTGTGTGTGTGTGTGTGTGTGTGTGTGTGTGTGTATGTGTGTGTGTGTGTAGGAGGGGAGTAGGTTGTCGTTGCTGAAGGAGAAAGGGAAGGGACAAGAAACAAAAGGAAAGAGTAATCATTCCTTTATTTATTCATTTACTCAACCAGTATTTATTGAGCATCTATTATACGCCAGATACTATTCTAGATCCAGGAGAATCAGGAGTGAACCAAAAGACAAAATTCCTTGTCCTCATGAATATTCATTAAAAATGGAAGGTGGTAGACAATAAACATAATAAATAAATAAATTCTATAGTCTGTTAGAATGTGGTAAGTGCTATGGAAAAAATTAAGTAGGGTTCAGAAGATGGGGAGTATCAGGGAACAATTTTAAAGTGAGTGGTCAGGGTGGGCTTGAGAAGGGGGTGTATGAGTACAGACCTGAAGAAGGTAAGAGAGTGAGCCCTGTGGATATCCAGGGAAGGAGCACCTGTAGAAGGAAGAGACAGTGCAAAGGCCCTGTGGCAGAAGAGTGAGTCTGGGAAGCTGCCGGCAGGAACCACCTGCAGGTTGCACCTGGTGACTTCTGCTCTGACGCTGGGTTCCCTCAGTTCCTGAAGACCCCAAAGTCAGGCTGGTGGGTTCTGTGTGCAGTGCTGAGATTATTCTATACTAGATGTTAGCTTCTCCTTTCTCTAAATTTTGATCCTAATGTTTAATTTTACTCATTCCAAGATAATTCTATGGTTTGGTGGTTAATTAGTCCAAATAAGGAAAGAAGGGGAATAGCATCATTGCAACAGAAAAAGCAAGACTGAAACTCAAGGGTCCTGGGTTGTAAACAAATCCTGCCACATATTTTCAAGCATTTGGGGCACATTTCTCTACCTCTCTGGGCCTCGGTTTCCTCATTTAGAAATTGAAGGGGGGCTTCCCTGGTGGCACAGTGGTTGAGAATCCACCTGCCAATGCAGGGTGCATGCGTTCGAGCCCTGGTCCGGGAAGATCCCACATGCCACGGAGCAACTAGGCCTGTGCACCACAACTACTGAGCCTGCGCTCTAGAGCCCACGAGCCACAACTACTGAGCCTGCGTGCTGCAACTACTGAAGCCCATGCTCCTAGAGCCCGGGCTCTGCAACAAGAGAAGCCACCGCAACGAGAAGCCCGCGCATCGCAACGAAGAGTGACCCCCACTCGCTGCAACTAGAGAAAGCCCTCAAGCAGCAACAAAGACCCAACGCAGCTGAAAATAAATAAATTAAATAAATAAATTAATTAAAAAAATAAAGAATATCTTTATTAAAAAAAAAAAGAAATTGAAGGGGGTGTACTTAGATGGCTTTAGGGCTGTCCTCGGACTAGATAGGAAGTGGTGTCAGGTGATGCCTAGTGATACTTCAGGGGATGCAGTGGGGGCTTCTGCCCGCAGAGGACTCGGTGCATGTGCTAATGGGCACTGCCTCCTGATTTCCCCTCTTGGACTAGAAGAGCTCAGCTTCACTCTTAAAATAGAATATTCCATCTGAGTAAGTCACAACCCCTGATGATAACAGAGGAGACGCGGTGACACTGCTAATTGCATTCCTCTCCTTGTTTCCTCTGCACCCTTGAAGGGTTGGTTTTCTCCGTGCCCCTGAGCTGCGCTGATCCTCAGTCTCAAGTGGCCGTGGCCGTGGCGGGGTGTGGAGCTCCTTGTTTTGTTCTTTTTGGCCTCAGAGGTGCCCTCTCTGTCTCACTCTCATCAGTTTGGATGCCTGGAGTCTTTCGTCTGCCCTGATGGATGAGGCAGTGGGGAGGAGAGAGAGTGTGTCATTGGCATCACCATTTTTCCATGTGGAGCAAAATCACTGTGAATTTCAGAATGGGAATGTGTGTGAAAGGTTGTGGGGACAGAGCTGGAGGCTTCAGCAATTTCATTTAGGAGAAAAATGTTAAACATGAGTAGAAGCCTTTTCTCTTTCACTGTTAAAATGTGTCACCTTGGTTGTAGTTCCTTTCTTGCTTATTCCTCAGCGCTTCCCCTGTTTCCTCTTAAACTACCCATCTTTATTAGCATCCTTGGCTGCTGTTAAACAGGGCAACAGAAGAGTGGCTTCCACAGCTGGGTTTCTCTTCCCTTACTGGAGGTTTTTTTAAAGTGGGGGCACTGTGTTCCCTCAGCATTGTGGGAGAAATACACATACTCACGTGCCTTCCATTGAGGATGGATTCTGCGATGTTTAATTTGTTGAACTTCTGATTTATGCTATTCTCCCAATGCCTTTTTAAGATACAGATATACGAAAATCCCTCTGTTACTTCTTACATTTCCTGTGATGCCCTTTGTCTCTATCAACTGTTGTGGAGAGAAATTTTATTTGGAATATTCATAACAAGTCTATCGCTAATTATCACTTTAACAATGTGTTATGGAGTGTATCCATGCAGTCATCTGGAAAGGCACATATGCCACGAAATTTGGGATTTGCTGTGTAGTGCGTATGCCCACTCTTAGTGTTTTATCAGATCTTTGGTCTGGGAGGAAGTAGAGGTGCTCTGTAAGGGAGAAGGGAGGACTGACTTTGTAGCTGAATGCATGCATCCTTCCTTCCTGTCCTCATAGCAACAATTCCAGGGTGAATTGCTTTCCAGTGTAAGGAAAGCCTTAACTTTCTCACAACGAAACCCCATTCCGGCAAGCTGCAGAGATCGGATCTGAGGTCACCCCAGGTCAGCGCCCCGTGGACAGATCCCAGCTGTAGATCTAATCACAGGTGAAGAAGAAGCTGCTGGCCCTAGTGCCTTCCCGATGCTCTGGCAAGAAGGGTGGGGCTGAAATCACCATCCAGTTGGCAGACCTCAGAAGCAGATGCAAAGGAACGTCACCGTCTCCAGAGACGTCAAGAATGAATGCCTCTCTTTTTTCTCTCTTTCTGCTCTCTTTTCTCTTGGGAAAGAGAACGAACTCATGTGGGGTTCTTTCTTCAGGATCCTCAGTGGGTCGGAGCTTTGGGAGTCAAGAATTACATTATCACAGGGGCGCATGGAACTCTTCCCACCAAGGCTTCCGGATGGAAGTGGATTAAGCCCCAGAGGCTGCCTGCAAATGAGGCTGAGAGTAATGGAGCGTAATGGAGCCGAGCTCCTGGTCGAAGAGCTCAGTCCTAGTGCAGTAATAAATCAAGTGGCCTGGATGAGGAGCCAGTCATGGGACAGCAGGGAGCGATCTACCAAACCTGGCTCCCTGTGACTCTGGGGGTCTTTGTGGGTCCTGCTTTATTTATTTATTATTTATTTATTTATTTTTGGCTGCGTTGGGTCTTTGTTGCTACTCGCGGGCTTTCTCTAGTTGCAGCGAGTGGGGGCCACTCTTCGTTGCGGTGCGCGGGCTTCTCATTGCGGTGGCTTCTCTTGTTGCGGAGCACGGGCTCTAGGCGCGTGGGCTCAGTAGCTGTGGCGCACGGGCTTAGCTGCTCCGCAGCGTGTGGGATCTTCCCGGACCAGGGCTCGAACCCATGTCCCCTAGCATTGGCAGGCGGATTCTTGACCACTGCGCCACCAGGGAAGTCCCTGTGGGTCCTGCTTTTAACATGAGTGGGACATTCAGGCTCAGTCTGTTCTGGGTATCCATGGAATGTTCTGAGGGATGTAATTTGGATGGTTATAGAGTTGAATCTGTTATAATGAGCTTTTCATAATGAGTTTTTATTGCCCTTGGAGCCTGGTTCTGCTAGATGTTATTATAGAAATAATAACAGTAATTATTATTTTTGCTGAGTACTTGCTGTACACCAGGCACATTATTTATCAAAACCATTAACAAGCAACATTAACGGAGCATTTATGATAGAGCAAACTCTTAAGCACTTTTAGATACATACCTTCCTAGTTATCCCTAGAAGGAAGTCCCCATTGGAGGCATCATTTACGTGTGAAAAGATTGAGGCTCAGAGCGTTCTTCAGCTGTTCAGAGTGACAGTGCTGGTAAAGCTGCATGAAGGAGAACCGCGGTTGAGGCCCGTCTTTTCCCAGCGGTGCCCTTCCTCCCCTTCTTAAAGCAGTGGGAAAAAGTGCTTGGAGTAACAGCCCCAAGAAGGTAGGGTGAAGGGCAGAAAATAGGGTGTTTTCGTGGCTCTGTGTGGTCAGGGGGTGATACTGGATCAGGACTGGGCTTATCCACGCTGCCCAGCATCAGGCTCTGGGGGCTTTGCACCTGCTTATACTGAGCTGTATAAACTCTGGTGCTGGCTGCTTCCTTAAAGAACGGATTCAATAAAGCCTGTATTTCTGGATGTTTGGTTTCTTTGTGTTTGTTTGGGGTTGTGGTGGGACCCTGGAGGAGCTAGGTGGAAGTGTGTTTGAGAGGGATAATTCTGGGTGTATTTAAAAAGCACGCCACGGCACACAGAGTCTGCTGCAGCCTTCATCCCCAGGCAGGGGACTGCGGGCAGGTGGGCAGAGGAGGTGGCGGGGTTTGTAGTTAGAAATGCGGGCTGGCTTTGTTGTGGTCCGGCCTGGGCCCAGGCGGGCCACGTCCATTAACCACGCCAACACCAAGCTAATAGGTGGGTGATTCAACTCCTTCCTGAGTTTTATTACCAGACAGAGACTATAACAGCCCTTTGATTTAGCAAGTTAATAAAGTAAGCTATCCGGCTCCACTGTTTAACCACTGACCGGATCGCCCGGGGCTTGTTGCTTTCTGGGAACCTTCTGATATTGTTTTAGAATTGAAAAGACAGAACATGTGGGATCTGTGGGCTCTTCAGGAGTCTCCCGGCTCCTTCCTGGTCAGCCCTGCCAGCGCGCACCCCTCCAGCGCCAGGCTTCCTCACCTTACGTAGCAAATGGCCGGCTGACATGGCTGAGGATCTGATTTGCTCCGAGGGTGTCATGTCTAGAGGTTAGTATCCGAAGGATCCAATGGTCTGAGATGTCTGGGAAGGGAGGGAGAGAGTTGTATGAGGATGTGGAGGTCTCCAGGTAGAGTCCTGTGTTAGTTTCCTATGGCAGCGGTAGCAAATTACCGCCAACTGGGTGTCTTAAAACAACAAATGTATTCTCTCACAGCTCTGGAGACCAAAAGTCCAAGGTCAAGGGTGTCAGTAGGGGCATAGCCTCTTGCTAGCTTCTGGTGGTTGCTGGCAAAGCTTGGCTTTCCTTGTCTTGTAGATGTGTCCCTCCAATCTCTGCCTCTGTCATCACATGGCCTTCTCTCTCTTTCAGTCTCTGTGTCTTTCCTTCTTTTTTTTTCTAAATATTTGAATTTTATTTTATTTTTTTATGCAGCGGGTTCTTATTAGTTATCCATCTTATACATATTAGTGTATCTATGTCAGTCCCAATCTCCCAATTCATCCCACCACCAGCCACCCCCGCCCCAGCCTTCCCCTGCCGCTTTCCCCCTTTGGTGTCCATATGTTTGTTTTCTACATCTGTGTCTCTATTTCTGCCCTGCAGACCAGTTCATCTGTACCATTTTTCTAGGTTTCACATATATGCGTTAATATACGATATTTGTTTTTCTCTTTCTGACTTACTTCACTCTGTGTGACAGACTCTAGATCCATCCACGTCTCTACAAATGACCCAATTTCGTTCCCTTTTATGACTGAGTAATATTCCATTTTATATATGTACCACATCTTCTTTATCCATTCATCTGTCAATGCGCATTTAGGTTGTTTACATGTCCTGCCACTGTAAATAATGCTGCAATGAATATTGGGGTGCATGTCTTTTTGAATTATGGTTTTCTCTGGGTATATGCCCAGGAGTGGGGTTGCTGGGTCATATGGTAATTCTATTTTTAGTTTTTTTAAGGAAACTCCATACTGTTCTCCATAGCGCCTGTATCAATTTACATCCCCACCACCAGTACAAGAGGGTTCCCTTTTCTCCACACCCTCTCCAGCATTTGTTGTTTGTAGACTTTCTGATGATGCCCATTCTAACTGGTGTGAGGTGAAACCTCATTGCAGTTCTGATTTGCATTTCTCTAATAATTAGTGATGTTGAGCAGCTTTTCATGTGCTTCTTGGCCACCTGTATGTCTTCTTTGGAGAAATGTCTATTTAGGTCTTCTGCCCATTTTTTGATTGGGTTGTTTGTTTTTTAATATTGAGCTGCATGAGCTGTTTATATATTTTGGAGATTAATCCTTTGTCTGTTGATTCGTTTGCAAATATTTTCTCCCATTCTGAGGGTTGTCTTTTCATCTTGTTTGTAGTTTCCTTTGCTGTGCAAAAGCTTTGAAGTTTCATTAGGTCCCATTTGTTTACTTTTGTTTTTATTTCTATTACTCTAAGAGGTGAATCAAAAAAGGTGTTGCTGTGATTTATGTCAAAGAGTGTTCTTCCTATGTTTTCCTCTAAGAGTTTTAGAGTGTCCAGTCTTACATTTAGGTCTTTAATCCATTTTGAGTTTATTTTTGTGTATGGTGTTAGGGATTGTTCTAATTTCATTCTTTTACATGTAGCTATCCAGTTTTCCCAGCACCACTTATTGAAGAGACTGTCTTTTCTCCATTGTGTACTCTTGCCTCCTTTGTCATAGATTAGTTGACCATAGGTGCGTGGGTTTATCTCTGGGCTTTCTATTTTGTTCCATTGATCTTTGTTTCTTTTTTTGTGCCAGTACCATATTATCTTGATTACTGTAGCTTTGTAGTATAGTCTGAAGTCAGAGAGTCTGACTCCCCCAGCTACATTTTTTTCCCTCAAGACTGTTTTGGCTATTCAGGGTCTTTTGTGTCTCATACAAATTTTAAGATTTTTTGTTCTAGTTCTGTAAAAAATGCCATTGGTAATTTGATAGGGATTACATTGAATCTGTAGATTGCTTTGGGTAGTATAGTCATTTTCACAATGTTGATTCTTCCAATCCAAGAACATGGTATATCTCTCCATCTGTTGGTATCATCTTTAATTTCTTTCATCAGTGTCTTATGGTTTTCTGCATACAGGTCTTTTGTCTCCCTAGGTAGGTTTATTCCTAGGTATTTTATTCTATTTGTTGCAGTGGTAAATGGGAGTGCTTCCTTAATTTCTCTTTCAGATTTTTCATCATTAGTGTATAAGAATGCAAGAGATTTCTGTGCATTAATTTTTTATCCTGCAACTTTACCAAATCCATTGATTAGCTCTAGTAGTTTTCTGGTGGCATCTTTAGGATTCTCTGTGTATAATTTCATGGCATCTGCAAACAGTGACAGTTTTACCTCTTCTTTTCCAATTTGTATTCCTTTTATTTCTTTTTCTTCTCTGATTGCCGTGGCTAGGACTTCCAAAACTATGTTGAATAATAGTGGCGACAGTGGACACTCTTGTCTTGTTCCTGATCTTAAAGGAAATGCTTTCAGTTTTTCACCATTGAGAATGATGTTTGCTGTGGGTTTGTTGTATATGGCCTTTATTATGTTGAGGTAGGTTCCCTCTGTGCCCACTTTCTGGAGAGTTTTTATCATAAATGGGTGTTGAATTTTGTCAAAAGCTTCTTCTGCATCTATTGAGATGATCATATGGTTTTTCTTCTTCAGTTTGTTAATATGGTGTATCACATTGACTGATTTGCAGATATTGAAGCATCCTTGACCCCTGGGATAAATCTCACTTGATCATGGTGTATGATCCTTTTAATGTGTTGTTGGATTCTGTTTGCTAGTATCTTGTTGAGGATTTTTGCATCTATATTCATCCGTGATGTTGGTCTGTAATTTTCTTTTTTTGTAGTATCTTTGTCTGGTTTTTGTATCACGGTGATGGTGGCTTCATAGAATGAGTTTGGGAGTGTTCCTTCCTCTGCAAATTTTTGGAAGAGTTTGAGAAGGATGGGTGTTAGCTTTTCTCTAAATGTTTGATCGAATGAACCTGAGAAGCCATCTGGTCCTGGACTTTTATTTGTTGGAAGATTTTTAATCACAGTTTCAATTTCATTATTTGTGATTGGTTCATATTTTCTATTTCTTCCTGGTTCAGTCTTGCAAGCTTATACCGTTCTAAGAATTTGTCCATTTCTTCCATGTTGTCTATTTTATTGGCATAGAGTTGCTTGTAGTAGTCTCTTAGCATGCTTTGTATTTCTGCAGTGTCTGTTGTAACTTCTCCTTTTTCATTTCTAATTTTATTGATTTGAGTCCTCTCCCTCTTTTTCTTGATGAGTCTGGCTAATGTTTTATCAATTTTGTTTATCTTCTCAAAGAACCAGCTTTATTTTTATTGATCTTTGCTATTGTTTTCTTTCTTTCTATTTCATTTACTTCTTCTCTGATCTTTATGATTTCTTTCCTTCTATTAACTTTGGGTTTTGTTTGTTCTCCTTTCTCTAGTTCCTTTAGGTGTAAGCTTAGATTGTTTATTTGAGATTTTTCTTGTTTCTTGAGGTAGGATTGTATTGCTATAAACTTCCTTCTCAGAACTGTGTTTGCTGCATCCCATAGGTTTTGGATCATCGTCTTTTTGTTGTCATTTGTCTCTAGGTATTTTTTGATTTCCTCTTTGATTTCTTCAGTGATCTCTAGGTTCTTCAGTAACATTGTTTAACCTCCATGTGTTTGTGTTTTTAATGTTTTTTTCCCTGTAATTGATTTCTAATTTCATAGCGCTGTGGTCAGAAAAGATGCTTGATATGTTTTAAATTTTCTTAAATTTACTGAGGCTTGATTTGTGACCCAAGATGTGATCTATCCTGGAGAATGTTCCATGTGCACTTGAGAAGAAAGTGTAATCTGCTGTTTTTGGATGGAATGTCCTATAAATATCAATTAAATCTATCTGGTCTATTGTGGCATTTAAAACTTGTGTTTCCTGATTAATTTTCTGTCTGGATGATCTGTCCATTGGTGTTATTGAGGTGTTAAAGTCCCCCACTATTATTGTGTTATTGTCGATCTCCTCTTTTATAGCTGTTAGCTGTTGCCTTATGTATTGAGGTGCTCCTATGTTGGGTGCATATATATTCATAATTGTTATATCTTCTTCTTGGATTGATCCCTTGATCATTATGTAGTGTCCTTCCTTGTCTCTTGTAACATTCTTTATTTTAAAGTCTATTTTATGTGATATGAGTATTGCTACTCCATCTTTCTTTTGATTTCCACTTGCATGGAATTTTTCCATCCCTTCACTTTCAGTCTCTATGTGTCCCTCGGTCTGAAGTGGGTCTCTAGTAGACTGCATATATATGGGTCTTGTTTTTGTATCCATTCAGCAAGCCTGTGTCTTTTGGTTGGAGCATTTAATCCATTCACGTTTAAGATAATTATCCATATGTATGTTCCGATTACCATTTTCTTATTTGTTATGGGGTTTCTTTTGTAGGTCCTTTTCTTCTCTTGTGTTTCGCACTTAGAGAAGTTCCTTTAGCATTTGTTGTAGAGCTGGTTTGGTGGTGCTGAATTCTTTTAGCTTTTGTTTCTCTGTAAAGATTTTGATTTCTGCATCGAATCTGAATGAGGTCTTTTTCCAGGTGGAGTAATCTTAGTTGTAAGTTCTTCCCTTTCATCACTTTAAATATATCATTGCCACTCGCTTCTGGCTTGTACAGTTTCTGCTGAGAAATCAGCTGTTAGCCTTATGGGAGTTCCCCTGTATGTTATTTGTCGATTTCCCCTTGTTGCTTTCAGTAATTTTTCTTTGTCTTTAATTTTTGTCAATTTGATTACTATGTGTCTCGTGGTGTTTCTCCTTGGGTTTTCCTGCCTGGGACTCTCTGTGCTTCCTGGACTTGGGTTGCTATTTCCTTTGCCATGTTAGGGAAGTTTTCAACTATAATCTCTTCAAATATTTTCTCGGGTCCTTTCTCTCTCTCTTCTCCTTCTGGGACCCCTATAATGCAAATGTTGTTGCATTTAATGTTGTCCCAGAGGTCTGTTAGGCTGTCTTCATTTCTTTTCATTCTTTTTTCTTTATTCTGTTCCGCGGCAGTGAATTCCACCATTCTGTCTTCCAGGTCACTTATCCGTTCTTCTGCCTCAGTTATTCAGCTATTGATTCCTTCTAGTGTATTTTTCAATTCAGTTTTTGTATTGTTCGTCTCTGTTTGTTTGTTCTTTAATTCTTCTAGGTGTTTGTTCTTTAATTCTTCTAGGTCTTTGTTAAACATTTCTTGCATCTTCTCGATCTTTGCCTCCATTCTTTTTCCTAGGTCTTGGATCATCTTCACTATCATTATTCTGAATTCTTTTTCTGGAAGGTTGCGTATCTCCACTTCATTTAGTTGTTTTTCTGGGGGTTTACCTTGTTCCTTCATCTGGTACATGGCCCTCTGCCATTTCATCTTGTTTATCTTTCTGTGAATGTGGGTTTTTTTCCACAGGCTTCAGGATTGTAGTTCTTCTTGTTTCTGCTGTCTGCCCTCTGGTGGATGAGGCTATCTAAGAAGCTTGTGCAAGCTTCCTGATGGGAGGGACTGGTGGTGGTTAGAGCTGGGTGTTGCTCTGGTGGGCAGAGCTCAGTAAAACTTTAATCTGCTTGTCTGCTGATGGGTGGGGCTGGGTTCCCTCCCTGTTAGTTGTTTGTCGTGAGGCAACCCAACACTGGAGTCTACCCGGCTCTTTGTGGGGCTAATGGTGGACTCTGGGAGGGCTCATGCCAAGGAGCACTTCCCAGAACTTCCACTGCCAGTGTCCCCGTCCTCACGGTGAGCCACAGCCAGCCCCTGCCTCCTCAGGAGACCCTCCAATACCAGCAGGCAGGCCTGGTTCAGTCTCCCATGGGGTCCCTGCTCCCTCTCCTGGGTCCTGATGTGCACACTGCCCTGTGTGCGCCCTCCAAGATTGGAGCCTCTGGTTCCCCCAGTCCTGCTGAAGTCCTGCAATCAAATCCTGCCAGGCTTCAAAGTCTGATTCTCTACGAATTCCTCCTCCTGCTTCCAGACCCCCAGGCTGGAAAGCCTGACGTGGGTCCCAGAACCCCCACTCCAGTGGGTAGACTTCTGTGGTACAAGTGTTCTCCAGTCTGTGAGTCACCCACCCAGCAGCCATGGGACTTGATTTTATTGTGATTGCGTCCCTCACTGTCTCACTGTGGCTTCTCCTTTGTCTTTGGTTGTGGGGTACCTTTTTTGGTGAGTTCCAGTGTCTTCCTGTCAATGACTGCTCAGCAGTTAGTTGTGATTCTGGTGTTCTCGCAAGAGGGAGCGAGCGCATGTCCTTCTACTCCATCTTGAACCACCACCTTGAACCAATCTATGTGTCTTTTGTTCTTATAAGGATGCCAGTCCTACTGGAGTTGGGACCCACTCTAATCCAGTATGACCTCATCTTAACTGGTTACATTAACTATTCCAGAATAAGGTCACAGTTTGGGTGGTCATGAATTTGTTGGCGGGGGCGGGGGGCACCATTCACCCCAGTCCAAGCCCTTTAGGAACAAGTGATACAGATGTGGGGACCATGGCATATACTGATTCACAGAAGGAAGTCTGGCAATGGCTGAGCTCCGGCGGCACCGTGTAGTTGAACTTTGGGCGATGATGAAGATGTTCTGTAGCTGTGCCCTCAGCTATGATAGTCACAGTTGAACTATACCTAGTGCAACTGCAGAACTGGATTTTAAATTGTATTTAATTTAAATTAAATTGAAAATCATTTAAAATGACAAGTGGCTACCATATCAGACTTGGGCAGAGTCATTTGCATCCATGGTGGTTACCAGGTGTTTACAAAGCTGAGCAAGATGGACTGTTGCTCCTTTTCCCTCTGGGTTAGGAGAAGGATGTCATACAAAGTCCTCTGCTGTGACTGTGTCACAAAGTAAGCCATGCTACAATTCACGTGGGGTCCTCTCATCCCCAATGGTGCCTATTAGTCAGGGTCGGCCCCTCACGGGTATTCATACACCCAAAGCACCCCCATCGCCCTGCTGCTGGGATGCTTATGCTCTGGACCACGAGATTCTTTAGTCCCATCCCCTAGAATGCTCCAGTGGGCAAGTTAGGAAGGAGATGCCATGCACGTGCCCACAGGTGGCCCTGTGCTCATCTTCAGAGTCAGAGAAGGCCTCCTGGAGGACTTGGTGCTGAAGCTGAGACCTATTTCTGCTGCAGAGAGCCCAGTGTTCATACACGAGGACAAGTGCTCAGGATCACAGGCCTTTAGAGCCAGAGAGACCTCAGCAGTTATCAGGATGTGGTCTCAAAAGTTCTTAAACCACCAGAGCTTCTTCAAAGGAAAACTCTCTTGGACTCTTAATATGTAGAATCAGTAATAGAAGGCTGCTTTGTGTTGGTGGGTGAGGGGAGGAGGAGGCCAGAGACTTTCGTAGGGCCCCACCTTGCCCTCCTCTGTGGACCCTGAAGCACAGGTTGAGGAAACCACAGGTTGAGGCTGGTTTCCCCTGTGGCCAACCAAGAAGTGGAGGTCCAGAGAGGTAGAGAAACTTGACAAGGGCACACAGCAAGTTGTGTGATGAATGTTACTGATCGACGGATTTCTGATAATCCATTCCTGGGCTTTCCCCAAAGCCTTGACACCCTTTTTGAGAGAAAATAACTTAGCCCAATTGTCAGCTACTGTGAGTAAACTGTGGGAATTCTGCTCTGGGACCGGATGAGCTTTCTGACTTTAATCCCATCAGGAAATGGCATTTTGTTTGGTTGCTATTTTTATTTTGCCCACCGGTGGCTGAAATTTGTAGGTGGTCCTAAGGTATGCATGGCTGCCTCTCCCGGCTACCATGCATCAAATGCCCACTACATGCCAGGTACTGGGAAGTCCCCTCCTTGTGTCACTTAATCTCCGTGGTTCAAGGAGGTTGGCATTACTGACCCCACTGCATAGATGAGGAAACCGAGGCTGAAAGAAGTGGAGACAGGTTTTGAAGCCCCTTCTTTTTGCACAGAGATATGCCGTCCTCCCTAGGAAGATGGAGATACATGTGAAATACCCTGGATACAGTAGAAGGAAGTTGCTAAAAAAAATCAGAGTGCCATTTAAGGGCAAAGATTGGGACAATGTGACTCAGGAGGAAGGGGAGGCCAGACCTGAGGCTGACCACAAGCGGATGTGAGGCAGCCAGGCATCCAACAGCAATGATGTGGGGTCTGAAAGTGTGGTAAGAAAGCCAAGAGTGAAATGACAAAATTATAGAAAAGGAGACTAGTTCAGTGGTTGTCAGGGTGGGAGAGGGCAGTGGGTGTGGCCCTGAAGGGCCATGTGAAGGATCCTTGTGGTGATGGAAATGCTCTGTATCTCACGGTATCAACAACATCCAGTTGTTGAGATATTGTAACATGGTTTTGCAGGATGTTATCACTGGGGGAAACTGGGTGAAGCGGATGTGGGATTTCTCTGTGTTATTTCTTAAAACTCCATGTGAATCTACAATGATCTCAACAAGTTTAATTAGACCCTGAAAAAGAGAAAGCAAGGAGATCGTGGGGCCATCTGCATCAAAGGGGCAGAACCCTGATACCTTTCATGCACTGGAAGCAGAGCCTGAGCACCGTCTTCTGCAGCAAAGAGGTATTCACGTGTCTGCACTAGAGGCAATGAGGCTTAGCTCGGGCGCTGTGGAGCTGAGAGGGCCACCCCGAGTGGAAGCTGCCATGGCAGAAGGCAGTGCAAGAGGAAGAGTGATGGAGACCAGTCAGAATCCCCAGAGGTGGTGGGATGTCCGGTAAATCCTGGTCAGTCAGGCAGGCGACAAATACTCGTTGAGCACCTTCTGGGTACCAGGTGCCATTCCAGGGCTGGGAACTCAGCGGTAAGAGAATCAGTATTCCCGTCTATAATTCTTATGCTGTAGAATGGGAGACAGGCGCTAACCACAGAACACGTAAGTGAATCTGACACATCAGGTGCTGATGGGTGCTTTGAAGAAGACAGAAGAGCAAAGTGTGACTGAGTGACTGAGGGGCTGCTTTGGCCAGAGTGGTCAGGGAAGGCTGCTCGGAGGAGGGGACATTTGAGGGAAGACCTAGATGATGAGAAGGAGACAGCCGTGTAGGAAGAGCATGTGCAAAGTCCCTGAGACAGAATAAGCTTGTTGGGTTTGAGGAAAAGTAGCCATTGTGTGTATGTGTGTGTGTGGAGGGGGGGAGTTGAGGAGGATGGTGTGGAGGGAGATGATGTTGAAGAGATGGACAAGGGCCAGATTCTATAGGTTCTTGTAGGCTTTGCTAAGGAGTTGGTATTGGGAAGCCCCTGGAATTTTCTAAGTGGGGGAAGGACACGATCCGCCATGTGGGGATAGATTTTAGAGGAGCAAGAGTGGGAAAAAGGAGAACGTGCTATGCTACTGCAATAGTCCAGGCAAGATGGCAGTGGCGTGACAGGGCTTTGGCAGTGGAAATGGAAAGAGGTGTTGGGTTTGAGGATACTTTGGAAGTGAGGCTTTTAGGGATTTTCTGGTAGTCTGAACCTAGGTGGGGTGGAAAGGAAAAAAACCAGGATGACCCCTCGGCTTGCCAGTCACATCCTCCCACACCTAATTCCAGGGAACTGGTCATCTTTTGGACGTTATGAATTGCCATCAGGGAACAGCACTGGAAAGAAGTGAGAATCAGCTAAGATTCAGTCAGTTTGCAGTGGTGTGGCATGCTACCGATTTCACTGGTCTGGGTTCTTAGGTTCATTCTCGCCACAGAGAACACACTCAGATTGTCTTATTGATGGGGTTAATTGTAAGGATATTGGGGAGGTGAGGAAGTTCCAGAAAGCATCCTGGCAGCTGCTCCTTGAGCACCAAGGAGAATTACAAGCATGTTCCTCATCACCCAGGGCCGTTGGCAGCTCTCAAGACCAGAGCATCTCTGCCTGCTGGCTCCCAGCTCCCAACAGGGAACATCTGCTTAGATTGGCTGGTCCACCACAGGGCATGTCTGCAGGGCAGAGGCCTCAGGCAGCTGGAGTCCTTGACATCTCTCCTGAAGGTCATTGTCTTTGGCTTGTGCACATATTCTTGACTTAGTCATGGGTAGAGGGTTGTGGGACGTGAAATGTACCTGTGGCCCCCGAGGACATGCAGGCACCAGCATTTGTAGACTCACTCATTCATGGACTGTACTATGTACAAAAGTCATATAATCTAGGAAGACAAGTGTCAGGTGGACACGAAGGAGCTAACATGGAAGGTTATGTTAGCAGCATCTTTTGGTGAAAGCATGAGGAGCACGAAATTATCTTTTATTTGCATAGTACTCTATCTCTGGGGACTTGGAATTAACTATATCTTTGGTGCAGCTTCTCAGTGTGGCCCAGGGAGCGCTGCAGTCATCCACCATCCATCAGTCCATGGAGGATGCTTGTTAACATGTACTTTCCCTGGACCGCATCTGCTCTTCTGAATTAGAACCACCCCAGGGCAGACAGCTGCTGCCCTGGGGATACTGGGGTGATCTGCTTCCTTTCTCTCTGTATTGGCTGACTCTGACTTTACCATTGATTTTCTCCATCAGTGCCTCTGAGGTTAACCATGAAGGAGCCGAAATGATTTTTTCCCTCTAGTTCTATAGGAGTATAGTTGCTATGGGCTGAATTGTGTACCCCTCAAAATCCACATTTTGAAGCCCTAACCCCCGTTGTGACTGTATTTGGAAATAGGACCTTTAGGAGGTAATTACAGTTAAATGAGGCCAAAAGGGTGGGACCCTGACTTGATAGGATTAGTGTCCTTATAAGAAGAGACACCAGAGAGGTTGCTCTCTCTCTCCCTGGAGTACTGCACTGAGGAAAGGCCATGTGAGGACACTTTGAGAAGGTTACCATCTGCAGGCCAGGAAGGGAGCTCTCACCAGAAACCAAATTGGCTGGCACCTTGATCTTGGACCTTCCAACATCCAGAACTGTGAGAAAATAAATTTCTGTTGTTTAAGCCACGTAGTCTGTGATGTTTTCTTATAACTGCCTAAGCAGACTGTGACAATAGTGTTTTTGAAACAAGTTTCTTTCTATGTACTTAGGTTCCTTTAATGTCTCTAGATTTCCTTGGAGCTCATGCTGGAGATCAGTTATTCTGGTCCCCAAACCATGTATTGATAGATCAGATAGTGGCACTGCTGTGCTCAGGGTTCTCCAGTGTCTCCCATGGTGCTTAGAATAAAACCCAGAGACCTCACCATGACCAGTATAATCCTGCCTGCTGCTCCAGCTTCACTTCCCAACCCTTCAACTTTTATCACTGCTTTCCAGCTCCAAGCACATTCCCACCTCAGGGCCTTTGCACTTGCTATTCTCTCTGCCTGGAATACCTTCTCTGGCCATCCCATCTCAGAGAGCATTCCTTAAAGCTCTTTATTCTCATACCTTCCTTTATGATTTTTTTCAGAACATTTATCACCACCTGACACTATATAATGTCCTTGTCTATCTCTTCCACTAGAATATAAGCTCCGTGAAGGCAGGGGCCAGTGTCTGTTTTGTAGGTTGCCAAATCCCCACATAGTGCCTGGCACATAGTAGATGCTCAATAATTACTTAATGAATGAATCGATGCAGGTCCCCACTAGAGTCCTAGCCTGCCTATGTGAAGAAGCTCCAGCATCAGTGTCTTGTGCTATTAAGACTAGGGAACTGTGTCTTCCCCAGGGTTCTCCTGAGTCAGACCCTTCACACTATCACTATTAGTTGAGCCAGCATTTACTGAGCACTTGTTGTGCCAGAGAGTGAATGCACTAGACATTGATGAAAACTGCATTTTGGTCTCTGTATTTTATAGGGTAAGGGGCAGCCAGACAGAGCCCACAGAACAGTGGCAGTGACAAGGCCCTCTGGGGAAGGGCCCAGGGAGCTGTCTACTCAGAGCAGGGCAGTGGGGGTATCAGTGAAGATGTCTCCTGTCTGCAGAGAACTGAGCAAGGAGAAATTGGCTCTAGGTAGAACAAGAAAGGTTCTGATAGTATCTAAAAAGCTGATGGGGCTCCCAGAGGCTACCACCCAGCCTGTCCTCCACTGCTTCTGGCTTCTCTGACCCATTTGTGAGGAGGGTTAAATGAGGGTGTGTTATGTAAGGTCCGGCCCCAGGCCCAGAGGAACAGGGTCGGCTGGTCTCATGACCTTCCAGCCTCTTGACCTTTCTTATTCTGTGACTGTGCTGGGGCAGCTGTGCATACCTCTGACACACAGGAAAGCAGACCCCCAGGAGCAGGTTCCTTTCTGGGGTCAGAGCACCGCTCCCCTCTCCAGCTGTTGCATCCCCATCCAGGGCTCGTGGCCCCGCTGGTTCACGAGCTGGAGGCTCCCACGCTGAGCGGGTTCAGCAGCATCTCCTGAGAAGTGATTTCCTTTGAGCGTTCATCAGGTCTTGGATTTCTCTCTGTGGCCAGTTTGTGTTTAGTCATTGTTCATATGAGCTGGGCGCCACCAGCAGAAGGAGTCATGGAGGGGGGAGCACGTTTTCACTGTGTGGCCGCAGGTGAGGCACTTGTCACTGCGATGCTTGAAGCCAGCAGTGCTCAGGGGAGCCCCTGGAGCCCCGTCCAGCTCTTTCCTGGGCCCCAGGTCCTATTGCTCTTTTACAGATACAGGGAGGCAGAGGAAAGGACACAGACTTTGGAGTCCTGTGGCCCTGGATTGAAGTCTCACCTCTACCATTCATACCTTTGTGCTTTGGACTAAACTCCTTAGCTTCCCTCAGCATCAGTTCCCTGCCTCTAAGATAAGGATAATGTCATCCTCTCATTCTACTTTCTTCCTCCCTTAAGCGGCTGGGCCTCAAATACAGTTGGTTAGTGGATGAAAGGCCTCAAAAACCAGCCTTCCCATGTGGCACTGCATTGTGTGGGAAGCTGGGCTCAGTGACCTCTACGTTTCCTGCCAGTGCTGGAGCTATATGCCGGTGTCAAGGACAAATAGTGTGGTCAGCAGGGCCATCTGGAGACCCTGACAGACCCCACTTTGAGAACAACTGTTCTGAGCATTTGCTCCTTTTAACTTTTTAACTTGTTAAACCCACACAGCCTGGACACTGGCTTTTGGAGGCCCTGATAGTAAGAAGCCCTTGACTTTGTTTTTCACTGCAGAATACTTAAAGAGTTTATTTCAGCTGGATTATTATTTCTGTGCCTTCTCCCACCCCTAAAATGAAGAGCCTCAACTTGGATTTGTAGGATCTGTCTCCAGACCAGAGCCCACAGTTCCTCAGAGGGTCCTCAGAGCCCACAGAGGATCCTCATTTGTTCTAAGTGCCCAGGTGCAGAAGCAAACTCTGGGTCCATTGGGAGAGCTCAGCCAAGCCTCTCAGGTAGAGGAATGCTAGGAGTGAAGGCTACACACAGCCTTGGAAACCAGACAGATCTCAGTTTGAATCCAGGGCCCAGCATTGACTGCATGGGTGGTTTGGGGTGTGGTAGGTAATGTCTCAGTTTCCTTATCTGGGAAAATGGGAATCAGAGATTGTTGGGAAGATTAAGTTAGATAATATTTTAAGGTGCTTGTCTCTTTGATTGAACACTAACTAATTACCTCCGATGTGCCAGGCCCTCTGCTGGTGACCCCTCAAGGACGTGTATCCTAGGGGGCTATAGACCAGTGGACAAGTGTTGTCCATTCAAGCCGCCTCGCTTATGTTTATGAGTTTTCCGGTTTATGTTGTGCTTTCACACACACATCCCCTGTGATTTGGTCACCATGACCATCCTGGGCGGTAGGTGCATCCTGAGGTCATCTCTATAGTGCAGGTGAGGACGCTGAGTCCTGGAGAGGTGAGGTACAAGCTGGCCATGGTCTCATCACCAGGGTTGGCCAGGGCTGGGCCAGCAGCTAGTCTCTGACTTTTAGCAGGAGTCCTTCTTCTACATCTTTGCCGCTCAAAGTCTGATCCACAGGCCAGTGGCATTAGCAGCACCTGGAAACAGTTAAGAATGCAGGTCCCAGGCCCGTCCCCGGATCTTCTGAATCAGAACCTGCATTTTGAGAAGGTCGCTCGGCTGATCGTGTGCATGTCAACGTTTGAGAAACTTTTCTCTAGACCAGACCCATCGCCTCTAGTTGTGGGTCAAGTGGTGACCTGTCCCCAAGCCAGGATTCCCATCTTTTTTTAGAAAAAGATGAGAATCCCATGGGTGACAGCATTGTGCAGTGGCTAAATGACAAAGCTCTGGACCCAGACTGTCCAGATTCAAACACTGGCTCCACCACTCGTCAGCTGTATGACAGGTATGGTACGTTATGTGGTCTCTCCATGCTTCAGTCTCTGTAACTCCAAGGTGCGTGGTAAAAGCACCCACCTCAACATGAGTGTCGTTTGCCTTCAAAAAAGTAGCCGTTCAGAGCCAGCATCCCTTGAGAGCTTGCTCCAGGCCAGGCGCTGTGCCTAGGGCTTCATGTGAGCACAGATTCACGCTGCCACTTGGGCAGCCTTCCCCACTGTTTGCTTTTATCCTTACCTAGGACTAGAGAAGGAGACTTCACACTTTTCATGGGAAAGAGGAGAACGGTTATTTCATGGTGTTTAAAGCTTTGATGACCCCTATGTTAAACATATCCTTAAATGCGGGGTCTCCCATGAAAGTTTTTCTAGCACTTATATAATCACAAAATTGGCATCTGAAAGCCCATACTCATCGGATATTGCAAAATGCGCTGGGAAGCTCCTTTCCAGCTCAAAAATTCTATGATTCCCACGTAGTTTATAGACAGAGTAATTCCAAGCTGCATAATCATGTAAAATTGTAGCATGCTAGAGCCGCCAGAACCCCTAATGATCACCCCATTCAGCCACCTCCTTCTGCAGACGAGAATACTGAGGCTCAGAGAAGTCAAGGCACTCGCCTACGGTCACACAGGTGGTTAATGGCAGGAACAGAGCTAGAAATAAGGGTTCCTCACTTGCAGCCCAATGCTTTCCACTACAAATGTGTATACATCTTCTCATTCATTCATTCAGCAAATATTTCTTAAGGGCCTACATTGTACTGGGTGTTGCTTAGAAGCTGGGCATGTAGTGGTGAGCAGCCTAGCAAGGTGTCTATCCTCTGGAACTTACATCCCTGGTGGCAGGGAAAGACCATGAACAAGTAAGAAAGCAAAGAACAAGAACAATTTCAGATGTCGATTCCTGCATAGGAGGTAACGTGGGGCAATGTGCTAGCAATTGATTTGGGCAGGGAAGCATTAGGACTGTCAGAGCATCTTCTCTGAGATGGTGCGTTCAAGATGAGCTACGAATAAAGTGAGGCTGTGAGTTGTGCAGGTATGGGGATAGGAAACTTCCAGGAAGAGCCAACCTGCTCCCACCTCCCAGCTGTTAATCCTGGTACCAACTGTCACAGGCCAGGTTCCCCAGGAAACAGATTTGGAGATGGAGATCTGTGTGCAGAAGGCTTACTGGGGAGTGAGGGAAGCAGGGTTGGGCCAAGGAAAAAGTTAGGCTGTGATGCAGTTGCAATAAAGGTCAATACTATAGAGTTCATTCTGAAGCTGAAATGGAACTTCAGAGCTGTCCCATGTGGAGGCCAAGTGGCCAGGGCTTTGTCCCTGCACAACTGACGGATCATTGGATTTAGGCTGCCCTTGGGGAGGGTGTGTGGCTCCCTTTGGTATTGCATTTTGGGTAACGCAGCTCCCTTTGGTGAAGTCAGTTCCTGGGGAGGGATTCAACTGTGAGCTGGCAGCTGGCAACACTCCTGGCACCTGGGAGAATGAGTACATTTATCTTAAAGGGGCATCTGGGCAGTGCCACAGCCTGTCACTAGGGCACTAAGACTTATTGCTGGCAGGACTAACCCACGGACAGACATAAGGACATCTTTATCTTGATTTATATTTGCCTTGTCTGAATATTCACTTCTTTATCACAATATTCTAGATGTTTACTGACTTCCAAATATGGGGCTGGACACTGAAGGGGCAGAAAGGAATTAGGCACATTTCCCATCCTGGAGTTTATAGGCCTTTGCGCGGAGAGAGAAAATTAGACAGAGAGACAGTTAAACAAGTATCTCTGTGTAGCTCTTCCAGCCAGTAAATTGTACAAAAATACTTCTTCTTTAATAGACACTATAGTCACTTAAACATTCAAATCTGTGGGTTCAATGAGAGCTTTGCCTAAAGTGTGTCACACCTGAACGTGTTCACCTTTATTTAATGGACAGAAGTCGTGGGCATTCCATAGACCCATTTGATTAGCTTCTTTGGGGCAAAGGAAGGAGGGAAAGGAAAGATCAGTTGCCTGGTACACCTGAATAATAGTAAAAAATTGCAAATATTAGTTGAATCCTTTACTCTGTGCCAGTGCTATTCTGAGCACTGCGTATGGATTAACTCTTTCAGCTCTCTCAACATTTCTGCGAGATGGCTACCATTGTTGTTTCATTTTACAGATGAGAAAATCACAAGAAATTTAGGGATTCTTGAGTCATTTTTTAAAAATTAGGACCATAAAGGCAACTTTTTTTTTTTGCGGTACGCGGGCCTCTCACTGTTGTGGCCTCTCCCGTTGCAGAGCACAGGCTCCGGACACGCAGGCTCAGCGGCCATGGCTCACGGGCCCAGCCGCTCCGCGGCATGTGGGATCTTCCCGGACCGGGGCACGAACCCGTGTCCCCTGCATCGGCAGGCGGACTCTCAACCACTGCGCCAGGCTTCCCCCAGGGAAGCCCTAAAGGCAACGTTTTTGAAAGAGGCTAATTAACAAATCTAAAGTTATGTGGACCCCTCAAATTTCCTTCTGACCTTTGTTGAATGTATATGAATGTATTTCATAGCTTCTATCCATTCGTATGTGCGAGATTGCATTCTGCCCCTTGACATTCTTATTATATGTTGGAATCACATTTTCCCTTTTAATTCTGCATCTCTGAGGATTATTCTGAAAAGCAATAGGAACAATGCTTCCTGTGCTCATGGGTTTCTGTTTTGATTGTCTAGTGGCCACTGATCTGGATTTACATCCAGACCATTTTCAGGACCTGGTTAAGCAACAGGGTTAGACGAAGACAGAGAAGGAAGGATTTTTCTAACTCAAATAAGTGAAGGTGCATGAAAGCAATTTGAGCATGATAAAACACTGTGTCAGTGTGGTATTTTCCTTCTGTCATTCTCATCTGAGTTTCTGTGTATCAGGTCTGATTCCCATTTCTTTAGGTAAAAGCAAAGACTGATTTTTCCAGAAAGCATGAGATATCTAAGTGGGTGTTGTTCCCGTTTTCTGAAGCTTCACCTCTATTCATGGTGTAATGCAGGGGCCACAAAAGCGGATGTGACACGGCCAGACAGGTCAAGTCAACAGGCCATGTGGGAGGGGAAGGGGGTAGCCCCTAGAGAGCCTGGGTGTCCAAGGGAGGGCGCCACCCAGCCAACAACAGGTGACCTCTGCCTTGTGGGAGTGTTGCATAGCGGTGGCCCCAAGTCCAGAGTTTTAATGCAAAATCTTCTGATTCTTAGCCAACTAATTCAGACTTTTATAAAAGACTGTGAATGTCAGATAAAACAGACGCACAGACTCGATGGCAGGGCTGCACTGGATGCAAGTTCTGGTACCGTGACGGAGATTCTGGATGGGAATTAAGAGATTGACCAGGGCACAGGTGCTTGACAAATATCATTGAAGGAGCCTCAGTTGGCACTTTCAGCTCTGATATCTTGGGCAAGCCACCTATTCTTGAGCAGCTTCTACAATGGTTTTGCAAATTTACAAAATTTATAACGTTCAAGTAGGCATCTGCCACCACCAGAGTGGGGTACCCAGCACGTGTGTTTCTGATGCTAGTGCTAAGCAGTGGGTCCCCACCTTGGCTACACATTAGAATCACCTGGGGAGCAAATATATCTCCATCGGGCAGCACTCACACTTCTTACACCAGAGTCTCTGAGAGTGACATTTGGGATCTGTATTTTGTTTTCAGTCTTCCCGGTTGGTTGCAATGGCAGCCAAGGTGGAGAACCACTGCCTTAAAGTACTACCCAGAAATGCCTTCAGAGCCTGGGGTTCATTCCTAGGATTCCCCAGGGAAGGCCATTCTTCATCCTTTAAGAAGGGGTCCCATTTTGGAAATGGTCGAAAGGCAAAAGTCCATCAAATCAAATTGGTAATGCTCTTTGGATTGTTTCAAAACGTGAGTTAGGGGTTCTTCCAAATAAGGAGAGTCAATCCCTGGTGTGGTTAAGAGTTGGCTCCGATGAAGGCAGTTCCTTCCAGAGACCTTTGTGAGCATCTGCAGATTTCGGGCCTGATAGAGCAGCAGTGAGGGGCCTCAGGGAGTCCCCCAGTCCCGCGGGGTCATGGCCCATGCCTACCCGGTGCCCTGACCTCCAGAGGACCCTCTGAGCTCTAGAACACCTCAGCTGCCTGACCTGGACCAGAGTCCACAGTGCACTTGAAAGAATTAAAAGCGTATTTCCTGTTATGTGCAGCTGGGTGTGAGGTCGGATGTAGATGAATTCTGTGATGTGGAAAGAGCTTTATGAAAAGGGAGTATGATCTCAAGGAGAGCGTGAGTTTTTGGTGGAGGTCATCCCCCTTCATTCACCCGCCCCCTTCCCATCCTTTCTCACTAGCTTTACAGCCTGGGGCTTCTATCTCTCCTGGGTGTGAGCAGTCTTGCCAGATGGCTGGGATGGGCCAGGTCCACCTGTTAGTGAGGACTCGCTCTTCAGAAGTGTTGTCTGGCTGAGGCTGCCTGCCTTCCCCCATCCCTCCAGTCAACACAACTTCCTAGAGGACCAAATAGCCCGGTAGTGTTTCTGAGACACAGAAATTGGCTGGGTGAGAGTGGTTGAAGAAATTGTGAGTCTGGGGAATCCTACTCACGTGGGGGTCACTTTTTAAAAACAATTTATTTTATTGTGGTAAGAACACGTAACATGAGATCTACCCTTTTAACACTTTCCTTTTTTTTTTTTTTTTTGGTGTACAATACAGTACTGTTGACTACAGATATAATGTTGTCCAGTAGATCCCTGGAGCTTATTCATCTCGACTGAAACTTCATGCTTGTTGAACAGCAACTCCTCATATCCCCCTCCCCAAGTTCCTGGCAATAACCATTTGATTCTTTGAGTCTATGAATTTGACTGTTTCAGATACCTCATATAAGTATAATCAGGTATTGATAGTATTTGTCCTTCTGTGACCAGCTCGTTACCCCTTAGCAACAATAATGTCCTCAGGATTCACCCATGTTGCCACATATGGGAGGATTTTCTTTTCTTAAGGCTGAATAGTATTCCGTTGAATGTATATATCATATTTTGTTTATTGTTCATCCATTGATGGACATGGAGGTTTTTTCTACCTCTTGGCTATTGTGAATAATGCTGCAATGAACATGAACGTGCATGTATCGCTTTGAGATACTGTTTTTAATTCTTTTTTTTTTTAAGATTTATTTATTTATTGGCTGCGTTGGGTCTTCGTTGCTGCGCGCAGGCTTTCTCTAGTTGTGGCGAGCGGGGGCTACTCTTTGTTGCAGTGCACAGGCTTCTCATTGCAGTGGCTTCTCTTGTTACGGAGCACAGGCACTAGGCACACGGGCTTCAGTAGTTGTGGTGCACAGGCTCAGTAGTTGTGACTCGCTGGCTCTAGAATGCGGGCTCGGTAGTTGTGGTGCACAGGCTTAGTTGCTCCACAGCGTGTGGGATCTTCCTAGACCAGGGCTCGAACCCGTGTCCCCTGCATTGGCAGGCAGATTCTTAACCGCTGCTCCACCAGGGAAGCCCCTGTTTTTAATTCTTTATTGTGTACAGCCAGAAGTGGGATCACTGGATCATATGGAAGTTCTATTTTTATTTTTTTAGGGAATCTCCACACTGTTTTCCCTAGCAGTCATACCACTTTGCATTCCCACCGACAGTGCGCAGGTTTCTAGTCTCATTTGGTTCACTTCTAATCGCTCCTCTGACTTTCTCCTCACTCTTCTGATGATAGTCTGCCTGTGCCGGGGGAGCCACAGGGTCATTGGCTAGAACTCTCTCTCCTTTGTGAGTACAGTCACTGGGTCAGGCATTACTTGAGGGGCTGTTCATGTATATATTCAGTGCATTCATTCATGCAGTGATATTTATGGAGCCCCTACCAGGTGCCAGTCCCTTTTGTATGACATCCCTGCCTTCTTGCGAGGGAAGACAGACAATAAAGGAAAAGTTAGTATATAATTTTTCAGATGGTGCTGAATGCTGTGGAGACAAATAAAGGTAAGGAGGCCAGTCAGTCCCCTCAACCACCTTCTGATGGGTGGCATTATACCCATTTTACAGGTAATGGAACTGAGGCTCTGGAGGGTTAAGTAACGTTCCGTGGTCCCGTACCTATTGATTAACTGAGTCCAGACTCAGATGCAGGGCTGCCTGACTGCGAGAAAAGCATATGGCCAGGTGTCAGGCCTGGAACTGGGCCTGGGGTGCAGAGGTGACAAGGAGGACTCATGTCCTCAAGGAGACTTCGGCCTGCCGTGCAGAAGGACAAGCAGAGGGCCATCCAGCTGACTCGGGACTATAGCTGTTTCCACGGGGGGTTGCGCAGGGAGCTGGGCATCATCCCAGCAGCCCTCACACTGTCTGTGGCTCCCAGGGGGGTGAAGGAGAGGGTCCCAGGTGAGACTTGAGCAGTTTACCGGCTGAATCAGCACAGAAAAGACTTTCCAAGCAGAGGAAATAGCACCTCCAAAGGCAGGGAGGCCAGAGTCATGGCTTACTGGGAAACTACAAATAAAGTAAAGGTGTTCTTTGACGTCAGTGTTTGAAGGAGCCAGAGAGCTATCCTAGGAGTCCCCAGGTCCCCGACTTCCCTGCCTGTCCCCTCTCTCTCTTCTCTCCCTCCTGACTCTCCTCTCCCCACCTCTGCCTCCCTATTTTACTCCCCATCCATCCCCCATACACACATACACACACACCATCTTTCCCCAGTAAGCCTTTAGAAAAGGCAGGCCTTGCTGAAATTGCCCAGTGAATTAGAATCAATGAGATTTAAGTGCAACCTTGAAAAGAATCATCCTCGTGTTCTGTCTGTGATTGAGTTCTATAGGAATAGTTTAATTATGGAATATTTAATATATCTATTAATGATCTAGATCCGTAGCCTTCAATCACTCTCAGGTCCTTTCTTCGAACAAAGCCCAGTATTCACCCAAAGATGCATAGTGGCTGCTCTGGTTGGGGTGGGGGAGGGGAGAGCCGGCCTGGCCTGGCCACTTCCTCACCGTCCGCAGCCCATGCCTTTCCAGTGGTGCCTCAGACATCCTACCTGGAACCTCTATGGTATCCTGAAACAATGTAAAAATCAGCTCATCTAGGATTAGGCAAAAGGGAGCATTCATTTGCAGGTGATAGTAAATTGGTAAAGTTGGCAAAAACCATAGCAGCAAGGAAGAGGTGTCCCAAAGCCCGTCAATAGGGAGAGGCATGGAAACCGATTCAGAAAGAAAATCAGGTTGTTCTTAGGTTTTAGGTGTTGTCAGTGAGGACATGCACTGAAGAGCTCCTGGTGAAAAAGCTAGTGGAAAAGCAGAATGTCATGTGGATTTGGGGTGTGACAAGAAAGCACCTCTCCATCCATCCAGGCCCATGTCTCTTACCTATTTCAGGAAGAATTCCCTGATCTCTGCTGTCAGCAGCACCCCAGCTATGGGGCACCACCTTCGCTGGGTGGCTGTTTGTCCTGCCCAGATACAGTAGAGGTAGGAAAGAGCTCCAGCTAGAGGAAAGAGCTGGGGCTTCAGAGTCAAACAGAAGGACGTGGGTTCCGTGTGACCTGGGGAAGACACCACACCTCTTGAAGCTTTAGTTTCTTCACCTTTAAAACAGGTTTTAAATTCTCCACTCGAGAATAAATGAGTTTGTATGGCTCGCTCAGTGCCAAGTGCGTGGAGATGCGCAGGCACTATTAGTCTGGTCTGCTATTGCCTGAGCAGGTTTTGAAGTCAGTGACACTTCTCCCTGACTATTAAAGTGATACCTGTTCTTTATAGAATGTTTGAAAAAGATACACATGTATAAAGAAGAAAAAAAATCCCCTGCTGTCCCACCACCAAGTGACAGCTACTGTTAATGTTTTGGTGCATTTCCTTTGACTGTTTTCTGTGTATAGCCACACATATACTTATAAATGATTTTTACTATATATAATTTTGATTTCTTTGATCATGAACATTTTCCCATGTCACAGTTATCTTGAACACCTGACTATTAGTGACCGCATGATAGCCTTTTATTTGGATCTACCATAATCTACTTGGCCATTTCCCCAGTGGCCATTTACGATGTTCCATATTTTTTGCCATTCTCAATTATAATTAATAACAATATCAATGGTTAATGTTGCAGTGAGCATCCCTCTACATATTCTTTAGGCCAATCTCTGATTATTTCATTGGGATCAATTCCGAGGAGTATATTACTGGGTCACAGGGAAGATAAGGCTCCTGATATCTGTAGCCAAACAAAATGGTTGTATCAGTTCACACCCCTGAGCTCGGTTTTGAAGGATGAGCCATTTCTAAGGTTACATTTCCTCCTCTGTAAAATGTAGACAGTAGTATGAACTTGACAGCGTTTTCTTTGGTGTTGAATGGTTGGTGTACACAAATAGTGAAGTACCTGGCCAGGTGCCTGGTGCCCTTCTCCCTTTATCTTCTCCAATGCTCCGCCTAATTGTTGTATGAGATAAACCACATTATAATTACATGTTACTTAAAAGCCTAGGACACCTCATACCCGTGCACACATACTGAAAACCTTGAGTAAATGCTGCTACCCATCCAAGCCCATGTACTCTGTTTAGAATCTCCCATTTCCTCAAGTCCCTAAATTCCTCATTCAGTCTTTCCCAGGGGCAGTACACCCTCACTTCTGTGATGGTGATCCCTGGGGAAGCCACTGTGCAAAAGAGAAATAAGCCTTTTACAAAATGTTTATTAATGAATGATAAAATATGCTCACAGGCTCTGGAAAAGAAAGGAGGCAGCCTCATTTGTGAGAGAGAAGGCCTCAAGTAAGTCCTGTGCCAGAGTGAGGGGGTAACAGTGGCATAGCCCAGCAGGGTGGCCATGTCCAGTTGTACAGGTTGTGCACTGCACGACAGGGGTGAATCATTCACATTACAGTCCATCACTCTTTCAGGGCTGCAGGGAAGTGGAGCTGCTGTGGGACCAAGGGGTCTCTGGAGGTCACGTCAAAAGTAGTGAGACTTAAATGAGTTATTATTACATGTCAAGCGTTTAAAACAGGGCCCAGAATCTGGTGATCACCAATACATGTTAACTCTGATTCTTATTCATGTGAGTTAATGTTTCTCATGTTCATGGGAAGGACTAGCTTTTCACAAACAGCATAAACCAGACACAAAAGATCTTTTCTAGTTGCTTAGGTATTAGAGGGTTTTTTAGTCGGGGTTGGGAGTTGTTGAGGTTGTCGATTGACAGGTGGGTTGTGTGGATCTCAAGGAAAAATGTCAGGACTAAGGTCTAGGCCACTTATAACATTAGCTGTGTGAGCCTGTCCTCAATTGAAAAGGGAGTATTACCTTTCCTACTATACCAGGCTATGATTAAGTTACAAAATGATAGATAGTAGTTTTGGTAAAGCAAGAAATGATTAGTGAAAAGTAATAGAAGTTTCTATTAGAAGTAGTTAGGAAATGGGTGATGATCATTACCAGTGTTACGAAGCCTTCTGAGATGGAGAGAGTGTTGCACTCAGAATTAGAAGCTCTGGGGTGGATTCTTGGTGTTTCCTTGGGCTAGTTTCTTACTTCCTGTGTGTCTTCATTTCCTCACCTATGAAATGGGGATCATGATACTCAAATACTCGCCCTACAGACACCTGATGTGAGGATAAAGCTGGAGTGGTATAAACGTGCCCTGAACACTGAAAAGTGCTGTACAATGGTGGTTTTTCACTAGAGATTAAATCTGTCACTAGAGCTCACAAACCAGCTTCTTTGCTTCTGCTGCCTACTTTGAAATAGCAAGTAACCAGACTTTTATGTGCCAAGAGAGAAATAAATGGATTTTTTAAATATTTGGTTTCCGGGCTTTTGAATAACTGACAGGAGTGTGCATGCTGGTGTCCTAGCGCCCTCTTGGAATGACCAGGGCCTAGAAAGGAGCTGTGTGTGTACTTCCCCAAGAAGGGAAGACAAAAGCCGCTGTCTCCCCGCCCACCTACATACTCCGCGTTAATTGGGCTTCTTTGTTGCCCTCCCCAAAGGCTGGGAAGGAATGTGCAGCCCGAGCAGAATTCCTCTTCTCTCCGTACCCCGAGGTCACCACTCTGGGGTGGCCTGTGCCTAAGGAGAGTGTAGAATGAAGTAGAGGACAGAGCCAGGAGCAAACAGCCACCAGCTGCAAGAAGTCCAGGACTCCGCCTCCTTTCCCCAACTGCGAGTTACCAGGAGATCCACGGGAGGCAGGAAGGTGGAGCTTGGGCCTTGGGGCCAGGCATCCTGGGTTCCGATCTGTCACTCACCGGGTGACCTTGGTCACGTTACTCTAATTAAGACTGGTCCCCTTTTCTTCATCTGTGAGATGTGACACCTGCATCTTTGCGTCCTTGTGAGGAGATTTAAGCAGTTGGTGCAGCGTCTTGGTCAGCTCAAGCTTCCTTAACAAAATACCACAGACTGGGTGGCTTACACAACAGACATTTGTTTTCTCACAATTCTGGAGGCTGAAAGTCCAAGATTGGGGTGCTGGCATGGTTGAATTCTGGTGAGCGTTCCCTTCCTGGCTTGCCTCACATGATGGAGAGAGAGAGAAAGATTTTTTTCACTTCCTTTTCTAAGAAAGCCACCAGCCCTATTGGATTAGGACCTCACCCTTCTGACCTCATTTAACCTTAGTTACCTCCTAAAGACCCTATCTCCAGTTACAGTCCCATGGTGGGTTAGTGTTTTAACACATGAATTTGGGGGGTCTCAAATCAGTCCTTAGCATTGGGGAAAGTGGAACTGGACAAAATCATCAAAAGGAAGTGAAAATGGCAAAGAATAGAACATGAATGTTTGAACGAGGCACAAGTCTCAACTGCATTCTACAAACGTTAGCAGACCTTTTCCAGATTCAGAGCCGTGTAGCCCAAATGGTAGGAGGATGCTTGAGTTGCTGGAGAGCTTGCTTTTCCACATAAAGCAGTTTCGTGTGATGAAAGGTAAGTGTAGGAAATTTTGAGAAACCACACTGATACCCCCAAATCTGGGGACTCCAGTGGTGTAGCTGGTCTGGGAAAAATGCAGAGCAGCCTTCTTGGAGACCCTCTTCCAGGTAATACTAGTGTCCTAAAGCCTAGGCCAAGTGAACCTCTAACCACACCATTATTTTCTTTGTCCCCATGCAAAGAATGAGAAATAATCTCCAAGGAATTAACAAGGAATACGAGCAGAAGAGGACAGCGGTAGTTCTTCTATCTGGCTGTCAACAATTCCTCTCGGCCCTCTGTGTACCCGCTGCTCCTCCCATCCAGAAGCAGGTCCCGTGAATCTGGGCTGGTCTTGTGACTTGCTTTGCCCAGTAGGATGCGGTGGCAGTGAGGCCTGGCAGCTTCCACTTTTGTTCTCTCAGAACCCACCGCAAACTGAAGAAATCCAGGCTCTCTTGCTGGAGAGAAGGGCCCTGGAGGATAAGAGACCCTATGGAGAGAGAGAGGCCACACAGAGGAGAACCTAGGGGCCCACAGTTTGTGGAAAGGGCTCACCAACAGGGAATTAATTCCATTCACCAAGTATGTATTGAGCCCTAAGTTTGTATCCAGGCACTGTGTGAGGGATGGGGGGTACCAAGAAAAACAATTTGGAACCGGAGCCTGTCCTCATAAAGTTCATAATTAATGGGGAAGGTTGATAGTAAACACGATTATAATACCCACTGAGTGTTATTATGGGAAATGGACAGGGTGCTCTGGGAGCACATTGTGGGGAGGGATTGGGGGCAATGGCCAAGTTTCCAGGTCAGGGAGCATTTCCTCCCTACCCCGCCCCCCGAGAACACCCCTTCTGTCCATTTGCAGTGCATCTCTGTTCCTACCCCGGCCCCAAACAACCACTAACCTACTTTCTGCCTCTATAAATTTGCCTTTTTTTGGATATTTCACTTAAATGGGCCCATACAGGTGTGCTCTCTGGTCTGGCTTCTTTTACTTAACATAATACATTTGGGTCATTTTCATTCTTAAAGGACATTTTCACTTGATACAGAGTTCTGAGTTTAATTTTTTTTCTTTCAGCATTTTAAGGATGTTGTTCCATTATCCTCAGCGGCCATTTCATTTTTTTCTAATGAACAGTTACCTGAAATTTGAAATTTGATCCTCTGTATGAGATGTGTCATTTTTCTCTGGCTGTCTTCAAGATTTGCTATCTTTGGTTTTCAGCAGTTATTCTGTCATGTAACTAGGCATAATTTTCTTTGCGTTTTACCTGCTTGAAGTTCACTGAGATTCCTAAATCTATATATCTTTTACATGATTTAGGAAAATTTCAGCCAATATTTTTTCAAATTTTTTTCTACCCTTATTCTCTCACGTCTATTCTTCCTGGACTCCAAATACATACATGTAAATCTTTTCATATTGTCCCTCTAGCTCCTGAGGCTCTATTCTTTTTTTTTTTTTTTTTTTTGGCATTTCTTTAATTAAAATTTTTTTTTTAAAAATTTCAGCTGATCATGAGTGGACCTTTTTAGCTGATATAATTGACATATAATGTTATATTTGTTTTATGTATACAACATAGTGACTTGATGTATGTATACATTGTGAAATAATTATCACAATAAGTTTAGTTAACAGTTAGTTACAATTTTTTCCTTGTGATAAGAACTTTTAAGAACTACTCTCTTTGCAACTTCCAAATGGACAATAGAGTGTTGTTAACTGTAGTCACCATGCTGTACATTACGTTCCCAGGATTTCCTCATCTTATAATTGGAAGTGTGTACTTTTTTGACCACCTCCACCACCCCCCAACCTATGGAAACCAATCTGTTCTATCTATGAATTTGGTTTTGTTTTTCGGTTTTTGGTTTTTAGGTTTTTTATATTCCACATATAAGTGATGTCATACAATATTTGTCTTTCTCCATCTGACTTATTTCACTTAGCATAATGCCCTCAAGTTCCATCCATGTTGTTGTGAATGTCAGGATTTCCTTCTTTTTTATGACTGAATAATATTCCATTGTATGTATATACCACATTTTCTTTATACATTTATTCTTCAGTGGACACATAGGTTGCTTCCATTTCCTGGCTATTGTAAATAATGCTGCAATGAACATGGGATACAGATATCTTTTTAAGATAGTGATTTCATCTCCTTTGGATAAATACTCAGAAGTGAAATTGCTGGATCATATGGTAGTTCTATTTTTAATTTTTTGAGGAACCTCCATACTGTTTTCTATTTTGGCTGCACCAATTTACATCCCCACCAACAGTGCAGGAGGGTTCCATTGTCTCAATATTTTCACCAACACTTGTTATTTCTTGACTTCTTGATAATAGCCATTCTGACAGGTACGAGGTGATATCTCACTGGGGTTTGATTTGTATTTCCCTGATGACTAGTTATGTTGCACACCTTTTCATGCACCTGTTGGCCACCTGTGTGTCTTTTTTATAGAAATGTCTATTCAGATCCTCTACTTATTTTTTAATCAAATTGTTTGTGTTTTTGCTGTTGAGTTGTATGAGTTCTTTATGTAATTTAGATATTAACCCTTTATCAGGTATATGACTTGCAACTATTTTCTCCCATTCAGTAGGTTGCCTTCTCATTTTGTTGATGATTTTCTTTGCTCTACAGAAAGCTTTTTAGTTTCATGTAGTCCCACTTGTTTGGTTTTACTTTTGTTGCCTTTGCTTTTGGTGTCAAATCAAAAAAGTCATGGCCAAGACTGATGTCAAGAAACTTACCCACTATGTTTTCTTGTAGTGTTATGGTTTCAGGTCTTATGTTCAAGTCTTTAATCCATTCTGACTTGATTTTTGTGTACAGTGCAAGAGAGTAGTCCAGTTGCATTATTTTGTATATGGCTGTCCAGTTTTCCCATCACCATTTATTGGAGTAGTCCAGTTGCATTATTTTGTATATGGCTGTCCAGTTTTCCCATCACCATTTATTGGAGACACTATCCTTTCCCCCAGTGTATATTCTTGGCTCCTGAGTTGCAAATTAATTGACCATATGTACATGGGTTTATTTCTGGACTCTCTAATCTGTTGCATTGATCTTTGTGTCTGTTTTTATGCCAATACCATACTGTTTTGCTTATTATAGCTTTGTAATAGAGTTTGAAATCAGGTAGTGTGAAGCCTCCAGCTTTATTCCTTTTTCTCAAGACTGCACTGGCTATTCAAAGTCTTCTGTGATTCTATACAAATAGTAGGATTATTTTTTCTATTTCTGTGAAAAATGCCATTAGAATTTTGATAGGAATTGCATTGAATCTGTAGATTGCTTTAGGTAGTATGGATGATATTAATTTTTCCATTCCATGGGCATGACTATCCTTCCATTTCTTTGTGTCTTCATCCTCTTTCATTGGTGTCTTACAGTGTTCAGTGTACAGATATGTCACCTCCTTGGTCAAATTGATTCCTAGATATTTTATTAATTTGTATGCAATTGTAAATAGATTGTTTTCTTAATTTCTCTTTCTGATAGTTTGGTATTAGTGTACAGAAACACAAATGACTTTTATTTTAATGTCTTTATTGGAGTATAATTGCTTTACAATGGCGTGTTAGTTTCTGCTTTACGACAAAGTGAATCAGCTATACATATACATATATCCCATATCACTTCCCTCTTGCATCTCCCTCCCACCCTCCCTATCCCACCCCTCTAGGTGGTCACAAAGCACTGAGCTGATCTCTCTGTGCTGTGCGGCTGCTTCCCACTAGCTATCTGTTTTACATTTGGTAGTATATACAAGTCCACACCACTCTGTCACTTCATCCCAGCTTACACTTCCCCCTCCCCATGTCCTCAAGTCCATCCTCTACATCTGTGTCTTTATTCCTGTCCTGCCCTTAGGTTCTTCAGAACAATTTTTTTCTTTTTTCTTTTTTAGATTCCGTATATATGTGTTAGCATACGGTATTTGTTTTTCTCTTTTTGACTTACTTCACTCTGTATGACAGACTCTAGGTCCATCCATGTCACTACAAATAACTCACTTTTGTTTCTTTTTATGGCTGAGTAATATTCCATTGTATATATGTGCCACATCTTTATCCAATCATCTGTTGATGGACACTTAGATTGCTTCCATGTCCTGGCTATTGTAAACAGAGCTGCAATGAACAGTGTGGTACATGACTCTTTTTGAATTATGGTTTTCTCTGGGTATATGCCCAGTAGTGGGATTGCTGGGTGGTATGGTAGTTCTATTTTTAGTTTTTTAAGGAACCTCCATACTGTTCTCCATAGTGGCTGTATCAAGTTACATCCCCACCAACAGTGCAAGAGGGTTCCCTTTCCTCCACACCCTCTCCAGCATTTAGTATTTGTAGATTTTTTGATGGTGGCCATTCTGACTGGTGTAAGGTGATACCTCATCGTAGTTTTGATTTGCATTTCTCTAATGATTAGTGATGTTGAGCATTCTTTCATGTGTTTGTTGGCAATCTGTGTATCTTCTTTGGAGAAATGTCTGTTTAGGTCTTCTGCCCATTTTTGGATTGGGTTGTTTGTTTTGAGCTGCATGAGCTGCTTGTAAATTTTGGAGATTAATCCTTTGTCAATTGCTTCATTTGCAAATATTTTCTCCCAATCTGAGGGTTGTCTTTTCATCTCGTTTATGTTTTCCTTTGCTGTGCCAAAGCTTTTAAGTTTCATTAGGTCCCATTTGTTTATTTTGGTTTTTATTTCCCTTTCTCTAGGAGGTGGGTCAAAAAGGATCTTGCTGTGATTTATGTCATAGAGTGTTCTGCCTATGTTTTCCTCTAAGAGTTTTATAATGTCTGGCCTTATATTTAGGTCTTTGGTCCATTTTGAGTTTATATTTGTATATGGTGTTAAGGAGTGTTCTAATTTCATTCTTTTACATGTAGCTGTCCAGTTTTCCCAGCACCACTTATTGAAGAGGCTGTCTTTTCTCCATTGTATAGTCTTGCCTCCTTTATCAAAAACAAGGTGACCATATGTGCGTGGGTTTATCTCTGGGCTTTCTATCTTGTTCCATTGATCTATATTTCTGTTCTTGTGCCAGTACCATATTGTCTTGATTACTGTGGCTTTGTAGTATAGTCTGAAGTCAGGGAGCCTGATTCCTCCAGCTCCATTTTTCTTTCTTAAGATTGCTTTGGCTATTCGGGGTCTTTTGTGTTTCCATACAAATTGTGAAATTTTTTGTTCTAGTTCTGTGGAAAATGCCATTGGTAGTTTGATAGGGATTGCATTGAATCTGTAGATTGCTTTGGGTAGTATAGTCATTTTCACAATGTTGATTCTTCCAATCCAAGAACATGGTATATTTCTCCATCTGTTTGTATCATCCTTAATTTCTTTCATCAGTGTCTAAAAGTTTTCTGCAAACAGGTCTTTTGTCTCCCTAGGTAGGTTTATTCCAAGGTATTTTATTCTTTTTGTTGCAGTGGTAAATGGGAGTGTTTCCTTAATTTCTCTTTCAGATTTTTCATCACTAGTGTATAGGAATGCAACAGATTTCTGTGCATGAATTTTGTATCCTGCTACTTTACCAAATTCATTGATTAGCTCTAGTAGTTTTCTGGTAGCATCTTTAGTATTCTCTATATATAGTATCATGTCATTGCAAAACACTAACAGCTTTACTTTTTCTTTTCCCATTTGGATTCCTTTTATTTCTTTTTCTTCTCTAATTGCTGTGGCTAAAACTTCCAAACCTATTGAATAATAGTGATGACAGTGGGCAACCTTGTCTTGTTCCTGATCTTAGTGGAAATGGTTTCAGTTTTTCACCATTGAGAACGATGTTGGCTGTGGGTTTATCATATATGGCCTTTATTATGGTAAGGTAAGTTCCTCCTATGCCTACTTTCTGGAGGGGTTTTATGATAAAACGGTGTTGAATATTGTTGAAAGCTTTTTCTGCATCTATTGAGATGATTATATGGCTTTTATCCTTCAATTTGTTAATATGGTGTATCACATTGATTGATTTGTGTATATTGAAGAATCCTTGCATTCCTGGGATAAACCCCACTTGATCGTGGTGTGTGATCCTTTTAATGTGCTGTTGGATTCTGTTTGCTAGTATTTTGTTGAGGATTTTTACATCTATGTTCATCAGTGATATTGGCCTGTAGTTTTCTTTCTTTGTGACATCTTTGTCTGGTTTTGGTGCCAGGGTGATGGTGGCCTCGTAGAATGAGTTCAGGAGTGTTCCTCCCCCTGCTATATTTTGGAAGAGTCTGAGAAGGATGGGTGTTAGCTCTTCTGTAAATGTTTGATAGAATTCACCTGTGAAACTGTCTGGTCCTGGGCTTTTGTTTGTTGGAAGATTTTTAATCACAGTCTCAATTTCAGTGCTTGTTATTGGTCGGTTTATATTTTCTATTTCTTCTGGTTCAGTCTCGGAAGGTTTTGCTTTTCTAAGAATTTGTCCATTTCTTCCAGGTTGTCTATTTTATTGGCATAGAGTTGCTTGTAGTAATCTCTCATGATCCTTTGTATTTCTGCAGTGTCAGTTGTTACTTCTCCTTTTTGATTTCTAATTCTATTGATTTGAGCCTTCTCCCTTTTTTTCTTGATGAGTCTGGCTAAAGGTTTATCAATTTTGTTTATCTTCTCAAAGAACCAGCTTTTAGTTTTATTGATCTTTGCTATTGTTTCCTTCATTTCTTTTTCATTTATTTCTGATCTGATCTTTATGATTTCTTTCCTTCTGCTAACTTTGGGGGTTTTTGTGTTCTTCTTTCTCTAATTGCTTTAGGTGTAAAGTTAGGTTGTTTATTTGAGATGTTTCTTGTTTCTTGAGATAGGATTGTGTTGCTATAAACTTCCCTCTTAGAACTGCTTTTGTTGCATCCCATAGGTTTTGGGTTTTTGTGTTTGCATTGTCATTTGTTTCTAGATATTTTTTGATTTCCTCTTTGATTTCTTCAGTGATCTCTTGGTTATTAAGTAGTGTATTGTTTATCCTCCATGTGTTTGTATTTTTTACAGATTTTTTCCTGTAATTGATATCTAGTCTCATAGTGTTGTGGTCAGAAAAGATACTTGATACGATTTCAATTTTCTTAAATTTATCAAGGCTTGAGTTGTGATTCAAGATACGATCTATCCTGGAGAATGTTCCATGAGGACTTGAGAAGAAAGTGTATTCTGTTGTTTTTGGATGGAATGTCCTATAAATATCAATTAAGTCCATCTTGTTTAATGTGTCATTTAAAACATGTGTTTCTTTATTTATTTTCATTTTGGATGGTCTGTCCATTGGTTAAAGTGGGGTGTTATAGTCCCCTACTATGATTGTGTTACTTTCAATTTCCCCTTTTATGGCTGTTAACATTTGCCTTATGTATTGAGGTGTTCCTATGTTGGGTGCATAAATATTTACAATTGTTATATCTTCTTCTTGGATTGATCCCTTGATCATATGTAGTGTCCTTCTCTGTCTCTTGTAATAGTCTTTATTTTAAAGTCTATTTTGTCTGATATGAGAATTGCTACTCCAGCTTTCTATTGATTTCCATTTGCATGAAATATCCTTTTCCATCCCCTCACTTTCAGTCTGAATGTGTCCCTAGGTCTGAATAGGTCTCTTGTAGACAGCATATATATGGGTCTTGTTTTTGTACCCATTCATCCAGTCTATGTCTTTTGGTTGGAGCATTTAATCCATTTACATTTAAGGTAATTATCATTATGTATGTTCCTATTACCATTTTCTTAATTGTTTTGGGTTTGTTATTGTAGGTCCTTTCCTTCTCTTGAGTTTCCTGTCTAGAGAAGTTCCTTTAGCATTTGTTGTAAAGCTGGTTTGGTGGTGCTGAATTCTCTTAGATTTTGCTTGTGTGTAAAGGTTTTAATTTCCCTGTGGCATCTGACTGAGATCCTTGCTGCGTAGAGTAATCTTGGTTGCAGGTTTTTCTCCTTCATCACTTTAAATATGTCCTGCTATTCCCTTCTGGCCTGCAGAGTTTCTGCTGAAAGATCAGCTGTTAACTTTATGGGGATTCCCTTGTATGTTATTTGTTGTTTTTCCCTTGCTGCTTTTAATATTTTTCCTTTGTATTTAATTTTTGATAGTTTGAGTAATACGTGTCGTGGTGTGTTTCTCCTTGGATTTATCCTGTATGGGACTCTCTGCGCTTCCTGGACTTGCCTATTTCCTTTCCCATATTAGGGAAGTTTTCAACTATAATCTCTTCAAATATTTTCTCAGTCCCTTTCTTTTTCCCTTCTTCTTCTGGGATCTCTATAATTCGAATATTGGTGCGTTTAATGTTGTCCCAGAAGTCTCTAAGACTGTCCTCCATTCTTTTCATTCTTTTTTCTTTATTTTGCTCTGCAGTAGTTATTTCCACTATTTTATCTTCCAGGTCACTTATCCGTTCTTCTGCCCCAGTTATTCTGCTATTGATCCCTTCTAGAGAATTTTTAATTTCGCTTATTGTGTTGTTCATCATTGTTTGTTTTCTCTTTAGTTCTTCTAGGTCCTTGTTAAACATTTCTTGTATTTTCTCCATTCTATTTACAAGATTTTGGATTATCTTTACTCTCATTACTCTGAATTCTTTCTCAGGTAGACTGCCTATTCCCTCTTCATTTGTTTGGTCTGGTGGGTTTGTACCTTGCTCCTTCATCTGCTGTGTGTTTCTGTGTCTTCTCATTTTGCTTAACTTACTGTGTTTGGGGTGTCCTTTTCACAGGCTGCAAGTTCGTAGTTACTGTTGTTTTTGGTGTTTGCCCCCAGTGGCTAAGGTTGGTTCAGTGGGTTGTGTAGGCTTCCTGGTGGAGGAGACTAGTGCCTGTGTTCTGGTGGATGAAGCTGGTTCCTGTCTTTCTGGTGGGCAGGACCATGTCCGGTGGTGTGTTTTGAGGTGTCTGTGACCTTATTATGATTTTAGGCGCCTCTCTGCTAAGCGATGCATTTGTGTTCCTGTCTTGCAAGTTGTTTAGCATGGGGTGTCCAGCACTGTAGCTTGCTGGTCGTTGAGTGGAGCTGGGTCTTAGCATTGAGATGGAGTGCTCTGGGAGAGCTTTCACCATTTGGTATTACATGGAGCAGGGAGATCTCTAGTGGACCGATGTCCTGAACTCAGCTCTCCCACCTTAGAGGCACAGGCCTGATACCTGGCTGAAGCACCAAGACCCTATCAGCCACATGGCTCAGAAGAAAAGGGAGAAAAAAGGAAAGAAAGAGAGAGGAAGAAGTAAAGTTATTAAAATAAAAAGTAATTATTAAAAAGAAAAGAATTAAAAAGTAATTTAAAAAAGAAGAAGAAAGAAAGAAGAGAGCAACCAAACCAAAAAATAAATCCACCAATGATAACAAGCACTAAAAAATATACTAAAAAAAAGAAAAAAAGGACAGACAGAACCCTAGGACAAATGGTAAAAGCAAAGCTGTACAGACAAAATCACACAAAGAAGCATACACCTACACACTGACAAAAAGAGAAGAAGGAAAAAAGTATATATACCTATATATTAAAAAAAAAAGGAGGAAGAGAGCAACCAAATCAATAAACTAATCTACCAATGATAATAAACTCTAAATACTAAACTAAGGTAAACATCAATCTAGAAACAAATTAGATTCAGAAAGCAAACCCCAAGTCTACAGTTGCTCCCAAAATCCACCGCCTCAGTTTGGGATGATTCGTTGTCTATTCAGGTGTTCCACAGATGCAGGGTACATCAAGTTGATTGTGGAGATTTAATCCGCTGCTCCTGAGGCTGCTGGGAGAGATTTCCCTTTCTCTTCTTTGTTCGCTCAGCTCATGGGGTGTAGCTTTGGATTTGGACCCGCCTCTGCGTGTAGACCACCTGAGGGCGTCTGTTCTTCGCTCAGGACGGGGTTAAAGGAGCCGCTGATTCGGGGGCTCTGGCTCACTCAGGCCGTGGGGGAGGGAGGGGCACAGAGGGCGGGCCAAGCCTGTGGCGGCAGAGGCCGATGTGACGTTGCACCAGCCTGAGGCGTGCCGTGCGTTCTCCCGGGGAAGTTGTCCATGGATCCCAGGACCCTGGCAGTGGCGGGCTGCACAGGCTCCCCGGAAGCGGGGTGTGGATAGTGACCTGTGCTCGCGCACAGGCTTCTTGGTGGCGGCAGCAGCAGCCTTAGCGTCTCATGCCCGTCTCTGGGGTCCGCACTGTTAGCCGCGGCTTGCGCCCTTCTTTGGAGTTCGTTTAGGTGGTGCTCTGAATCCCCGCTCCTCGCGCAGCCCAAAACAACGGTCTCTTGCCTCTCAGACAGGTCCAGACCTTTTCCCGGACTCCCTCCCGGCTAGCTGTGGTGCACTAGTTTCTTCAGGCTGTGTTCACGCAGCCAACCCCAGTCCTCTCCCTGGCCTCTGACCTCCGAAGCCCAAGCCTCAGCTCCCAGCACCCACCTGTCCCGGCGGGTGAGCAGACAAGCCTCTCAGGCAGGTGAGTGCTGGTCGGCAGCGATCCTCTGTCTGGGAATCTCTCCGCTTTGCCCTCTGCACCCCAATGGCTGTGCTCTCCTCCATGGCTCCCAAGCTTCCCCTCCCCACACTCACCCACCATCTCCTCCAGGGAAGGGGCTTCCTTTCCTAGTGTGTGGAAACCTTTCCTCCTTCACAGCTCTCTCCCAGAGGTGAAGGTTCCATCCCTATTCTTTTTGTCTCTGTTTTTTCTTTTTTCTTTTGCCCTACCCAGGTATGTGGGGAGTTTCTTGCCTTTTGGGAAGTCTGAGGTCTTCTGTCAGTGTTCAGTAAGTGTTCTGTAGGAGTTGTTCCACAGGTAGATGTATTTCTGATGTATTTGTGGGGAGGAAGATGATCTGCATGTCTTACTCCTCTGCGATCTTGAAGGTCTCCTCACAACTGCCTTTTGTATATTGATTTTATATCCTGCAACTTCACTGAATTCATTTATTTGTTCACTCTGTTCATTTTTTAAAAATCTCTTTTCTCTTTGTTCTTGAGATTTGGATATTTTCTAGTGATCTATGAATTCACTCTCTCTTCTGTCGTCTCCATTATGTTGTCAAGCTTATACAGTAAATTTTTATTGCAGATGTTGTGTTTTACAGTTCTAGAATTTTCATTTGGTCCTTCTGTTATAGTTCATGTTTCTCAGGTGATGTTTCCTATCTTCTTCATTGTGATTGCATTTTCTTTTACATTATCAAATGTAGTTATAATAGCTGCTTTAAAATTCTTGTCTGCTGGTTCCAGCGTCTGGCTTATCTTGAGGTTGGTCTTGTTGATTGTCTTTTTTCTTGAAAATGGATAATACTTTCCTGTTTTCATATATCAGGTAACTTTGAACAAGTATCAAGAATCCTGGACATTGTTAATGTTTTACAGACTTGGCCCTTCTATATTCTTCCAAAAGGTGTGTTGATTTAAGTTGGTTGTTGGTTGATTTTAGCAGGCAATTAGCTTGGTTGGATCCAAGCTGAAAATGTAATCTCTTGGGTTGCAGTTTAAATATCCATCTATTTCTTTTTCCTTACCAAGTCTTCCTGGAGCCTGATCTGTGCGTGCATAGTTCAGAGATCCAGAGATTGGGGTAGAAATTTTACACAAAATTTGGGGTTGCATTTCTGGATCTCTCTTTTCTGGGATTTCCCCCTTCATTTCCTGTTTTTCGCTACTACTGGCATTTTAACCACTCCAAGGTGGTATGACCTGCCATTAGTCTAAAAGGTACAAAAATGGGAAACTCACCCCATGCAGCTCCTTTTTTCCAAGTGTCAGTGCCCCTCCAGAACTGCCGACTTTAGGTTTTCACTCTCCAATCCCTTTGAGTCATTGTTTGTTGTTTTGAATATGTAATTGTTACCTGAAGGAAGGTTAATCCAATAGGAACTTACTGAGAAGCTCAGTCAGAGCTTTGGCATCTGGGTGTAGTTATTGATTTTAAAAATCAGTAGATCAGTTAAGCATTTGGTAGACACAGAAGAAAAATGTATTAGTAAATACATTAGTAAACTAGAGGAAATTACCAAATTATCAAAATTGTAGCACAGAGAGATGAAAGTACAAAAAATATGAAAGAAAGGAGAAAGTGCAGAATATATCCAGAATAATTCCAAAAGGAAATATTTGAGAGAATGGAGAAGAAGCAATAAACAAATAATGGCTGAGAACTTTTAGTGTTTGAAGACATTAGTCTGTAGATAAAGGAATCACAATGATCCCCAAGCAGGATAAATGAAACTAAAACTAAACTGTGCATATTGTGGTGAAACTGCAGAATACCAAAGACAAAGAGAGAACTCAAAATAACTGGAGAGAAACAAGTCATCTATGAATGAAAATGATTAGATTTATAGACACCATAGCAACAGTGGAAGCCCCACCCTCACATGCCCATGGAATTATATGTCAATTGCTGAGAGGAAATAACTAATACAGAATATTATGCCTTGCTAACCTATTATTCAAGAATAAAGATAAGACATACTATGGAACAAACTTCAGGAAAAAGGAAGAGGAACTTAGAAGCAAGAAAGAGAGTATAACATTGGGCAAAGAAACTGGTAAACATGAATACATATAAATAACCATTTACTTTTTTAAAACAACGATAATCACAAATTTGAGAGTATGAAGATCGGGGAGAATTAAAATACTGAACAATGCTAATTTTACGGTAAAAAGGTTTTTTTTGGACATTTAAGCACTCTGAATTTCTGTAATATTTGACAGAAGAATTGAGCTAATGTAAGTCTTTGTGTGCATTAAAAAACTTAGGTTAAACAATAAAAAGAGGCATTTGGAAATACAAATCAAACAGGATGTTAAATGGAAGTTTCGACAGGGGCACCAAGATGTAATTATCTGCTATTTTCAAAACGAGGTGCTAAATCAAGATGCAGAATTTCCAACGGAAACGTTGATCCCCAATTCCTTGATTCTGAGACCCGTCAGCAGGATCCAGTATATCAAAGGGGATCTGGGTAAGGATTTTGAAGCAGGGATCTTGTGAGGAGAATTTTTGGAAAGTTGCTGAAGTCCAGTCCCCTAAGGATACAGAGGTGAGGGAGCCTAACCTTTCAATTCAACCTGAGTTATCTTTCGTGCTGGGGTTGGGTGGGGGAAACTCTTCAACCAGACAACTCAGAGAGCCTGATTTGTCTCCTGCAGTTGCGAGAGATCTGCTCTGATGTTTGATGTAGGACATAGGACTGAGACACTGAGACACTAAAGTGGCCTTTGGCAGGGAAGGCAGAGTAGAGATTGCAGACAGATTGCATTTGGGAAGTACCTACGTTCCCACTACAGATTGCATTTGGGAAGTACCTACGTTCCCACTACAGCAGGGCCAAGGATGGTTTCTGCACATGCAGAGATAGTCAGATGGGAGCCTTAATATTTAAGACCGGCCCAAAAAGACAGGGTGAGATCCTGTGATATGGACCTCTGAAGGACCGAGGGTAGAGGGGTGGGACAGTCAGAGGGATGGGATGCAGCTTCTACCTCAGGGAACTTGCAGCCAGAGGAGCCCAGCTGTAACTTCTGCTTGGCCCAGAGTGTAAAGTCTGTAGGGCCAGCTAGTAGCCAAGCAAGAGCTTTACTGCCCCTGCTTCTCCTCCCCTTTGTACCCCAATCACTCAGGGGCTTGAAGCCCTGCTTAAGAAGCTAGGGGCAAGAGGGTAAGAGGAAAAAGAAGCTCACCATACCTCCCTTCCCTGACCCCAAGTTCCCACCTGTCATAGGCCGTATATAGGGAAGGCAGAAACCACCTTTAACCAGCCTGTTTGGGGACAGAAGATGTCTTACTTTGAAATGAAGATTCAAGAGTTCAGTCTTGCAACAAATACATATGGAGTGCCTATTCTGTGCCAGGCATTGCTCAATGCTGGGGATTTCTCGGTGAACAAGATACATAAAAATAACTTCTGTCATGGAGTTAACATTTTAATGGATGAATATCTAGGACTAGACATTTTAAAGTTGATATTTTATGTTGTGACTTACAGTGACTGCAAAACTGCCTGTTACCCAAAAGAGAGTAGAAATTTGAGGGGATAAGTAAATACAAAATAAATATTTAAAACATTTGAATTTTAATGAATGGCTATTTACTAGACAAACACTACCAAAAGAAAGCTGATATAACCATATTGTCATCAGAAAACAGTCTGTTAACAGAGAATGCTGTTAAGGATTTTAAAAAAGAGTTCATGAAGCTATAGCAATTTTCACCTTGCTTGTACCTAATAACATAACTTCAAAATACATAAAGCAAAATTTGGCCGAATGACAGGAGAAATGAACAGATCCATTATCATAAAGGGAGATTTAAACATAACTCTTAAAACTCGATAACTGATAGAGTAAACAGACAAAAAAATTATTAGGGATACAGAATATTTTAACACACAAGTGACAAGCTTGATCTAAGGTAGAGATTGGCAAATTATGGCCTGTGGGCCAATACCATCCTACTGCCTGTTTCCATAAATAAAATTTTATTGGAACACAGACTTGTTCATCTATTTAGTATTGACCATGGCTGCTTTTGTGCTACAATGGCAGCACTGAATAGCTGTGACAGACAGTATTCACAAAGCTGAAAATATATACTATCTGGCCCTTTTATAGGAATTTTGTTGACCCCGATCTAAAGCATTTAACAAAACCCTGCCTCTAACAATTGAAGAGTACATGTTTTTTTCATGCACACATGAACATTTATAAAAATTGATAATGTAGCAAATATTGACTTAAAAAACCCAATATCATATATATCTCTAACCACAGAAAAAACCCAATATCATATATCTCTGATCACAAAGCAATTACATCAGAAATTGATAATGAAAAGATAAGCAATCCCCTAAGTTAGAAATTTAAAATATTTTTCTAAATAATTAATGAATCGAAGAAATCATAATAGAAATTATACATTTGAATTGAATGATAATGAACATGCTACATTTCAAAAGTGAGTGGGAAATGGCTAAAACAATTCTGAGAGGAAAATGTAGAGCTATAATTATCTATATTTGGAAGAAGAATCCAATTCCAAAAGTAAGGAAAAGAACAGAAGAGCAAACTCAAAGAAAGTAGAGGAAAGGAAATATTAAAGACCGAATTAATGAAATAGAAAATAAAGAGCCAATAGAAAAGATCCAGTAAAGCAGAAAACAAAAGATAAAGAATCCCTCAGCAAGACAGACCAAGAGGAAAAAAAAAAAAGATGAGAACAAATAAACACCATTGAGAATGAAACTGCTTTGTGGTCAGATGGCTACAGACTGGATAGAGCGGGAGATAGGCACAATGTATTCTTTTCATTAGTCTCTGTACATTTCTGTATGTTTGAAAGATTTCCTCTCTCACACACGTGCACACGTAAAATAAAATGTTTAAACAAAAAAAGAGTGTGGGCTCTGGATTCAAACTGCCTGAGCTTTAAGATCGGTTCTAGACTTTGTTAGTGAGTACCTTGGGGCAAGGTACTTAAATCCTTCCCATGCTTCTGTTCCCTGTCGTAAAATGAAGGTAATAATAACATCTGGCCCATCAGCTCACACGCCCTCCTTCTCAAGATGCTGGGATTTCAGGCCAAGGTTTCATTGACACTGATTTTCAAAACTTTCTCTAGTCTTAAGCTTGCCCCAGAATCGCTTAATGCATCTCCCTCACCTTTAGACAGGAATGTTTTAACTACCCTGGAGACCTTAGGAAGTTCTCTTGGTGCTCTAGACCCCACCCGGGAGGAAGGCGAGGGCTTGTCAAAGGAGGCTGTAGAAGGAGGAACGGAGCTGGGAAGATACAAGGTAAAGAACCAGTATTTACTAACTCTCCTCAGTGCATCAGCTGGTGTGCTATATGAACACCTATTCCCTCCTGTGAAAGGTGATAACCATGTTATCTACCATTGACTGTGTTCAATTTCACTGGCATTACATGTCAAGATATCTCTGTGCTGTAATGCATCTAGTTCATGGCCTCTAATGACTGCGTGATACTCAATGGTGAGCCAGATCTGGCCACAACCTCTTCTTACCCTTTCCCCTAGTCTCAGGAACCTAGGTTGCCTTTAATTCCTGGCCGCAAGAAACAATACTTGGAAATTTCTTCATAGATGCCCTCTTATAGAACCCTGTGAACATTTCTCTGGAATTTATAGCTGGGGGTGAACTCTCTGGGTCACAAGGAAGAGAAACACTTATTTAAGCTCAGAATTGTCATGCTGTTTTCCAGATGGCAGAAGGGGACTTGAGCGTCTGCAGATTTTGGTATCCTCTGGGTTGTCTTGGAACCAATACCTCGCAGATACCAAGGGATGGTGTTGCATTGCCAACACGTGCTGTAGGGATGGGTGCTATTAGTTGTTATTTGATTAAAAATTTGCCTTTGGGGTTTGATCTGAAATAAGAGAAATGCTGGGCTTTTGTCTCACCAGGTTTGGGTGGCCTCCTTCCTTGGCTGCCTTCCACGTACCCACCCCACTTGTGCACAAGGAAAGAGCTGCATGAGATTACACCTTCTGTTCAGTGTTGTGGTTCATTTTTCCTTCTTGTTATCTTTATGTGTGCTCTGTGTCTAAACTTTACGTGGGAGCCTGGAGCAGAGAAAGACTCAGGATTGTGGGGTCAGGCTGACCTGAGTTCAAATGCTGGGTCTGCCACTTTCTACTTACTAGTTCTGGCTCTGCCTCCAGGGCCACCTTGATTAGTTTGGGGTGCTTTACAGTTCTTTGGGTGCTCACTCCAGGAACCAACAGGGGGCTAGTTACATCAATGGTGTATGGGTTTTAGTGGTTTAATTCAGAAGGTGATTTTATTCCTAAATTCTGGGGGCACATGCTGCATGTAACTAGACTGAAAACCAAAGCTCTTCCATTGGCCTAAGAGGCCTTGTGTGAATTAACGTTCCTCATCTTCCACTGCTTTCCCTGAGCTCTCTAAGTCCTGTTAACACTGACCAAGGGAAGAGGGTTAGGGTTAGGTCATTGCTGCCTCAGGGACTTTGCACTTGCCGTTCCTTCTGCCTAGAACTTTCTTCCACCTGATTTTTCAAGGGTTGGCTTCTTCTGCATTATCAGTTCGAACGTCATCTCTTGTTGCCCCCTAGTCACCTGTTTTATTTTCTTTGTAGCACTTATTCCTGAAGTCATCTCGTTTATTTATTTACTTGTTTACTTGTCTCCTCTGCTAGAATATAAGTTCTGTCTTAGCAGGGACCTTGTCTGTCCTGATCACTGTTATATCCCCAGAACCCAGAACAGTGCTATATACACACTATACACTCAATAAATATATTTGAATACATGGGCAATTGGATAAATGGACTTACTGAAAGAAGAAGCAACTCTCCATTTCAAAATATGGAAACTAATTTCTTCGGTGCCTATTAATACCTGTGGAGGGGGCTTCCCTGGTGGCGCAGTGGTTGAGAGTCCGCCTGCCGATGCAGGGGACACGGGTTCGTGCCCCAGTCCGGGAAGATCCCACATGCCGCGGAGCGGCTGGGCCCGTGAGCCATGGCCGCTGAGCCTGTGCGTCCGGAGCCTGTGCTCCGCAACAAGAGATGCCACGACAGTGAGAGGCCCGCGTACCACAATAAAAAACCAAACAAACCTGTGGAATTGAAACATAAATATTTGTGGAACTGAATCATATTAATGCACAATAAAGCTTTTAGTTGAGAGCACCATGGAGAGCGATCGTAAATGAGTAATAATTGCAAGACTAGCGTGCTGTGGGAAGCACTGAGGATTGAGCCTATAGCATAGTTTAGGCCAGCTCTTGATTCTGAAATAGAGTTCAAGAAAGGGTTTCACTCAGGTTGTATAGGCTCCGTGTCTGCCTTGGAGAAGCAAGGCCTGAGTTCAAGTTCTGGTTCTGTATTTTCTTATCTGCGTGGCTTTGGGCACTTCCCTTAAGCTTCTGAAGCCTATATTTTCTCATCTGTAAAATGCGAGCATACTAACTGCCATGGTAGTTATGAGGACTGACCAAGGTGGTGGATATGGTGCATGTGAAACAAACATGGGCTTGGTGCAGGCTGGGGAGGGAGCAGGGACCGTCATCATGTGACCCTGCTCTGGCCAGCTCTGGCCCTGGTAGTGTGAGCTCAGAGGTCATGCCAGATATGTGTCTGCTGAGTGTTGGCTGAGGGACGCTCTTCTCCAACCTCTGTGGTCAGAAGCCAGCTTTCTACAAGCTCACAGACGTGACGTATTGGGGCTTGAATTTTATCCGTGGCCCAAAAAAACAAAAACAAACAAACAAACAGACAAAACCAGTCCTCGTTAAGAAGGCTCTCACCATTCAGAGTCTTCTGGGGATTTTCTCAGATAGCAGAACTACAGTGCCCAAGGTCCAGGATGTCAAGAAATGAAGCCCCTGCCATTGGAGGATGGGCTGAGTGGGGGGTCAGGAGGGGGCTGCTGTGGATGGCCGCAGGAAGGCACAGGAGCCCCAAACACCCCTTAAGTGGGGAGGCCCAGGCCACCATCAGAGTGGCTGAGGAAAGCTGTGAGACAGATACTGTCATGGTTCTTTCTGTTTGTGCCTCTTTTGGGGGGCGAGGGTGGGCGCTGACCCAGTGTTCAGACCTGCTGCTCTGACCTGGAATTAAAGGGAAGGTGTTAAGTGGCACGGTGTCAGCTTTCCTATTTTAATATAGTCTCTCATGTGTTAGAATTACATATTGGGCATCATGCACAGAATTGGAGGGCACTGGCTGACTTTTGATGGCCCTTCTTATTTGATGGCTCTGTGACTCTCTAAGCCTTCTTCTTTTGGCCTAGAAGATACATTCTTTATGGCCAATGGCGAAGAAGAGATTTCCACAGCAATTTCTGTTCGCCATGGTCCTGGGGAGAGAAATAGCACCACTGTTCGTGGCGAGAGAGAGGCAGCTGGAAGCGAGCAGTCTCTTAAGCTCCCTCCAGGTCATTGAGTCTTGCCTGTCGTGTTTGGGAGGAGGACCAGCTGGTGGTGAGTGCCCGGCAGACGCGTGAGTCACTGTTTTGGGACTGCCATGCCAGCGCTGCTTCTGGGTCACCAGAAAGACAAGACGTGTTTGACACGTAGGGGCTGCCACAGCTGCAGGAAGCTGCAGGCCAGATGTTAAGAGTGCTAGAGGAGGGCCCGGATGACTGGATTTGACTCCCACTTCTGTTTCTTACTGGCTGTGGGATCTGACACCTCAGAGACCTCATCTCTAAAATGAAGGCATTGGACCAGGACCTCGAGACCACGAAGGCTCGTGCCCCCTCTAAGAGCCTCTGAGGCCCCACAGAACACAGGATCATGGGTGTGGCCGGGTTGACCCAGGTCCAGAAAACTGCTGTGCTCCAAGTGCTGCTGAGGACTGGGCCCCTGCCCCGTCCTGACGGGCTGCATCTGTAGAGCAGAGAGACTTCCCCGCTCTGTCTCATCTTTCCAGGGGTGGGGATGCTTCTCATTTCACAGATGGAGCAACCGTTTGAGTAGTGGGTGCTCAGCGCAGTGGTTTGCCTTCTCTGGGCTGAAGACCACGGGTCCTCCCAACAGTCTTAGTATTTGCTAATTTCCCTTCCCTGGGACACTTGTCACTATCACTTTAGAAATGAGGCGTCCAGATGGGAGCACAATACAGATGTGACCCAGCTATCACAGAGGGGATGCTAGAAAGCTGCTGAGCGGTGTCTGGAATTGAGACATTCCAGACACCTTATCCTTATCCTCTGTTTGTGCCAAATCCACAGCATCCTATCAGACATCTGTCCGTTTCAGGCCGAGACAGTTCTATATTTGTGTTTCTTGTGTTTGTAAGTGCGTGGGAAGGAGGCTCTGTTTAGAGACAAGGACTGACTCTGGCTCCCCCTGGAGGACAGCTGGCTGCGGTTAGGGTAGGCAGCCTCGCATACCCCCTCTGCTCTGCGCTCCTGTCTGTCCTAAGGTAGCAGATGTTTTAATGACCTGGGTTGTTTTGTTTATTAAAATGTCATACCCTCGTAAGAAAGGTTCGACTGCGTAGGCATCTGTCTTCTTAAGCAGGTGCCCCTGGGAACTTCTCTTTGTAACTTGGGCACGTAGGGGCTCCTCTGGACCTCTGCTTGCCCAGCTTCAAAATAAGGCAATTTTTCTAGCTCTAAATTATATGACACTTTGGGAGTTAAATAGGTAACTAGATAGAATGGGATCTACCTTTTCAATTACAATGGCTGCTATCTTTGTATTATCTCTCTTGTTGGAATTTATTGTGACCCCAAGAAAAAGAACTCCTCCTTTCCCTAACTTTCTGCCTTACCTCTTATTTCTCACTTCCTCCTGACGTTTTGCCACGCCCCACACCCCTAACCTGAAGATGCGCTGAGTTCAGCAGGAAGCAACGTAGCACGATGGCTAAGGGTAGTGTCTCTGGAGGGGCCCAGCCTGGGTGTGTGGTCTGGTTCCATCACTGACATCTGGGTGACCCTGGGTGCATCACCTAACCTCTCTGTGTCTGCTCCATTATCTGTCAAAAAGGGGATAATGCCAGCACCTACCTTAGAGACAAATGCATGTAAAGTGCTTAGAATAGTTGCGGCAGTGTTCATTTGTTGTTATTTTGTTATTGCTGCTTTCTTATGGGGTGAGATGGCAAATGTAACCCAGAGTCACCACCAGCCTCTTTTCCTCTAGGAAATGCAACAAACAAGCAAGGAAATAAACAGAAAACATGGATCCTGAAGTTTCCAGTGGTGTCCGTTCTGAGTGCGAGACCAGCACAGGCCACTGTCCCCACCATCAGGAGGAGAGGCAGCTGGCTGGCCAGCAGAATGGGCCATGGAGAGCAGGTCAAGCCAAGGGTTTAAGAGATGGGGTCACAGCCAGCAGGTTGTTCATTAACTGTCTAGACCAAGGCAATAAATGCTAACTGAGGACCCTGAGGGCCACACCCTACAGGAGGGATGAAAATGGATCTGGTTATTGGAAGACTCAACCCAGTAGGAAAGATAAAATGCAGCATCCTAGGAGTTTGGAGTTACTAGGGAGGGGGTGGGAAGTACCCAAGATCAAGGTATAGAACAGGCAAGATCCAAGAGAGTGAAAACTTGGTGAAATCAAAGGTTCAGGGCAATTGTAGGCAAACCCATGACCCGTGTGCCACATAGGCCTTCTGGCTTCAAAAAAAGACCCGCACTATAAATGGGGGGTAAAAAGTTAGAAAGCTGCTTCTCAAAGTGATAAGAATATACCTTTTCCTCCCTAAGAGGCACACATAGTACAGCAATGAAGCTAAATTTATTTTAAATTGATTCATTTTTAAAATAATGTAATCGTTTTATTGTGCTTCCCCTTATGGCATGTAGCAGTTACTATGATTTTTACAAATTGAAAGTTTGTGGCAAACCTGTGTTGTCAGACGATGGTTAGCATTTTTTAGCAATAAAGTAATTTTTAATTACAGTATGTACTTTTTTTTTTAGACATAATGCTATTGCACTCTTAACAGACTACAGCATGAACATAACTTTTATATGTAGTGGGAAACCAAAAAATTCATGTCACTTGCTTTACTGAGGTATTTGCTTTATTGCAGTGTTCTGATACCAAACCCACAATATCTCCAAGGTATGCGTGTATGTTATATAAACTCTGAATAACCACTGTTCACCAGGGCACTGTTTTTAGGGGCCCAGCCAGGAATGAGGGTCAGTACCTTGGAGAGCTCCAAGGGGGTTCCAAATAGCTGAGGCAGGCAACTAGTTTAGCATGAGTCAGAAGCCTGCTGCTGGACCCGTGAGGTGCCGGCCCGTATCTCCTGTGGGCATCAATTGTGAAGGCTGGTACTCCTCTAGGTGGAGACCCCAGAGCCGGGTCAGCCGGGCAGGTGGGGAGCAAGGGCTCAGGATGGAGACTGGGTATCTGCCCTCTCCCTGGATGCAGTCTTCCTGGTACCCAGTAGAGATCATTGCACCGATCCTGGAGTCAGCTATTAGGTCCTGTCACTAGGGTGTTTGTGGCACTTTGCCGTCTTAGAGGCGGTTGGTAGCCTTTCTCCTCTAGTGGAGGTGACTTAGTTATTTGAGATAAGACATTGAAAGGGTTGCTGCTGCCTGAAGGCAGAACCAAAGAACTGGGACAAGCTCAGTGGCAGTTCTGCTTTTTCAGCCTCATGGATGTGTTAATCTCTCCAATTGATCCATTCAGTTCTTGTGGGTGTCCAGGGACTGTCGGTGAGACGCAGGACGAAGCCAGGCTTTCACACGTTCAGGCTTCGGGCCCTGAACAGTGCAGGCTGATTAAGTTTGGTATAAAACCTGACCAACTGCAGTTTGGGGAGATGCACCCACACGCATCTGGTGTGTGCGTGTACAGGTGGGGGTGTGGTTTGGATATTTCTCTTCTGGAACAAGGCATTTAAAAAAAAAAATTAATAGGTTCAGTCCCCAGCCAGGTGTGGACTCTGGTGAGTTGGTGATGTCAACAGATTTTATCCTCATGGCTCCTCTGCTTCCTCTTTCTCTTCTGTCTCAGTTTCCCTCGTCTTCACTTTTCCCTGGGCATTTATTGTCATTTCTGTGCAGAGCTGAGCTATGCACCCATGGTCACCTGTGGTAACCGTATGCCCTAGATTCTCAGGGACAATTCTGATTATGGATACTTTCATTCTGTTCATTAAAAGTGATTTGTTAAATGTATGACTGAATGTGATTTCATTTTATGTTTTTGTAAAACCTAAATAAATTCCTAAATCAGGAAAATAATCTTCAGTCAAACTACATGTCTGAATTTTGCATGTAGGAAATATCGTCACCATATGTCAAAGACTGAAAGGGAAAATAATTTTCATCTCCTGGGCCAGTTCAATCCATTGGAGGGATCACCTGTGTTGAAAAGGAGCCTCAGGCTGTACTGGGAAAGAGGGTCGTGATCGATTAGTGATGTCTGTCATGAGCGTCATATGGCCACTGGTGTTGTCTTTGGCACCAAGATATTTCTGTTCCAAGGTCCTTCTGCTCTCAAGCTGTTTCAAGTCTCTCTTGTCATAGAAAAAGCTGCCTTAGTCATCAGTGGTGAGGGATTATTACCCTAATGGGGTAACCATCCCAGAGGGTGGAAGAGATCCATGTCTCAACTGAGCATCCAGAGATAGGCCAGGAGAAGGGGATATTTTGGGACTTCTCAGCACTCATTGCAAAGCACATAGCCAGCCCTGTTCTGAATCCCAAAGTTTCTCACCTTGAGACAACCTAGTTTAATGGAAAGAACCTGGTGTTTGGAGGCACACAGATTTGGCTATAAATCCTGAATATTCCAGGTGTACTGTGTGACCCTTAAGAAAGTTATATAGCTTTTCTGGGTCTCAGTTTATTCTTCTTTAAAAAGGAAATAATAATAATTATTATAAACATTAAATCATATAACACATTTAAAGCACCTACAGTGGTGCCTGGCACACAGTAAATACTCCATAAACAGGAGCCCTTCCAACAATAACTTATCAGGACTGAGGACTATGTCATTTGCTTCTGACTGACTATTTGAATAAACCTATTTTAAATAATGAATATCACTTGTGCTTTGGGCAATAATTTCATCTCACTTCTACTCCCAAATCTGAAAAATAAATAAAGGAGATAACCTTTACTAAATGATTTGGAATTTCAGCAGAAGGTTCTATAATTGCTAGTTAACAGGCCCAGGAAACCAGCTCTTGTGCAATAATTGGAGGTGTGCAGGTTGGGACATTAAATTACGGGCTGGCCTCCTGGAATAGAAACCTTGCCACCATGACAACACCTTTCTGCATCTGCCTGATTAAGTCAACAAATTGTTGGTTCCCAGCCCGAATCGGATGGCGACAAGGGCTTTCTCCTGCTGGAATCTTCAGGCCTTGACATGCCCGTCAAGTTCCTTACAAAGGCCAGGCGGGGCGTCGGGGGGACACCCAGGAGGAGGAAGAGATACAGCACCTGCTGCCGAGGTGCCTGCAGTCTGTGGGGGAGACCAGCAGAGATGGACCCGTTCAGGAGAGGGAAGGCAGGGTAAGGTCGGCAGAGGCAGCAAAGCAGAGAGGTCAGTGGGGTGGCCCGCTGGAGCCTGCCGGCCGATTCGGATCCAGCCCCGCCACTTACAGGGGTGTGTGCCTTGGACATGTTACTTAGCTTCTTTGGGCCCAGTTTCTTTAACTATAAGGCGGGGATAATCATACTTACCTCCTAGCGTTGCTGTGGGAATTAAATGGGCTAATGTTTATAAAGTGCTTTGGACAGTGTCTAGCAGATGGTGTAAATATCTGACATTATTATTATTGGGGTTATAACTCTAATTATCTGAAAACAGAATGACTTCTGGGGTCCAAGTGAGCAGGGAAGACAGCAGTGACCACTGGGGGCCTCCTCCACGATCTTGCCCTTGGCCGCAGCCCCTACTGCTGGAAGTCTCTGCGCCTTTGCTTCTCTCTTGATCTCCTGACCTGTTCCCACACGCACACCACTCTAGACCCAGGCCAAACACCACGACTGTCAGGAAATCCTTCTGGACTCCCGCCTCGCCCGGCAGGGCCAAGCGGCCCGTCTCAGAGCCCCCTGAGCACCTTTCACCTGCACTGTGAGCTCTCTCCACTCTTGCCCCAGTGATTCGGTTCCTCGTGTGTCTCCATCGCCCACCGTGCTAGAGGCAGCAGACCTGGATGTGCACTCTGGCTCACAGCTTGCCAGAGCTGAGACCCTGGGGAAACCGCCTGCCCTCCCCTCTTGTCTTTGCAGATGGGCACAGCTGCCTGGCAGGGTGTGGAGAGATTGTGTGTCTGGCCCATCCCTGAGTCCCTTCCCTCGCTCCCTCTGTCCTTACCTCAGTCTCCCTGACCTGGCGAGAGGTCTGGCGCTCCAGAGAGGCCACGCATGCTGGTTTCTGAGCACCCTTCCTCGCCCGTCCTCTGGGCTCCTGGGATCTACCACAAGGCCTAACGCATGGGGGCAGGGGTGGTGGTGAATGCATGTTTGTATTTTCTTCCCTTCTCCCCTCCTCATTTCACGTCTTCATTCTCTAGCACAGGGCTATCAAATAGTGGGGAAAGGGCCCTCAGTGTAAGGATGAGAAGTGGGAGGGAACCGGGTCCAAGTGACACGGAGGAGGGTCCTGGGGGCCAGGCCCAGGCCCTCTGTTTGGCTGATCCGCGCTCTATGACGGGGAGAATTAAATGTGCTCTACTGGGCTTCCCTGGTGGCACAGTGGTTGAGAGTCTGCCTGCTAATGCAGGGGACACGGGTTCGAGCCCTGGTCTGGGAGGATCCCACATGCCGCGGAGCAACTGGGCCCGTGAGCCACAAATACTGAGCCTGCGCGTTTGGAGCCTGTGCTCCACAACAAGAGAGGCCGCGATAGTGAGAGGCCTGCACACCGCGATAAAGAGTGACCCCCGCTTGCCACAACTAGAGAAAGCCCTCGCACAGAAACGAAGACCCAACACAGCAAAAATAAATTAATTAATTAATAAAAACTCCTACCCCCAACGTTAAAAAAAAAAAATGTGCTCTACTTTTGATTTTGAAACATGTCAAGGGGCAATATCCCTCCCACATTAGAGCACAGGAAAGGGGCAGGGGTCGAGAGTGGCAGGGGAATTGGGGGTGGGATAAGTCAAGAGAAAGAGGAAATTGAGCCCTAGTAGCCTCAGCTGCTGGCTCAGTGACCGGGTGATCAGGAGATGATTCACCCTGTCCACTTGGGGGTGTAGGGAGTGTGCGGGTAGGAGAGGAGGTGAAGGTAGAGGTGGTGAGCACATCACAATCTGGGTCCTGTCCAGTTGATCTTTCTTGGGAAAAGCAGGGAAGGCGTTGAGCTTGGAGTCCCCCACCCCGCTGGAATCCCCTCGAGATACCCCTTCTCTCCAGAGTCTGAGTCAGGCCTGAGCCATCCAGCTGGGTCCGTCCCTGCCCCTTCTACAGAGGGGAAGCACAGACGTGTCCCTTCCTGCTCAGCTCTTACTCATAATGATGCTGTGACAGAAGCCACCTGTCACTGGCCCCTGGCTGTGCGCCAGGTGCAGGATAAGCATTTCACATTCTCACCACAACCTTCAGGGGCAGAGGCCACTCTTTCCCCACTTAACATATGGGAAAACAGAGGCTCAGGGAGGTGAACTTATTTGCCTAAGGTCCGAAAGGGCCCTGGCATAGCAGGGACTCCTTCCTGAGTCTGTGGGCCCCCAACGCAGTCAATCACCATGACATTCTCTTAGGAGGTGATGGGGGGTGAGGGGAGCAGAGCAAAGGACATGCTGAGGAGATCCTTGGGTCATCTGTCCCCTCGTGTGGTCAGGTTGGTCGCCCTGGCTGGTTTCCCTGAGGTGATGGCACCCGAGGGTGTCGACAAGAATTGGGGAGACCTGAGGAGGACAGATATGGGGGTGCAGCTGGTCTGGGCTGAGAAGATCACCTGTGGGGCAGTGAGGGAGCTGGCCCAGAGAATGGAGGGGAGTGGCCCGAGGCCCTGGAACCTTCAGGAAGGGAGGCAGAGGGCAGGCACCAGGGCTTTATCTGGCGGGGAGGACAGAGAGAACTGACATCTAGGATATACCTGCTGTGTGCCAAGCCGCATGCTGGGAGCTGGGGACCCAGATCGGAATAAGGCTGCGTTTCCGCCTGAGGAAGCTCAGTGGAGTGGCGGAGGCCAGTGAGGAGCCATAGCAGCGGGGTAATGCGAGATGCGCTACCAGAGACAGATGCGCGAGATGCTCTGGTAGAGGGGAGTGAGGAGTGCATGCGGGCTGTAAAGGATGTGGGGATGGCTAGAGGAGGATGCCCGTTTGAGCTGAGTCTTGAAGGCAAGCAGTTGTTCACCAGGCAGCCCCTGGGAGAAGGGAGGCGGCGTGGAGAAGCTGCCGGGAGCTGGGGCAGCAGCACGGCAAAGGCAGGAAGGAGGCTGGGCCCTATGGAAGGAGCAGGGGAGGGGTGAGCAGGGTCCAGCAGGGGAGAGCCATGGGGGCTTCCTGGACCACTGGAGGGTGAAGCCGAGGGTGACTTTGATAAACACTTAGACTGGTATCAGAGAAGCGACTCTGACGGTCAGTGTGGAAGATGGACAAGTGAGGGCGTGGGGCTAATGGGGAGGCTGGGAGATCCTATCCTGAGGATGAGAGATGGAGAGTCCTGCTGACACTTACACCTGACACCCAGGCTGCCACACTGAATCTGGGCATCTTGAACGGGGCAGGTGACACCAGCCACCCCTGGCTCCCTCTCCTGGGTTCTGACCAAGGAAAAGGTGAAGCAGGGTGGCCCAGGATCCTGCAGATGGAAGCAGGAGGACACAGGCCAGACCGAACTTGTCGAGGGCCTGCTTTGTGCCAGCCACTAGGCTGGGTGCTTTGCCTGCCAGGGAGATGTCTTATGCTCAAACTTAAGATGAAAAAATGAAGGGTCGGAGAGAATGAGTAAGCTACCCCAGGGCACACGGCTGATGAAGTGGAATTGCACACTGGGCCTCTCTGACCTCAGAGCCTTTAGACTCTGCCAGGCTTGTGTTTTTCACCAGCTCTGAGATAGCTGCTGCCCTCATTTATTCACTCAGCAAATACTGATCTCAACCACGTGCTGGGGGGACTCTGGGGTGAATTAGTCACAGCAAGTGGGTGCACAGAGCTCATGGCTCTACAGAGGAGAGGCACACACACATATACAAATACACACACACACACACACACACACACACACACAACACAAGGTATAAAGTGGCCCATGAGAAAAACAAACCAGACCCTTCAAAGAGATGATCTCTATCGGGACACTAAATGCTCTTGCAGAAGAAGTGGCTCAGAAGCCCTTTTCCTTCCCGTCTACTCACATCTTATGCCCTATTCCTTTTTCTTTCCAATTTTTCTCTCATTTTAAAATGAGGGAACACAGGGTCTGGAAAGAGGATCCCTGTTCTTGCTTGCATATCCTTTCACCCAGAATGCAGTGATATGGAACATTCCCGCCTGTGCCAGGCCATCCCCACTATCACTTACGAGATGGTGCTATTATCATTCCCTTATAAAAGGGTAAACTGAGGCTTAGAGGGAGGGTCCTGGGCTTGTCCAAGTTCATTTGGACCCAGGTCCAGACAGCCCTCCGCCTTTTTGCCTCCCAGGTTGAATGGAAGTGCGCTGGTCTGTATCCAGTGGGCACTTTAATTTAAAAGCATCAGACCAATTAGGTTCCCAATTGGAACATTAAATATTTAAAACATTAAAAATTCTTTCATATAGTTTAGTTACAGTCTGGTCACTGTAGGGCTGGACAATGAATGGCCTCGAGGTTTACATGCACTTGCTCATCAGGAAAGTTGGCCTCACTTTCTTCTGGAAGCTTCTTGCAGAATGAGCTCTTGCTTCTGGTTTCATTTTATTCTGTAACCACTTTCCAGAATTTAAAAATGTGTATGTTTCAGGGCGAGGTGAGCATGGGGATGCTCGCAAACAGTCAAGCATGTGATTAAATCCTCTAATCTATTTGTTCTAACCAGCCTATGGGAGGGTAAGCATGAGGAAACCATAATTAAATGTGTGGAAATTTTTCTAGGCAGTTGCAGAGAATGGATTTTATAATCCAAGCCATATTTTAAATGCTTCAAGTGGTGTGGATGAATTTGACGTCTGCAGTAAATTATTTAATAATCTAAGGAAATCTAATTTCCTTCTCTCTTTCTCCTTTTCTCTCTCTTTCTTATAATGTTTTCTTTCATGTGAAGCTCTTTTTCCTATGTCAGGTCACCTTAGGTAAATGAGCCTAAGACTAGGTTAGGACGCCAGGGTTTGATGTCAGTTCTGCCACTTAATAGTATGTGGCCTTGTATAAGTATCTCATGTTGCCAGGTCTTGGTTTCTTCAGCTGTAAAATGGGTACAGTCTTCCTTTTCTGGCAGGTTTGTCTTAAGAAGTAAACAAGCTGATATATGTGAAGCGCTAGGTACAAATCTTGGCAGAAGGCAAGCTCTCAGGTTTTATACCCTAGAACTTTCTAATCTGATGGTGGTGAGAATGGTGAAAACAGAAAGTACAGAACTGTGGCTGAATGCCGATCCAGGAGGGTACACACAGGGATTGTGGGAGCACTGAGAAGGGGAGCCCCACTTTCATGGAGTGGTTAGGGAGAAGTCAGAGTTAGGGACATTCAAGGTGGGTTTTGCAGAGTAAGAAGGGACTGTTCACTCAATTACTTATGTATACCCTGCCTTATTCCAAATAAAGAGGTAATATGATTTATAGATATTCTACATGAAGGTAAAATAAGGTAAATGAGGAAATACGGTACAAGGGAAATAAGGAGAAGGAACTAAAATAAAACCATGGGACAGGTTAGGACATAAAACTGCTGGAGGTGATGAACACATTTGGCACTAAGCTTCTTAGCAATGAAAACAAAAAGGGAACATGATCAGGTTGGCAGTTCTCAGTCATCGTGTTCACAGGATAAAAACAAATCAGGTGCCCAGGATGTGCACAGCTTTCCTGGGGCTAAGAACTGAGACATGCTTTCCCCAGGACCCCTCGACGAGGGAACTCTGTGTGGCATAGGCCTTAGTGATATCATTGCAATAATCATGTCGTTCCAATGTGAATGCTTCTGAGGGGGAGTGTGCCAGGCAGGGAACAGTGTTCTTGGCAGAGGGAACGGCATGAGCCCAGCTCCAAGTCTTTATCAGGGGTTCTTTGCAGGGAATGTCTGCTGGCCAATTCCCAGCATGGTTCTTGGATGGGGTGACCCAGTGGGGCCTCGGGGTACCTGTGGAAGCAGTCTGGGGGTGGATGGCATTGCATGGGGGGCACAGGAAGGGCAATGCCGGGGTGTGGAGACCTGTTGGGATGAGACAAGTGTCCGGGTTTCTCTGGCCGTGTGATACGACCATTTGCAATCATGTTGGAGACTCAGAAGGCGGGGCCTTGGCAGTGGTGCAGGAAGCCTAATTGGCTGGGCTGCCTCCTGCCCTTGGTCCCTAGAGGCTGGCTGCCTTTATAAAGAAATTGCAAGACTTTTTCTTGTATGAAATTAAAAACAAAAAACAAAAAAACACACATACACTGCAGGCTGTCAGGAAGCAATGTGAGAAACCTGAGCTGCCCCACTGTCAGAGCCTCAAATTTTGGGGTTTTTGTCTGTTCTATTTCTGAGGCTGGTAAACTGGTTTCCTGTTTGTTGCAAAATGGGTGGTTGTCGCTGTCTGTGCCTGGCCTGGAGGGAGGTGGCCTCACCCGCTGAGGCCCGTTGTTCTCCCCTGAGCCAGTTCCCTTCTGAGCAGCGGCCAAAGAGGAACCCAGAATTGAGGGGGCAAGGAACTGGGGCACCCTGCCAGCTGCTTCCTGGGACACCCAGGGGTTTGAAGTCACCACACTCAGTTCTGCAGTGCCTCTCTCTGGGAAGACTAGCTCTGTGTCACAAGAGGGGACCTTTCATACTCAAGGGTCAAATGAGAGATTCAGAAAGAGCGTGAGGGTGGGACTTGGAAGAAAGAGCCAGCTATTGTTAGAAGGGTCAGGGAAGAAGAGAGAAAAACTAACGTTAATTGGTACTTGTTAGGAAGCTGCCATTTTCACAGCTCTCTCAATTGTTGCATGTGATTCCCATTTTACAGATAAGGAGACTGAGGCTCAGAAACATTCAGTTGACTAGAGCCACTTACTCAGGAGCTGGCAGTCTGACCTGCCTTGGGGAGCAAGTTCAACATTCCTCTCTGATCCCTCTCCCCACACCTTTTTATTGAAGCTCCAAGAGGCAAAAAAGCTTGCAGAGACTCACATGGCTAGTTAGTAGCAGAGTAAGAAAGTTAGTTAATTCCTGGTTTCTAGTCTACTGGTCTTCCAAACTGCCTTAGATGCTTTCTAAGCTGGCAGGGAAATGATGCCAGCCTGACCTGGGACAGAGTTGGAACTCCTAGCCAGGCAACCCAGGCCAGCCAGCCATGGAGTTTACATTTGCGAGCATTGCCTCTCTCTCAGAGAAGCTAGTTGGTGACGGACGGGGTCATAGGGTTCTGTTTTTCCCTGCCCCTCCCCCTCACTCCTCCACATGCCATCCCAGATCCTGCAACTCCCCCATTGTCTTTTGGGGTAAAACAATGACTGCCCTTCTAAAAGTGTAGGTCTGTTTTATTAGCTGGTTATTCCCTTTTATTGGTGTTTTTTCAACCTCCTCCTGGACGCTGGGGGGGGGGGCATTATTGTGAGGAGAACTGAAATCTATTTTCACATGTATATTTTCTCAAGCAACAGATGCTAAAAGTTATCATCGATTTCTTGCGGGAGTTCTTAAATTCCCAAGACTGGAACCAGTACCAGGGGGCATTCTCAGGTCTTAGTAGATCTTCTCAAATGCTTAGTTTTCTAGATTAACCCAAAGCAGAGCTGGGCACAGGGTGGGGTAGAGACATAAGAAAACCCATCAGCCTAGAGGGCATTGCCTTGAGGGGCCTTGGAGAGGGAAGCAGGGAGACCAACCTGGGGGTGGGGCGGTGAGAATGACCTGGTGGGGGGGGGGGCTTTTGCTGTCTGCCAGTGTCCCCTACTTTGCTACCTCCTTCCCACTCCCTCTGCCTTGGATAATGTCCTCTCCCCATCACTTCCTGCTGAGGCCTCCCTTCCTTCCAGGCTTAGAACCGCGCAAAAAAGCCTTGCATCTTCTTCCTCCAAGCCCTGATGAGCCTTTGGTTATACTGCCTCTCTTCTGACCTGTCTTCACCGTACTTGCTTTTAAGTTCTTTGTGACTTTCTTTAACTCCACTTGGTAACTGTAGCTCCTTGAGTGTGAAGATGCCCTAATTAGAGTTTATTCTCCCCACGGCATGGTTCAGGGCCTGATAATGTAGAAGAAAGGGAGGCGGGGTGGGTAGGCAGGTGGGTAGTGAATTCCTTCCTTTGTCTCAGGGTAGGCTCTGGCTGGAACATTATGGGAGAGGCAGGGAAGGACAGTCCCAGCTCAAGCCCATCCTCCACCCCTGGGCCTGTCATCTCTCTGTATAGGAAGCAGCCTTGTCACTTGGGTTCCTGATGCCTCACTACTTTGCAGATTTTGTGAAAGGGGCACCCACCTTGTTTCTGCATCTTCTCCCCAGTGGCTGGCCACATTTGTGCTTTGTCCTTCGTTCCAAACCTTCCTGCTATTTTTGCTATCTACTGCTACCTAAAAAACGAATCTGAAACTTAGTAGCTCAGAACAATGATTTCTTATTTCTCACAGTTCTGGCTGGGCAGTTCTCCGCTGGGAACCATAGCTGCATTCAGCTCGTGTCAGGGCTGGGCTGGGAGGTCCGAGAGAGCCTCACCCCCATGCCTAGGGTCTCAGTGCTAGTTGGTTCTCCTCCACGTGGTCTCTCAGCCTCCAGGTGGCCAGACCCGGCTTCTTCACAGCACGTTGGTCTCAGGGTTCCCAGAGTTGTGAAGGCAAGGCTGCTAGGCTTTTGAAGGCCTAGGCCAGAACTGGCACAGCATCACTTCTGCCACATTCTTTGGGTTAAAACAAAAATCAAGGCCAGCCATATTCAAGGGGAGGGAAGATAGACTCACCCCTTGTTGACAGGAGTGGCAAAGTCACACTGCAAAGGCTCTGGGACTATTTAGCAATGATCCACTACACCCTGCTTTGTTTGCTTTGAGAGGGAAAATCCTCCTTTTGGAAACCTTTGTGAAATGGTTTCTAAGGAAGCCGTCTGAACATGGCATGGTCAAGTTCAGGAACTGATGCTCTGGTCCCTGCCTGCCCCAAAGCTCTGGAAGAGGCTGTTTGCAGAGTGGAGCTGGGGATGGCTGCTTCTAAGGAATGTGAACACCCACCTTCGTGATTAACATGAGCAACACCTTAGGGTGCACGGCCCCTGCACTGCATGAAGGGAGGGCTTTCTCAGGATTGGAGTCACAATTGTAACCTCAGGCACCACTCAGATCATGCTAAGTTTTCCCTGGAGTCCTGTGAGCATTAATCATTAATCCCCCTATGAAAATAGACCTGAATTTTTTTTTTTTTTGCCATTTCAACATCTGTTTCTTGGGCTAAAGATATTTTAAAACTCTTCTTCCTGGGTGTAGAAGTTAGTTTTTTGTTTTGTTTTAATGACAAGCAACAGAAACGAATTCTCACTAACTTTACAAAAAAGAAGAAGAAATGTATTAAAAGGGAATGGGGGCCTCATGGAATTGGTGGGAGGCTGAAGAATTGGGCCAGGAGAGAGCAAGAAGCAAAATAAAGGACTGACAGGTTGGAAACACATTTATAGTCTGGGGGAGTGCTCAGAGGGTACAGGCCAAGAGCTGCTGGAGCATCGGGGCTGGTATGTCTATGTCAGCCTGGGGGAGCTGGGGACATTTCACAGAATTGGCAGTGTAGACCTCAGAGGAGAAGTTGGGAAAAGCATTGAGGCTGGTGGAATAGCATATGCAAAGACACTGAAACTTGAGGTGAGCTTGTTTAGGGACCCTCAGGTAATTAGTTCAAGTGTGAGTGGCAGGAAAAGTATAGGAGGGAGGCAGAGAATGGAATGGGAGGTACTCACACCAGACGATGGACAGCCTTGATTGACTATTGAGGAGTTGGTATTGTACCCTGTAGGCCAGAGTTTTCCAAACTGGGTTCCTGGAACTGTAGTGGCCTGAAAGATGCTAGTAGATGCCCCTTGAATAAAGGATTCCATAGCACATAAGTTTGGGAAATATGTATATTATTATGTATTTCTCTCTTGGCTGATCATCAAGATACTAAAGGCTCTGAGAAGTCCTGCAGTAAAGAAAACACGGGAGGAGACGAGCTGGGAGGCTGAAGTGATGCTCCAGGTGAGAAATGCTAGGTGCTCTCTGTGCACGAGCTCAGAAGGAGGTTTTCCTCCCTACCTACCGTAGTCCTGCAGGATGTTACAATTCTCTTGAAAAGGGAATGGGAAGAAGAGGGGGACTTGGTCGTAAATCCACTACAGTAGAAAGGGATGAAAGTGGAAAAAATTTTTCATGTGGAAAGTGAGCCCTCCGACAAAATGCTATTTTGCATTTTGCAATGCAATGCAAAAAGTTTTTTGCGGGGGGATGAACTCAGTATTTCTAGATTTGTTTTCATGACAAGGCCTCAGTTCCCTTTGGCTTTTGCTGAAAATGATACGTTTTCCCAGACTCGTGACTTTTGCTGCCATGGTTGAACATCTCTGCATTCTCGGCTCTAAAAGTGCAAAATATTTCCTCTCCTTCTGAGTGGTTCTCTTTAATTTTTTTAAATTATTATTTTTGTTTGTTTGTTTTTGGCCACATTGGGTCTTCATTGTTGCGTGCAGGCTTTCTCTAGCTGCGGAGAGCGGGGCCTACTCTTCACCACAGTGGCTCTCATTGCAGTGGCTTCTCTTGTTGCAGAGCACAGGCTCTAGGCACATGGGCTTCAGTAGTTGTGGCTCTAGAGTGCAGGCTCAGTAGTTGTGGTGCCCGGGCTTAGTTGCTCCACGGCATGTGAGATCTTCCGGAACCAGGGATCGAACCCGCGTCCCCTGCATTGGCAGATGGATTCTTAACCACTGCGCCACCAGGGAAGTCCCTAATTTTTTTTTTAAATGAAAAGAGGTGTGGAAATTAAAAATGCTCGTTCTTCCCTCCTCTTGGAAGAAGGGGAGGGAAGACTTTCCCAGAGGAATTCCTCCAGGATAGAAGGACAGAAGTTAAGCCAGGACTACTGAGATGGTGACGTGTAGCCCGGAGGCTGGGTGCTTTGCTGTGCTCGCTGTGAGGCTCCAAACCCTGTGATTCCAGTGCAGATTCAGGAGAGTGACGGCGGCTGGACCCTGGTTGCAAATGAGCAGAGGAGCCTGGAGCTTTAGCCAGGGCCTCGTGCTGGGCTGGGAGACACCCAAGCGTGGGCTTTGGGAGTGGACCCCCCACGTCCTCAAGAATATTCCTACCAGAAACCTCCACCATAAGAGGACACTGGTCGTAGGACTCTGGGTGACAAAGAAAGGGGCTCATCTGACAATGACTTTTTGCTTTGGTCATCCCTGCTCAAACCTGGAGAAAAAAGGAGAGGAAGACTTTTTTCATCAGTTTCATAACATAGCTTCTGGAAGGATCAGTGAAAGATAAGAGAGAGGATGGCAGCCAACACCTATTAAGCGTCTGCTTTACGTCAGGAACTTACAGCTGGTGTGTGTTTTCATCCACACGTGCATGTTGTCCTCAGTGCAAGCCTCTGATGTGCTTATTAATATTAATTGTAGGGAGGAGTGTGGGAGATGCTATTTTGTTGGGGTTTTTTAAGTGTTTTCTTTTATTAATTATAAAATCACATGTTTATTTTAGACAATTTAGAATATACAGAAACATACCAAGAAGAAAATAACAAATGCTGAGACCTGGTAAGGGTAAATCACCTGCCCACGTTAGTAAGTGATGGAGTGTGGACTTGAACTAGAGAGAGGCCACAGCATGTGCCCCAGTCCTCTCTTCACCTATTCACTCATTCACTCAACCGCCATTGATTGAGTGCTTTCTGTGTATCATAGAAGACATCATCTAATTTAATTTCACAAGAAAAGAATCTGTCAGGAGGCAAAGTTAGTGGCAGGGCTGGGATGTATCTTCAATGTACGTTTAATACATGTACAGATACAGAAATAAATAGAGGTGTGTGTTTATGCTTGGGTTAGGATACAAACAATTATTTCCTAGCTCTGCCCACTAGCAATGACACTCCAGTAGAAATGAGCATACCCAGTACTAGATCTTAGTTTCTGAGTACCATTCTCCAGTAAAAGAAACCAGGGCTCCTTGGAGAAATGGCTGATTCTGGGGCTAGGCAGGGAAGCTACAACATGAGCCTGAAACATCTTGTAGTTCCAGAAAGTAAGGAAGTGCTTAAAACGAAAACCCAACAACACAAAAGGTAAGGGTATGTCTAAAGGACATACAGGCCGACTAGAAAGAGCTCTCAATGGCCAAAGCTGAACAACTGGGGCAATAAAATAAATAATGATAACGTTGAATTATAACCAAAAGAATCCGTGAATCCATGTATTACAAATAAACAAATGAATAAATAAATAAGTAGGGAAGAAGGCACACATCTTCTTTGGAGAAGAATTCCAGTTGATATATGCTACTTCCCTTCCAGTAGATGGAGCTTAATGCCATTCCCCTTGTGGATAAGCTAGACTTAGTACTCATTTCCAAAGAATAGAGTATGGAGAGAGAAAATAGTAAGTCATGGTTGATAAGCCCTGCAGACACCACCTTAACCAAATGACTAAGGTTAGCATCCTCAGTTCTAAGTCATGTTGCTATCATGTGACCCCAAAAATGATGAAAGGAGGAGGGCATGTCTCCTCTGTGGTATTCCTCTCAAAAACTTATAACCCAAGTCCAGTCACGAGAAAACATCAGATAGACCCACACTGAGGGATATTCTACAAAATACTGCACCAGTGCTCTTCAAAAATATTATGGTCATGAAAAGCAAGGAAGGACTGAAAAACTGTCACAGATCAGAGATGAGTGAGGAGACATGACAGCTACATACAATGTAGGATCCTGGATCAGCCACTGGAACAGAAAAAGGACATTAGTGGAAAAACTGGTGAAATCCAAAGTCTGGAGTTTGGTAAATAGTACTGTTCCAAAGTTAATTTTTCAGTTTTGAAAAACGTATGATGGCTATGGAAGATGTTAACATTAATGGGAGCTGGATGAAGGGTATATGGGAACTTTCTGTACTATCTTTGCAATTTTCCTGTAAATCTAAGATTGTTTCAAAAATAAGTTTTTGAAAATTCTTCCCTGATAAAATAGGTGATGCACCAAAGAAATACAAAAGCCCAATAAACATAGAAAAAGTTCAGTTTGTCTAATAATAAAAAGGTGCAAGTTACAATAATGAGAGATCATTTTTACCTGTTAAATTGGCAAACATTTTGTTATAAATCCTAACACTCCTAGTGCTATGTAGGATGTGGGGCACCTGGGCACTGTAAACAACCACTTGTAAGAGTACAAACTTGGACAAGCCTACAGCTAACATCATACTCAATGGTGAAAAGTTGAAATCTCCTCCTCTAAGATCAGCAACAAGACAAAGATGCCCACTCTTGCTACTTTTATTCAACATAGTATTGGAAGTCCCAGCCAGAGCAGTTAGGCAAGAAAAAGAGGTGAAAAGCATCCAGATTGGAGAGGAAGAAGTAAAACTGTCTCTCTTTGCAAATAACATGATATTACATATGAAAAACCCTAAAGATACCACCAAAAAAAATGTTAGAACTAATGAACAAATTCAGTAAAGTTGCAGGATATAAAATCAATATAAAGTATCTGTTGCTTTTCCATACATAATAATGAACTATTGGAAAGATAAATTAAGAAAACAATCCCACAATCCCATTTACAACTGCATCAGAAGGAACAAAAAATCTAAGAATAAATTAACCAAGGAGGTGAAAGAACTATACACTGAAAAGTATGCACTGTTGAGAGAAATGGAAGAAGACACAAATAAATGGAAAGATATTCCATGCTTATGGATTCGAAGAATTAGTGTTGTTAAAATGTTCACACTACCCAAAGCAATATGCAGATTCAATGCAATTCCTATCCATTTTTCATAGGAAGAGAACAAACAATCCTAAAATTTGTATGGAACCACAAAAGACCGCAAATAGCCAAAGCAATCTTGAGAAAGAAGAACAAAGCTAGAGGCATCACTCCCTGGTTTCTATTATATTGCAAAGCTGTAGTAATCAAAACAGTATGGTATTGGCATAAAAAACAGTCACAAAGATCAATGCAACATATCAGAGAGCCCAGAAATAAACCCACGCATATAAGGTCAATTAATTTATGATGAAGGAGCCAACAATGTACAATGGGCAAAGGACAGTCTTTTCAGTAAATGATGTTGGGAAAAATGGGCAGCCACATGCAAAAGAATGAAACTGGACCACTATCTTACACCATACACAAAAGTTAACTCTCAAAATGGATTCAGGACTTGAATGTAAGATCTGAAACCATAAAACCCCTAGAAGAAAAACATAGGTGGTAAGCTCTTCAACAGTGGTCTTGGCAATGATTTTTTGGATTTGACACAAAAAGCAAAAATAAATAAATAGGACTACATTAAACTAAAAAGCTTCTGCACAGCAAAGGAAACCATCAACAAAATGAAACGGCCACCTACTGAACTGGAGAAAGTATTTGCAAATCATATATCTGATAAGGGGTTAATATCCAAAATATATAAAGAATTCATAGGCAACCTACTGAACTGGAGAAAGTATTTGCAAATCATATATCTGATAAGGGGTTAATATCCAAAATATATAAAGAATTCATAAAACTCAATAGCAAAGAAACAATCCAATCAAAAAATGAGCAGAGGATCTGAAGAGACATTTTTCCAAAGAAGACTCACAAATGGCCAGCATGTGCCTGAAAAGATGCTCAACATCACTAATCATCAAGGAAATGCAAATCAAAACCACAATGAGATACCACCACACACCTGTCAGAATGGCTGTTATCAAAAAAACAAGAAATAACAAGTGTTGGTGAGGATGTGGAGAAAAGGGAACCCTTGTGCACTGTTGGTGGGAGTGTAAATGGGTGCATCCACTATAGAGGACAATATGGAGGTTCCTCAAAACATTAAAATTGAACTACCATATGATCCAGCATCCACTTCTGGGTATTTATCCGATGGAAACAAAAACACTAATTCGAAAATATATATGCATGTTCACTGCAGTATTATTTACAATAGGCAAGACATGGAAACAACCTAAATGTTCATCAGTGGACGAATGGTTATTCACCCATAAAAAGAATGAAATTTTGCCATTCACAATAACATGGATGGCCCTTGAGGGTGTTATGCTAAGTGAGATAAGTCAGACAGAAAAAGATAAATACTGTGTGGTCTCATTTATATGTGAAACCTAAAACAAAACAAAAACAATAAACAAAAAAGCAAGCTCATGTATACAGGGAACAGATTGGTTGTTGCCTGAGGTAGGGGGTGAAGGGAGTGGAAATGGGTGAAGGGGATCAAAAGGTACAAAATTCCAGTTATAAAATGAGTAAGTCATGGAGATGTAATGTACAGCATGGTGACTATAGCTAATAATACACTGTTGCACATTTGAGGGTAGAAGAGTGGATCTTGAAAGTTCTCATCATGAGAAAAAAGATTTTTTGTAACTGTGGTGATGGATATTAATTGGACTTACTGTGGTGATCACTTTGTAATGTATACAAATATTGAATCATTACACTGTATATCTGAAACTAATAATGTTATGTCAGTTGTCCCTCAATTTTTTTAAAAAGTACAAATTGCTACAGATATCCCAAGGGAAGTATGGCAGTATATATCAAATAGTTGTGCATTTTCACTCATAAGTTCCCCTTTCAGGAATTTATACTAATAAAATACTCACTGATGTGGATAAGGATTACCTAGAAGGATGCTCTGTATATCATTGTTTGCAATAGTGAAAGACCGGAAACAATCCATATATACAGGAATGTGGGCACTGGTTCTACTAGTTCTAATACATACATACAGTGACATACCATGTATCAAAAAAATGGTATGGTAGAATACTGTTTAATATATGGAAAGATTTTTTTGGTGTAATAAATGAGAAGAGAATGTATACACAGAACGATACAAATTTAGGAAAAAAGCATGTACATGTATATAAAAATATTTAAAGGCCAAATACCAAAATGTTTATAAGAGTAATTTCTGAGTGGTGGGATTACCAGTAATTTTTGATTTTCCTCTTTGTGCTTTTTTATATATATTTTCAAAATTTTCAATACTTTTGTTTCTTGTGCAAAGGACCTATATGCTAAGCCCCCTCGGGGGGGAGTCACAGTGCCTGTTAACATAGTAAAAGTTCTGATTCCTGCAGGACAGAAACGTTTCTACTTATAAACTCAGTTTTCCCTTTATTTGATCAGGTTTTTTTCATTGCTTTATTCCCAGAATTATGCCCAGTACATAATAGGTGTTCAATATATGTTTTGTGAATAAATAAATGAATGAATGAATGAATGCTTATGACCAAGTGGGAAATACACAGCCGAGCCCCCTCCGCAGCATACCGTCTTCCCACCTGCTCTGCTGGCCTTTCCCGCAGGGCAGCTTCCTGCCCCTTTGAGTAAGACCCACAGGAACCAGTGCTGGGACATTGAAACCCAAGCAGTGGGCAGAGAAGTGAAGGACTAGAGGAGTGGCCAGATTAAGAGAAGGATCTTTACAGCAGAGAGCATCCCTGATGAGGCAGAAGAAGCCCAGAAAGCTGGACAAGATGTTTGGAGCAACAGGCCTTCCCAGGAACAGACTGCATGGATGTCCTGGGTCATCCCAGAAGGTCTCAGGCCCCAAGTTCCCAGAACCCAAGGTCTCTGTGGTGGCATGTGATCCTGGGTATGTCCACTGGCTTCAGGGCACACAGGGTGGCAGCTTCCCAGGGCAGCCCACTCTTGTATGTGCCAGTTCTGATGCTTGGGGAGTTCTTTAGGCTGAACTGAAATCCTCCTCCCTGTAATTCCCGTTGATCATTAGCCTTCTGGGGGAATGGTCCTATCATCCTACAATGTGGTGGTCATCCATATCTGGAAGAACGGAATCCAGGTTCCCTGAACCTTCTCTCCTGGCCGTTCATCTCCCTGTCCTTCAGGGACACAACCTGAAGGCTCTGGAGTCAAGAAACGCATTCACACACAGCTGCTTTAAGTTCCTCTGCATTTCCTGGTATGGTTTGGGTAGTTCTCTCACTTTTCTCTGTTTTCTGTCCATGTATCTTTCACGTATGCACTGAAGCTTGAGCGGAACTGCCCCAGTGCAGATTTATTTTTCAAATGTTTTTTTTTAATTTAAAATTATTTATTTATTTATTTATTGGGGTATAGTTGTTGTACAATGTTGTGTTAGTTTCTACTGTACAATGAAGTGAAGTAGAGTTCCCTGTGCTACACAGCAGGTTCTCATTAGTTATCTATTTTATACATATTAGTGTATATATGTCAATCCCAATTTCTCAATTCATCCCACCCCCGCAACCTCCCTTGGTGTCCGTACATTTGTTCTCTACATCTGTGTCTCTATCTCTGCCTTGCAAATTGGTTCATCTGTACCATTTTTCTAGGTTCCACATATAGGTGTTAATATACAATATTTGTTTTTCTCTTTCTGACTTACTCGACTCTGTATGACGTCTCTAGGTCCATCCATGTCTCTACAAATGACCCAATTCCATTACTTTTTATGGCTGAGTAATATTCCATTGTATATATGTACCACATCTCCTGTATCCATTCTTCTGTTGATGGACATTTAGGTTGTTCCATGACCTGGCTATTGTAAACAGTGCTGCAGTGAACATTGGGGTGCATGTGTCTTTTTGAATTATGGTTTTCTCTGGGTATACGCCCAGTAGTGGGATTGCTGGGTCATATGGTAATTCCAGTTTTAGTTTTTTAAGGAACCTCCATACTGCTCTCCATAGTGGCTGTATCAATTTACGTTCCCACCAACAGTGCAAGAGGGCTCCCTTTTCTCCACACCCTCTCCAGCATTTATTGTTTGTAGATTTTCTGATGATGCCCATTCTAACTGGTGTGAGGTGATACCTCATTGTAGTTTTGATTTGCATTTCTCTAATAATTAGTGACGTTGAGCATCTTTTCATGTGCCTCTTGGCCATCTGTATGTCTTCTTTGGTGAAATGTCTATTTAGGTCTTCTGCCCATTTTTGGATTGGGTTGTTTGTTCTTTTGATATTGAGCTGCATGAGTTGTTTGTATATTTTGGAGATTAAGCCTTTGTCCATTGATTTGTTGCAAATATTTTCTCCCATTCTGAGGGTTTCTTTTCATCTTGTTTATGGTTTCCTTTGCTGTGCAAAAGCTTTTAAGTTTCATTAGGTCTCATTTGTTTATTTTTGTTTTTATTTCCATTACTCTAAGAGGTGGGTCAAAAAAGGATCTTGCTGTGATTTATGTCAAACAGTGTTCTTCCTATGTTTTCCTCTATGAGTTTTATAGTGTCTGGTCTTACATTTAGGTCTTTAATCCATTTTGAGTTTATTTTTGTGTATGGTGTTAGGAAGTGTTCTAATTTCATTCTTTTACATGTAGCTGTCCAGTTTTCTCAGCACCACTTATTGAAGAGGCTGTCTTTTCTCCATTGTATATTCTTGCCTCCTTTGTCATAGATTAGTTGACCATAGGTGCACAGGTTTATCTCTGGGCTTTCTCTTCTGATCCATTGATCTGTATTTCTGTTTCTGTACCAGTATCATATTGTCTTGATTACTGTAGCTTTGTAGCATAGTCTGAAGTCAGGGAATCTGATTCCTCCAGCTCTGTTTTTTTTTCCTCAAGATTGCTTTGGCCATTAGGGGTCTTTTGTGTCTCCATACACATTTTAAGATTTTTTTGTTCTAGTTCTGTGAAAAATGCCATTGGTAATTTGATAGGGATTGCATTGAATCTGTAGATTGCTTTGGGTAGTATAGTCATTTTCACAGTATTGATTCTTTCACAGCATTGATTCTTCCAATCCAATTCATTCTTCCCTGGTGGCGCAGTGGTTGAGAGTCCGCCTGCCGATGCAGGGGACACGGGTTCGTGCCCCGGTCCGGGAAGATCCCACATGCCGCGGAGGGTATATCTCACCATCTGTTTGTGTCATCTTTGATTTCTTTCTTCAGTGTCTTATAGTTTTCTGAGTACAGGTCTGTTACCTCCTTAGGTAGGTTTATTCCTAGGTATTTTATTCTTTTTGCTGCAATGGCGAACGGGATTGTTTCCTTAATTTCTCTTTCTGATCTCTCATTGTTAGTGTATCGGAATGCAAGAGATTTCTGTGCATTAATTTTGTATCCTGCTACTTTACCAAATTCATTGATTAGCTCTAGTAGTTTTCTGGTGGCATCTTTAGGATTTTCTATGCATAGTATCATGTCATTTGCAAACAGTGACAGTTTTACTTCTTCTTTTCCAGTTTGTATTCCTTCTTTTTCTTCTCTGATTGCTGTGGCTAGGACTTCCAAAACTATGTTGAATAATAGTGGCAAGAGTGGACATCCTTGTCTTGTTCCTGATCTTAGAGGAAATGGTTTCAGTTTTTCACCATCGAGAATTATGTTTGCCGTGGGTTTGTTGTATATTGCAGACTTGAATCTAAGTCAAAGTCCTGGTGGGAGGGAAGGCCCAGCCAGATGGCTTCTGCAGGGCTGCCTGTCTCCTGCTCACTGGCCTCCTCACAGCACTGACTTCTGTGCTCCTGGGCAGTGGGTGGCTCCAGAAGGGCAGGTTTAAGGCATCTGGGTGTTTTCCCCTTCACTTCTTGAGCCTCCTGCCTTAGGGCATGAGTGTCTGCTCAGTGCAGCAGAGAGAGGGACCTGGGGAGGGGCAGGTGGTGACTGGCAGGGCCACCACGAATAGAAGCCAGAGCTCTAAACAAGGTTTCTGTGATCACCAGAGAAGCTGGAAGGGAGGCTGTGTTACACATTCATTCATCCAGTCAACACACATTTTGGGAGACTTGTGCCCAAGAGCAGGCCCTGTTGCCCCATCCTCCCCCAAGGACACGGCCCTGCCCCTAAGTTCACCTCCCAGGCCTGAGAAGATGAATCCTGTCTTGGAGAACGTTCCCTGAACAACTTCACTTATGCCTGATGTTGCCGGTCCTGGACTAGATGTCAGAAACAAGGACGGATGACATGGCTCCTGCCTCAAGCAATCTAGGACCTGGGAGGTGCAGATGGACAAAAAAATGATGACATGGTAGAGATGCTATGGTAGAGATTTGGGGGCATACAGGACAGGAGGAGTGCTTACTTCTACCTGGCTAGCGTGTGGCGAGTGTGTCTGCACAGGCTTCCTGGAGGAGGTGTCCCTTGAGCTGGGTCTGGAAAGCCGAGAAGGTGTTCCCAGGTGGCTGAAGAACGGGTGTTGAGGAGAGGGCAGAGGGTGTGATGCCTGAGAAAAATATGATGCTTGAGGAAACCAAAAGTAAATAAGTGAGTTTGGAGTAGAGAAAGGGAATGTATGTCTGGAGAGATAAGTAGGAGCCAAATCAGGAAATGGCTTGTAGAGCTATTGTATTGGATAGGATTAGAGTTTCTGCATGTAAAACAGCAACAGCAAACTAAAATGACAGTGGTTTAAATACATAGGGTTTATTTTCCTTTCTCATAAAAGAACCAAAGGTAGCCAGCCTAGGCTTACTGTGTGCCGTCCACAATATCCAAGCTCCTCTCTTTCAGGCCCTCCATCCACAAAGCATGGCTTCCATCCTGAAGGCCACCTCATGTTCTAAGATGGCTACTGAAGTGCCAGCCATCACATCCAATTTATATAAAGCAACAAGAGAAAAGCAGAAGAGCCATGCAGCCATCTGTGCTCCTTTCAAAAAGACTTTTTGGTAGTTCCTCCCAATGATTTGCCCCTACATCTTATTGGCCAGGGGTTAGTCACCTAACTGCAAGAAATGAGGGGAGGTAAGAGTTTGCAGAATGAAAAAACCTCATTTCAGCAAGGTGTTCAAAGGTCAGAAGGAGTTTGTCCATCAAAGAAAGGGAATAGGGTGTTCCAGGAAGAAGCAGCAGCAGGTGCAAAGGTGTACAGGTATGAAGGAGCATGTGCTGTTGGGGGGACAGTGAGTGGATGTGACTGGCTCAAAGGTAGACTGTGTGTGTGTACACAAAATGTGTATGTGCATGTGTGTCTATACATATGTGTGTCATATGTATGGGGAAGGGTTAGGAGGGGTTCTGAGAGGGAGGATGGGGCAACTATGACAGACTGGAGGGAGTTTGGACTTGATTCTGCAGGAAAGGGTGAATCATGCAGACTTTCAGGGGGTAAGTTAATCAGATATGAGTTTTTGGAAGGTCAGTCTGAACACTCAGGTCAGGGAGAGAGAACGGGCCTGGGGATACTGGTGTCAGAATGTGTGCATCTTATTCATGGGACAGTAAGGGAAAGTGAGACAAACCAGGATGGGTGTTGGGATCAGGGAAATAAAGTTGTCTTGGAGGGAAGGGCCACGTTGTGGAGGCCTGGAGACTTGCTGTCGTAAGAAACAGGGAGCCACTGAATTTTTGGTAGTCAGGTTTCCTAACTATGGATTTTCCCATGGCCAGTGGGGTCATGTCTTCAGCAGGGATGCTTGCTCTGGCTTTTGGTGGAAGGAAAAAAGGAAACTCACTTTACTCTCTCTACACTGCCTCTTACCTCCTTTTGCAGATCTGAAAATGAAAACACAGAGAGGTTAAGCAACATGTCCTCAGTCGCACAGCTAGGAAGTGGCAGAACCAGAGAAGCCAGTTCCACCAGTCACCTCTGACCCTGGAGAAACACCTGACTCTGTTTCCTAGACTGGTGGCTGTTACTCTGCGGGGTTATTTTGTTTTACATGACGTGGGGTTTGACCTGGATGTTATGTGTGATCCTATCTGGTGACAAGCCACGTATTCATAGCTTTTTACATGTACTTATTCAGATGAAGCGTTGATGAGTCTCGTACTGAGGCAACATGACTGGGAAGACAGGAGGAAGGTCTGGTCCCAGCCCAGCCGGTGACAACACCAGCGGCTGAGGTCCCAGCCCTTTACTTCCTGTTCAAAGTTGCCTTTTCAGTGAACTGGAGAGTTCAGACTAAATGAATATTTCCCAAATCATCTGTGTTCCACCCTCACAATTCACACCACACCAACCTATCCCCTAGACTATTATTTATGTAAATTTTTCTTTAAATCTATTTACATTGATATATTTTTTTCATCCAGTTTTGACCTAAACATGGGTCTGTAAAATCATGGGTTTGTTTTGATTTGCTTTTCTCTAAGTCACATTAAAATAAACTCATAACTATAAATAAAACACCAAAGTTTGTCTTTATAGCGATAGTAATAATAATAGCTACCAAATGTTGAACTGAGCACTTCCCTAAGCAGAGTAATGTATGAACTCAGTTCATCTTTGCAGTAACCCTATGAGGTACGTACTTTATTAGCCCCATTTCACATATGAGGAAACTGAAGCAGAGTGACTGTGTAACGTGCCCAAGATCACACAGCGAGATCCACCTCAAATAAACTTATAATCCTCCAGCAGTACCTGCTCCCCATCTTGGGAAGCCCAAGGCAAGGCCTGGCTCTGTCTGAGGTGCCACGATTCTACGATAGATTTTGCTGCAGGGGGTGTGGTGACGTGAGTGTGGCGATGTGAGCTGGCCCGCGATGACTGCGGTCCAGGGAAGGCGGTTGGTGCCCAAAGAGGGAAGGAGTGTGTAAGGATGATACTGATTCCCTGCGGACCAGGAGAGATGGGGAGCAGAGAGGTAAGGTGACTACAGGGTTTTGCTCCAGTGTCCCCAGAGCTGGAGGGACCCCTGACAGGAAAAGACTTGGAGATTGGCAGGGGATACGGGATTCTGCTAAAGTGGGAAGAAGGCTGGGCTCAGCTGCCAGACAAGTTGAGATGGAGGACAAAGGAGCAGCTGGCTGACGTGCCTTCCTTTCCACAGGCAAGTTTATAGGCACTTATCTGGAGTTTTCCTTATTCCATTTGCCATTCATTTCTAACAGAATGGTTTGCATCATTCCCAGCTTTCTTCAAATTTCACTTCCCTGGATGAGATGCAATTCAGAGAAACCCTTGTGCCCAAGGCACTAATTACCTGGACCACATCCCAGGACGCCGTTGCTAGCAGGATGCCTGGTGACTCACCTGTGCTTCCCTGTAACAAATGGACTTGGCCGGGCCCCAGAGCGCATCAGAGCTGCGGGACCCACTGTGCTTTGTTCCCAACTGGGAAGCGGGACTACCTGGCCATGCCCTCCCGCTCAGGCCTCTCTCTCCCTCGTCCCCATGGGGCCCCTGGCTCCTGACCTGCGAGGGGTCACTGGCTGGGTTACTTTGCCTCCCTGGGTCTGTGCTCATCTGGATGCAGCCCAAACTGTCTCCTAGTAATTTTGAGGAGTCCTCTAAGGGGTCTCCTATATACCCACCACGCTGTGCGTCAGCTGTGGTCCCCACGGGCTTCCGCTCCCTTCCTGCCTTCCTGCTCTGGTTCCCACTTAAGCACATCTGCCTCCCTTGAAGCTGCTCAGGGAAGCTTCATTCTTGCTGCCACCTATCAGGTGGTGGCCACTCCTTGCCAGGGGGCTCGGTCTGGACGGTCCCAAGGCCTCCAGTCCTCGGGCACAGGGCAGTGTGGACTCTGGAGAGAGACGGGAAGCTGGGTGGAGATAGAGGTGGTACTTTACCACCTGAGCCCCAAAGCAGCATGCGTGGGCCCAAAGTCATAGGAAACCCCTCTCGAGTAGTTCCTTTGGCTTCTGTCTCTGACCTCTCTCTCCACAGGAGCTCAGAACTGGCCAGGGGACCTACGGACATCCACCCCCCTCCTTACTTATTTCTCTCACTCCCTCTGCCCTACCCCTCACCAAAATTTCTCCTTTCCCAGCTTGAAAATCACCTTGCACACAGGTGGAACCACATACAAAGTGATCTGCTGTGTGTGTGGAAGGAGCGTATGCATATGTGGGGAGGAATTCTTGTCCATGTCTGTGCTGTCCAATATGACAATCACTTGAAATGTAACTAGTGCAGCCGAGGAACTAGATTTTTTATTTTCATTTACATTTGAATTTAGAAATAAAGCACATAGAACATTTTCCCATGAAATACAACTTTATTGTTTTGGAAGTACTACAGTTCACTTTTTAACCTCCAGTAAGATGTCACTGTTCTGTCATAGTGTGTATGTCAGATGCCAGCCTTGCTTCTAGTACCTCGTTAATCGTTTCTTATATTTATTACTCAATGAAATGATAGTATTTTGGATATACTGCGTTCAATGAAATATGTTACTAACATTAATTTCACCTTGTTTCTTTTTCCTTCTTTAACGTGGCTATGAGAAATTTACTTGTATCATTCATATCGTATTTTTATTGGACAGCATTGGTCTAGAGTAGGAATTGGCAATCCTTTTCCGTAAGAGGCCAGAGAGTAAATATTTTGGGCTTTGTGGGATATCTGGTCTCTGTCACAATTACTCAGCTCAGCGTTGTAATGCTAAAGCAACCATAAACAATACAGAAGTGAATGAGTGAGCTGTGTTCCGATAAAACTATATTTATAAAAGCAGGTGGCAAGTTGAATTTGACCTGTGAGCTCTCATTTGCAGATAACGGCTTTAGGCAGGCAACAGGAAGTGAACTTTGAAATGTAAAACTGGAAGTGATGAGGGTTAAAGGAGCATCCTTAAGGCTGGGCTGAGAAGGAAGGGCAGGCCCTGAACAGAGGATGGAGTAAGAAAAGTCCTCCTGAAAGACAACAGGGGGGAAAGGAAACTCACATCTGCTGAGCGCCTGGTGTATGCCTGGCATTTTTCACATATTGTACTTGTATTAACTACGTTAATCCTCTCAACAAAACTGTAGGGTGCATACCAGTACCATAATTAACCCGTTTTCTAGATGAGGTTCCAGGATGCATTCCCAGCCTGGCCCAGAGCCTGTGCTTTCTGCTGCTTCTTATGTGCTGTTCCCTTTCCTCGCTGCATCTCCCAGCACTCTTATGAGGTAAGTGTTAGTAACCTAACTTCACATGAACACCTGGGGCTTAGTGGGGACCCAACTTGCCTGAGCTCCACACCTGGTACCTGAGCCTGCCCTTGGTCCTAGGTCACCCGCCTTCCAAGCAAGATCTCCTTCTGATGCGTGTCTCCTTGCAAGGAATGCTCTTGTCTGCGAAGCCAGGTCTTCATGCCTCCCTGTTCCGGCATTGAATCCCTGGCATGTGTGGTGAAGGTGATGTCTTTTGGGGAGCCAGATGCCCTTCCTGCTCCTCCTGGGCGCTGGTGGGAGCCCCTGGGGGCCTGGGAGCTGGCTGGGCTTCTGGACTCCATGTCACCTCCTCTCCTTCGTCACAGGCCAAAGAAAAGGAGGTAGCACCTTGATAACCCACTTGAAAAAGTCACTTGACTTCATGCTTTTCAGTTACCATCTCCTGGGTTCTTACTGGTCCAAGGAAGCCACAAAAAGCCCGGAATAGGGGACACCAGAGAAGCATTTTTCAATATACATATATAAAGTGAAGCAAAATTGGTATCACAGTTTGTATACAGCTTCATATTCTAGTTTTTGGTCTCATTTAATGTTACCATGGATAATTTCCCACACCAATAAATATCGTGCCCCGGTCCGGGAAGATCCCACATGCCGCGGAGTGGCTGCGCGTGAGCCGTGGCCGCTGAGCCTGCGCGTCCAGAGCCTGTGCTCCGCAACGGGAGAGGCCACGACAGTGAGAGGCCCGCGTACCGCTAAAAAAAACCAAAAACAAACAAACAAACAAAAAAACAGAAGTTTTAGTGTCCTCGCAATATTCCCAATATTTTGTAGAGTTGTTATTTATTTAACCACTACTCCTTTTGCATACTGAGGTTGTTTCCAGCTGTTTTGCTGTTATAAATAATACTATGATCCCCAACTTTGAACCTAAATTTTTGATCTCTTACACTGTTGGTCCATTTTAGATTCCTAGGAGTGGAATTAGTCAAAGGGTGTAAAATTCTGAATGTGGGCCCCCTCCACTCCCCATTCCTTGCCTACTCAGCCAGTTGTAGGGCCTCTTGGGCTGATCAGATGACAGCAGATGACATACAGGAGAAATGAAAGCAGCATAAGGAGCTGAACTGATACTTATGTAGAAGGGCCTGGAGGCACGGCCGGAAAAGAAAGATCCCGGAGGGAAGACGGGCTGAGAAGAACTTGGCCAGAGAAGAGGGGGGACTGAAGAATGCAGTCGGCAGGTGTAGGAGGCAGAAGGGAGCCATCTGAGCGGCTGCCCTGTGGAGTCACCCTTGCACACGAGAGAAGGAGGGCTGTGGGTGTTTAGGAAGCTTGGCCGTGACCCATGCCTACTCATTTCCCTTTGCTACCTCCTCGGGAGAACTCAGTCAAGAGTTAACAATACTTTCCCAAACATGGGGAGCTCGGTTTGTGTTTCTTTTGGATGGAGCACCCTGCCAAGATGGATGGACATTCAGATCCAGTTTTATCTAGGCTTACAGGGCTTTGATAGAGGTTTTTGAATTATCTGCCAAAAAAAAAAAATTATAAAAGCTTACGCTCTAAGCAGGAGGCTGTTTCATGCCACCCTCACTAAAATGGCTAATAATTTCACAAGAGCATTTTCTATGTAAACTAGGATGTGATGGTAAGAAGGCTACACTAGAATTTATGAAGCCTGATTGTAAGCCAAGATCTGATTAATTTGCTTGAGCAGGTCATGGAAACACTCAGGTCTCGGTCCCATTATGCATGTCAGCAGCTGGCCTGACCCAGCCCCTCTCAGTGTGCAGCGCTGTTGCTGCAGCCCTGAACATCCCCAGGCTGCCCCACCCAGCCAGCATACGAGCAGTAAGTCTGGGGCGATCGCTCTCCCTGTTCTGAGTCCAAGGATTCCTCCAGAGCAGCACCAACTGATGCAAACATGATGCGAGCCCCCAGTGGGAATCACATGTATCATTTTAAATCCTCTGGTTGCCACATTAAAAAAGTAAGAAGAAACAGCTGGAATCAATTTTAATAATACATTTTCTCTAACACAACATATCCAACATGATATCATTTCAACATGTCATCAATATTAAAAAATTAATAAGCTATTTGACGTTCTTTTTTTAAAATACTATGTCTTCGAATGCCAGTGTGTTTTTTACCCTTAGAGCAAATCTCAGTGTGGACCAGCCGCCTTTCAATAGCCACAGGTGACTTGTGGCTTCCATTTCAGACAGCACAGCCCTACAGCCTGGAGTCCACCTTCCCCAGTAACAGCCCAAGGCAGGCGGGGTAGGCGGGGAGGCGGGGTCCTGGGCTTCCTGACGGAATGATGCTCTCCAGAAGCACAGCTGCCTCTACAGGCTGCAGGTTGCCCCGAGCAACTTGGCCTGATCTGGTCACATGTCTCTGTGCCCCTCTGCAGACTCAGATCCCCCATCCTTCCTCTGCATGATCCCTGCAGAGCCAGGCAGCTTTTTATTCCTAAGCCCTGGAAGCCAAAGGATCAGATTCTATGTCCTTCCCCAGATAATGGGCTACTTGCCCCACCCTGCACCTCTCTTGGGAAGAGCTTCCTTCCATGATTCTGGCCACGGCCACTTGCCTTGACTGACCAATGCAAGGACAGCGACCTTCATCAATTCTGGGGGGGCGCCTTACCTTCCCCCCTTTCTAAGGGGTCTCTGTCCTCAGTGGGTGATTTTCTGGCCCCATGATTCTGAAGAACACCCATAAACGTCATCTCCAGCAAGACAGCCAGCTGTACTTACAAAGCAGGGCTGGAGCAGATGACCTTGAGGGTCTCCTCCATCTCCAGCCGTTCTTATGCTGTCATGTCAGGACCCTGTGTTCTCAGGAAGCTGGGGGGAAAGATGATCCTTTACTTTTCTTTCCCTTTGCGTTAAACAACAGTGACTGGAGAGTGTCCTGAAAGCGCCTGGTGGCTGCAGGATTACCCCCCCCCACTGCCCCCAGTATATTGCTCTGCAAACCCCTTGCCCTGCAGCGCCCAGGTGCCCTCCTGCCCACTCTCCTTTTGTCAAGTGGCACATGGAGACGTCATTTATTGTAGCATTCTGACAAATAGAAGCCATTCTTCTGATTTACAACCCTGCAACCTCCTCCCTTTGAGTCGGGGTGTGATTCATCTCTTTAATGTGATACTTCCGAAGCGTGCGGCTCACTCAGGGGCTGAGTGCGGAGTGAACTCTTCCTGCCAGCCTGCCCCCTCGGGCTCCTCCCCACTCGTCCTGACCCCCACACCCCGTGAAAACCAAGCCGGTGACAGCTTCTGCCAAAGGCAGGGCTTAACTTTTCCCCCTTGATTCTACCCTGGGAGTTATTCTATGCGGGTCCTGGGAGGACGCGGCAGGGCCCCTGAGGACGAACACTGATTTCCATCCAGCTGCAGCCCCGAAGGTTTGACTTGGTTTGGGAGGTCTAGGTTTGAAAACCGTGGCCCAGGCACTGTGAAGACCTCTTGTTGGGAGGGACAGTGATAGAAATGGAGGCTACCCTTGTCGCACCCCGACCTCCAGGCTTTTCAGTTCTGACCTGGTTACATAATCCCCTAAGTGCTTTGTGGAGGCTCCAACGATTTCCCTTGGTTAATTACCCATTCGCTCACTGATTCACTCAATAAACAGGCATTAAACTCCTCTCTGTGCTCACATTGCTCTTTTTTTTTATTGTGGTAAAATATACATAACCTAAAATGTACCCTTTTAACCATATTTAAGTGTACAGTTCAGTGGCATTCACTATATTCACATCGTTGGGCAGCTATGCCACCATCCACCTCTGGAACCTTTTTCATCTTCCATAACTGAAACTCTGTCCCCATGAAACACTGCCTCTCTCTCCGCCACCTCCCTTCAGCCCCTGGCATCACCATCACCATCCTACCTTCTGCCTCTATATAAGACTACTTTAGGTAGTAAGTGGAATCATACAATATTTGTCCTTTTGTGACTGGCCTCTTTCACTTAGCCTAATGTCCTCATGATTCACCCATGTTGTAGCGTGTGACAGAATTTCCTTCCTTTTTGAAAGAGAAAAACAAATACCATATGCTAACACATATATATGGAATCTTAAAAAAAAAAAAAAGGTTCTGAAGAACCTAGGGGCAGGACAGGAATAAAGATGCAGACGTAGAGAATGGACTTGAGGACACGGGGAGGGGGAAGGGTAAGCTGGGACGAAGTGAGAGTGGCATGGACATATATACACTACCAAATGTAAAATGGATGGCTAGTGGGAAGCAGCCGCATAGCACAGGGAGATCAGCTCGGTGCTTTGTGACCACCTAGAGGGGTGGGATGGGGAGGGTGGGAGGGAGACGCAAGACGGAGGGGATATGGGGATATATGTATACATACAGCTGATTCACTTTGTTATACAGCAGAAACTAACACACCATTGTAAAGCAATTATAGTCCAATAAAGATGTTTTAAAAAAAATTTTCCTTCCTTTTTAAGGCTGAATAGTATTCCACTGTATGTCTCTCCCACATTTTGTTTATCCATTCATCCATCAGTGGGCACGGGTTGCTTGCACCTTTTGGCTATTGTGTCACACTGTTCTTGATGCTGGGTATGTACAGACGCACAGACATTCTTTGCCCTTGAGGAGTTTCTAGTGTAGGGGAGGAAGACTGACCACCCTCAGCACAGAAAAGGGCGGCAGCAGAGGTCATCATGGAGCCAGAGGAGAGGGCTGAGCTCTCCCCTGAGATGGCAGAGCAGGAAGGCTGACAACAGCTGGAAAAGCCCACAGAACTGAGACTTAAAGGGGGATGAGTGACAGAAGGACATTGCAGCAAAAGGGACAGCACGTGCAAATGCTCAGAGGCAAGAAACTTGGTTCCTTCCGAACCTGCCAATTGTGGGACCTGGCTTCAGGCAAGGAGGCGTGGCGGGGAGAGCAGAGGAGATTGGGGTGGCCGTTGGAAGGGGGGACCCATCACTAGGGCTGGCACACCTTCCTCTGTCGTATCAACCCTGAGGAACCACTGGAGGGTTGTCAGGAGCCCTTAGGAGGTGGAAGAGTCCACCCTGTGGCTGGTGGAAGATAGTCTTAGAGTGAGAAAGACCTCGGAGGCTGGAGAGGAAGTTGCCACCATAGTCTAGTGAGAAAAAAGAGAGTTGAACAGAAGCAGTCAGGGGGGGGAGATGCAGCAGGTTTTCTTTAGGAGGTAGAAGAGATGGAACCCAGGAGCCATCGGGTAGGCTCTCCTTTAGTTTTGTTTATTGACCTGGGTGAGGAGATCATCAAGAAACGGTACTTATGGTTTAGTGTGGAATGGGCAGGAGGGCGGAATTGAGAGTGACTCTCGGTATCTAACTTGGATCTCACATCGTCCTGAGGATAACTCTCCCTGCCTGGTTGCGGAGACTCACTGGATATCAGGGCCCTGAGGTGTGGTCTGGTCCAAGTTCTGATTTTACAGAAAAGAGAAGAGAAGCTCAGAGAGGTGTCTGATCTACCCAAATGCACACAGCTAGCCCCTATCCTCCCTCAGGTTAGCTCTAAAACCACATGAAATGGCCCCTCCCACTACACACCCCTTCTGTTTTAAGAGATTTTTATTGCCAGTCACCCCTGGGAGATTTAGAGACTTTAACAAAATTACAAACAATGGGGAAGCAAGAGCTTGTAATTAAAATCCTCAGTTTTTGTTATCCTTGCTCTTCATTAAACCTTGGTGGAGCTCAGCCAGCCAGTACACTTTTCCTGCTCAGACACTCGTCTTGGTCGTCTCTGGGGAGAGTGCCCCTGTTTCTGTCTTGGGAATCAGCCCCACGCTACCTTCCTTCCCTGGCTGAACCCAGAGCTCCTCCTGGCTTATGAGAAGCCCTGGATGCATGTTGTGGCACTACGGTTGCTGATTTGGGTGATTCAGACTCCTGGGCCCCAGATGGAATCAGGTCGACCTTCCTGGGGTCAGGTGGCACCTCCAGCTCCTTTCTTTTTATTATTATTATTATTATTTTAAAGTTTTATTGGAGTATTGTTGATTTACAATGTTGTGTTACTTTCAGGTGTGCAGCATCGTGACTCAGTTATACATATGTTCATTCTTTTTCAGATTCTTTTTTTTTTAATTAATTAATTTATTTATTTTTGGCTGTGTTGGGTCTTTGTTGCTGCATGCAGGCTTTCTCTAGTTGCGGCGAGCGGGGGCTACTCTTCGTTGTGGTGCGCAGGCTTCTCATTGTGTTGGCTTTTGCCATATAGGAATCCAGCTCCTTTCTGCATCTGCTCCTACCCTCTGCTCTAGTTTGATTTGATTCTGGGCAGGAGGAAGATCTCTATCCTTCCCCCAGAGCTTCCTGCAGGGGTGTCAAAGAGACCTGCTTTGATATAGACTATTAGACTCTTATATAGACCCCATGACCACGGCCACTTTAAGACAGACACAGATCAGTCCCTGAGTCAGTCTCAGACCTGCCCTGGCCTCCTGCCCCTCCCCTGGTTTGGCTCTCACCTGGCTCAGGTGTGGCTTGTCTGGGTTCCCCCATCGGCACCCCTGTCTCTCCTTCGTGGGATTCACAGCGGTCGCCACTCCCCCTTGGCATTGGCCTTAGCACCTGGTCCTCTCTTTGGCACAGACCTCCGCTTGGCAGATGGTGACCTGGCCCAGCCCCATCCAACTCCATGCCGTAGCAGGTCCTGTGACTGGCCCAGCTCTCTCTGTGGCCTGGGGGACGGGTAGGGCCTCTCTGCACAGTGTGATCCGCTTGCCATCTCCCTGGGCCCCTCCTTTGAGACTCTGGGCTGCTGCTTCTGAGTCTTTTTGTCTCTGCAGTCTGGTTCTCTCTGTCCTGATTGTCTATCTGAAACCTCGTCACTAGCTCCAGGGTCAGGCTGGTTCCCCCATTCCCCATCAGGAAAATTTGTCCTGAGCTTATCCCTGGGCCTATGTCATTTCATTTACTCTTTTCCAAGACCATTATCTCCATATTAAGGTGAGGAAAATGATATTTAGAGAGGCTGTGTCATTTGCCCAAGAGCACCGGCTGGGGCTCAAACCTACATCTCTCTGACCCCAAAGGCTGTGCCATTTCCATTTTCTCCCCATACAGCAAGCACTCATAACCAGCTACCTTAGCCTGGGGAAGAGGGTAGGAGAAAGGACTTACCTTAATAATTTTCCACTGTTGCTTGCTGATCATCACTCCATAGGCACTTTACACACGTGATTCACTTGCTCTCATAGTAGCCCCTGTGATAGATACTGTTGTATCCCCGTTTCCCAGTTAAAGAAACCGAGTCACAAAGGGCAGTCGCCCCAGGTTCCCCAGGTAGGAAAAGATGGAGCTAAATTCAGACAGTCTGACTCCAAAGCCAGCAGCCGCTCTCCTTGGAACTAGGAGAACGTGGGGACCTGGAGAACAGCCAGATGCACCTGGGCTGCCCATGCCCTTCAGGTCCCAGCAGAAGGGTGGGAGGAAGACAAGCCAGGCAGCGGGGTCTGGGCTATGACCAGAGCAATCCCGGAAGGTGGGCATCGTTTGGGGTTGGCCCTGACGCTGTTGGCACACCGCTGTTGTGGGTCCATCTTCTACCCATGCCCAGCGTCTCTGGTGTTTTCACAGAGGGTGGGGAGCTGGGCCGGGTAGGTTGCGGTGAGGATGACAGGGTGATACGCGTGGCGTGTAGGACAGTGCCTGACACGGAGGAGCCCTCAGCAGACAGTAGCTCTTGTAATGAGCTGCTACTGCTCCTGTTCGGTGGATGGTGACATTGAGCCTTGATGAGGTCTGGTAAGTGACCTGCCTTGACCTCTGGCCCGAAGCTCTTTCCCCTGCACACCCAGAAAGTGCACACATTTGAACGGTTACCTGTCATTTGAACTTACTCGATCAGGTCTGGGATGGGTGGAAACTTCCCCAGTGGGGTGTTCGGCTACATAGTAGTGAATTAACTAGCCAGGGATTTGGCTTCACTGGGTGATGGGTTTGGGGATTTGCAAGAGGGCCTGTGGCTCGGTTGGCCCGCCCCACTGGGCCTGGAGCCAGGGTAGGAGGCCCGAGAGAGCCGTGGGCACACAGCCGCGATTCTGAAAGCCGACAAATGCCCAATGTTCCCACAGACAGGCCGGGGAGATGGGGCTGCGCGACCAGAACAGCTGGGCGGAGGCTGGTGGCAGGAGACAGTGTGAGGCCCTGCTTTGTCCCTGGACGGTCATGCGTACAATCAGAACCATAGATAACCCCTTTCCTTTCCCTCTGGGCTGCAGCCCAGGATTCAGAGCTTCCTGCTCCCAGCCAAGGAGAGCCGCCGGGAGAGCCCCAGCTCGGCCTCCGCACCGAGGCTGGTAGGCAACCAGCAGCCTGGGCTGCCCAGCTGAGCCAGGGCCTCTTCGCTCCCACAGCCCTCCCGCGGGCTCAGGGACTGGCACAGGGCAGAGAACCTGAACCCGGAGTCCGAGTCCCCAGCTGCGGTCCTTGTGCTGCTGTTCAGTGTGACCTTGGACGGGTCACCTTCCTCCTGCCCCCTGGGTTTCCTCCCAGAGCTTCCCTGGAGCTCAGAGAAGGATTTAGTTCCACATCTGCCACCTAGTGTATGTGCCACACACAATAAGGATCCAGTGTAACGAAGTATGGGGGGTGGGGGAGGAATAGCACTTGTTCCCTAAATATGTAAAGCAGCTGAAGGGGTGTCGACTTAAAAAAAAATGCACAACGTGAGAGTTGCGAGTTAAGCTTTTATCTGGGGCAAAACGAGGACTGCAGCCCGGGAGACAGCATCCCAGATAGATCTGGGAAACTGCTCCAAAGAGGCAGGGGGGAAGGTCAACATATACGTGATTTTGGTGAAGGGGGAATACATGCAATTGAGCACATATCTTTTTACAGAAGGTTTCTGCTAGTGTCGTGCGGGTTACAGCTAGTCTCGAGGAGCAGGCGTCACCATGAAGGATTTTAGTGCATTTCTAGATACGAGGAGATACAAGAATTGGGCTCATAAAATGGGCTCCTGAAAATATCTAACTCTCTGAAGACCTGCTCTGCCAGTTTTTCCCGGAGCGCAGAGGCCTCATGTCTGCTCTCCACCTGAGCTACTCTCAGGGGGTGTTGAAGGTCAGCAGGTGCAACACATGATCTAATCCTTGTAGAGGTCGATGGCAAGTGCCAATTCGTAATTGACAGGGTTTCCAGAAAGGTGGCAGAGTGAGTGCCTGTTTTCAGAGCTGCCTTCTCTGAATCTCTCTTAATGAACGAGAGTCAGAACGAGAGTCCGAGAGGGAGACACCCTTAAATGCAAGCAGACGGCAGCCACAACCTCACGCCCCAACCCTTGAAGCAGTGGGACCTGGGTGAAGTAAAGGGGGCACCTAAAAGCCACCACCAACCCGGATGACTGTCACAGCCTCACCTGCAGCCTCCTCTTCTTCACCTGCTAAAGACGGGCCACATTTCAGAAACACACAGGCAGACAGGCCCAAAGACAGACCCAGGTCCTCCGGGGCCAAGTCAGCCTGTGCCCCGGCGCATGCTCACACACCCATGCGTGCATACCATTGCCCTGAAGGCTGGCTCAAGTGTGGACACATCCCAGTGGTACCTGGCACAAAGGGCCTGCTCAGGAAATGTCCCTGCAGCTGAACTCACCGCTTCTCAAGAGAAGCCTCTCTCATTTTTGTCCATGGACATGGGGCAGGTGTTTAAGTTCTGGGTCCCCAGCATCAATGACAAGAGTAGGTCTTGCCTTTGGAAAACTCTAGAGTCCATTAGATTTTCTTTTGTGGACTATGGGGGCAGGGCCTGATTGGGCAGCCTCTTTCCTTTTATCCACATTCTGACTGAAGGCTTTGTTTCAATGCCAAGGGGCTCATCCCTTTATCATCATTGTTATTTCAACTGCAGGAAGCCCAAACATGTGTAGATTTCCCCTTGTACCAGATCCTCTGTGATCTGTTCATCACTGACAGTGGACACATGGGAATGGGTGCAGGGGCCTATAACTGTGTCCCCCTGTAATTCCTGGGACAGTCCCAGGAACTCTCCAGAGCTGGGCAGGCAGAGTCCGGGGATGTTGGGTTATCTGTGGAGTAACCTGCTGGTCCTTCTGGTGGTTTGATGTCAGGAGCAATGTGGCTTATTTTGCGACATAGCAGATCCATGAAATGTCCACGTTGGGATCTCAAGTATCAAAACCACTCTCCCCATCCCCTTGGAGTCTTCAGGTGATCTGAAAGAATACCAGTTTCTGATAACTTGAGGCTTTCATTTAGCTTCTGAAGCCAACAACTCCGCTTGAAAGAATAATGTAATGTCTCAAGCTCCTCTTATGAGAATCTGTCTTAGGTTTCTATGCTCCACAGAAATTTCTTCTCCCAAATGACTACTAAGAGGAGAGGCTTTTGATGTATGTCTTTTATCAAGAACATGATGGCTGGCTGGCTGGCTAGCTGGATGGGTGGAGAGAGAGAAAAGGAGTGAGTGAGTCTGTTTCAAAGCACCTGAAAACAGAAGGTGATTTATTCTGTTTACCGAAAATAGTAGTCGTGAAACCTTAAGTGAAAATTCACACATGATCTGAGTTGGATGCAGTGCTCCTAAGATCCCATCTTACTCTAAAATGTATTATTTAATCATCCTCTGAATTGAGTCATTCCTTTTATTAGGCAAGATGTGATTTTTTTCTACTTCTGAATAATCGCCCCAGAAACCCTGGAGTTCCATAAAATGTACAGTCCACGGTTTATTGATTACAAGCCTCGTTGAAAAGTTTATGTAAAAATATTTCTGGAAAATCCAAATATCTACTAAGCCAGTGCCCATTATGTGCCTGAATTCTCTCTCAAAAAAATGACATTTAATTAGAAGTAATAGACCTTTAAAATCTAAGACTCAATTCATTTTTATTCTTAAAATTTTCAAAGCATTCTTTTCTCCCAGTGTATCAGTCAGCTTATGCTGCAGTGACAAACAACCCAATATATTGACCTACAAAAATCAGCATTTATTTCTCGCTCCCTTTACATGAAGACTGTGGCATCTCTGGGCCCTGAAGGCCTCCACATGTCTTCCTATCCTGGGACGTGAGCTGAGGGAACAGCAGAACCTGAGACATACTGAGCTCATACTTTGAAAGGCTTCTGCTCAGACCCAGCAAACATCACATCCCCAATCGTCACGGTGACAAATCATGTCACAGGGCCAAGCCAGTGAGGCAGAAACGTATGTTCCCAGGACACTCAGGCAGGTCACATGACAATGGGCAGGGATGTAGAACCCAGTTGCAAGGAGGGAGTAAATAGTGGGGAATATTAATTCTATCCACCACACTCACCCATGCATGTAACATGTTCTTGGTCTTTTGGTTAAATCCCAAGCCTAAGGAATCTTTGTCAATAGCATTGAATTTAACTAACAAGTCTCTTTTACAAAGACTCATCCCTGATCTGTGACGTTTTCTAATTTAACATACTTAAAAAATTTTAACTCTACGTAGTGTAAAATTTTCTGAGTGATTAAAGGCCATATTAATACATAAAGAACTTGACCGGAAGTCCAAGGATTTAGGCTTAGGCTCGCCTCAACTCTTAACTAGCCAGGCAGCCTTCTCTGAGCCTCAGCTTTCTCTTCTCTGCACATCAGAGGTAATGACTACAGGAGTGTTTAGAGCAGAAGGAAGCATCAAAGAAACAATTGGCCAAGGCTGACACAGGCCATGGCACCAGAGCAGCGTCCTGGAGGCCCCACTTCACTCTTTAGATACTGGATTGTGGGGGATGTCTTGGCAGGGGGAGGCAGGGCAGCATTTGAGGATGCTCAGAGCATGGCTGGTTACCAACTGGTACAGAGGTATTTCAGCATTTTGGCAACCGGTACAGCCATTTCAGAGCACCCCAGCTGCATGTCAGCCCTGTGTGGTGTTTTTTCACATTCCTGCAGATGAAAAAAGGCAGGGTTGCCAAGCAGAAAGAGTATTAAATGAGGAATCGCAAGACGTGAGCTCTAGGCTTAGTTCTACCGGTTACTTGGCAAATTAATTAACCCTCATGTGCCCAGTTTTTCTGGAATGGAAACAGTTTCTACCTTACAAAGCTGGCCTAAGGATGAGTGGGGTAATGTGAGTGACGTGCCCGGCACAGCATCCGGGTCACCAATAGGTGTTTCCTGAATCTGCACCCAAACCTGATCAGCCCATGACCTGAGTTGGGGTCCCAAATCTACTACACTAATTCTGTGAACTTCTCTTTCCTGTAAACACCGTAAAATGGGTCCATTTATGGGGCATTTGAGTGGTGCATGTAAAGTGTTCAGAACAGTGCTTTGTGTGTAGTAAACACACAAATAAATCCGTTTTTATTCTCTGTTACGCTGAGCTCTGTACTAGTTTGCCGAAATCATCCCCATGGACACTTCTACACTCTCTTCTCTCTCATTTCTGATAGATTTTGCTCCTGATGGCTGCCATCTTCCTTCCTCTTTATTCTTTTATTTTCTGTTGTGCTTCGTTTGTTCTTTTCCTTTCTACCACCCCTGTACATTGTGGGATTGGCTTTGAGAGCTGTGATGTGTTTGGCTGCAGGTAACAGAAAACTCCCTTGAGCTGGGCTTTGCTGACGTAGAAATGCACACGTTACACAGAAGGAAGTGGGGAGTTTCACGGTCCAACCAGACGTAAAGGCTCTGTTTCATCCCGTCTCTCCCCTCCTGTCAGCAGGATTGCCCTTGAAATTAGAAGAAGGAGGATGCCGTTTCGCAACTGGGGCTGTTTCCTTGTTCCATGCCCAGGTGTGGATAGATATTGGCAGAGAGAATGCACAAGTCAGACTCATCTTTAATGTGTTTCCCCAAGACTGTGGCCTAGAGGAGTGAGTGCAGAGAACTAAGTGGTCACACGTGGCCTGCTCGAGTGGGGTCACTCACAGCAGGGGGCTGTAGGAAACAGGTGGAAGTCTCTGAAGCATCCAAACTGGCCCAGGAGAGGAAGAGTCAGCTTAAATACCTGCCAAGCCCAGAGAGAGGCACCATCAGCTCCTGAGAGCATCGGGCAAATGCGACCTTTCCTGCCCCTTACCTCGCCCACCAACCCCCGCCCAAACCAAGAAGGACCCAGAGGCAGCTCAGCAAGGAGGGGCAGACACACTGGGCAGGGAGGGAAGCAGATGACAAAATGCTTTCCCATTGCCCGTGGCTTGCTTGAAGTAGGCCTGAGCTGGGGAGGGGAGAAGCTCCAATTTGGTTAAATACTGACTTTTTTCAACTAATATTATTATTCCAGGTTGGCCTTATTAATTACTTAATTGAAACTGTTTTATGAGTACAAGAGACCAGAGGATGGATGTATTATCTATCCATCTACCTATCTATTTGTCTATCCATCTATCTAATCAAGGCCCTCACAGACCAACTATTAGGAACATTATTTTAAAAAGATTTTAAAATACTTTTATAGTTACAGAAGAGTTGCAAAGATAGTACCTCTAGTGTAACATTCTTTTTATTTTTTATTATTTATTTATTTATTTATCGCTGTGTTGGGTCCTCGTTGCTGCTCATGGGATTTCTCTCTAGCTGCAGCGAGCAGGGGCTATGCTTCGTTGTGGTGTGCAGGCTTCTCATTGTGGTGACTTCTCTTGTTGTGGAGCGTGGGCTCTAGGTGCACGGGCTTCTGTAGTTGTGGCGCACAGGGCTCAGTAGTTGTGGCTCACGGGCTATAGAGAGCAGGCTCAGTAGTTGTGGCGCACGGGCTTAGTTGCTCCGTGGCATGTGGGCCCTTCCCAGACCAGGGCTCAAACCCGTGTCCCCCGCATTGGCAGGTGGATTCTTAACCACTGTGCCACCAGGGAATAGCATTTCTTAACCTCTTTTTAAAATTTTTTGAATTGAGGTACAGTTGACATATACCATTATGTTAGTTTCAGGTATACAGCATAATGGTTCAATACTTGTATATATTGTGAAAATGATCACCACGATAAGTCTAGTTAACATCCATCGCCATGCATAGTTACAACTTTTTTCTGGTGATGAGAATTTGTAAGATTCAACCTCTTCTTCATTATCACCCCGCCCCCCACCCCAGGAGCCTCTTTAGATTTTCATTTCTGTAATTGCTCCCCCATGAAATTTTAACACCACAGATACGCTGTGTATCCATGTGTGTGCTGTGTCCTTTAGAGGGCCATCAACCACTGTAATAGCTAAGATTTTTTTTTCTGCCCAACAGCCAATTTTCACCCCTTGGGGGCAACCCTTCCATTGCAAATGCGTGCTCTGGAGAGTTCCAGCACACCCTTCACCCAGCTGCCCCTGATGCTAACATCTTACATAACTGTGGTATGTTTGTCAAACCTAAGCAATTAGCATTGGTGCAATACCATTAACAAAACTACAGACTACATCTTGATTTCTCCAGTTTTTCCACCAGTGTCCTTTTTCTGTTCCAAGATCCCATCCAGGGTCCCACATTGCATTTCGTCGTCATGTCTCCTTCAGTCTCCTCCATTCTGTGACAGTTTCTCAGGCTTTTCTTGTCTTTCATGACCTTGACATTTCTGAACATCGTACTGGTCTGGTATATACTGTTGAATTTCCTCAATTTGGGTTTGTCTAAGGTTTTCTCATGATTAGACTGCGGTTATGAATTTTCGGGGAAATACCATACAGGGAATGCCCCCTTCTCATTGCATCATATCAGGGGTACGTGACACCAACATAACTTACTGCTTGTTCTGTTAACCTCAATCCCTTGGTGAAGATGGCGTCTGACAGCTTTCTCCACTGTGAACTTACCATTTTTCCCTTTCCATACTCTGTGGATGAGAAGCAAGTCACTGCACCCAGCCCACACTCAAGGAGAGGGGATTTAAGCCCCACCTCCTGGAAGGAGGAATATCAAAGAATTTGTGGACATCTGTTCAAATCACCACAGTAATTAAAAAATATCTGGTGGGGGGAGATGCTTTGAGGCTGTGCAGATATCCTGTTTCTCCTTTAAGTTTTACCCCCCAGTTTTAGCATTCATCAGTGGATACTGCCTGCAGCAATTATTACTGTGGTGTCTAAAACAGTGATTTTTATTTCCCTCATTTGTTCATTTGTTATTTGGGATTCTTCTGTAAGAAAGAGATAGCCCTTCTTTCCATTAGTTTATTCAGTGAGTTATTTATATTAGTATGGACTCACAGATATTTATTTTATTCTTTGGGTTACAATACAACGCTATCATCATTGATTTTGTTATTCACATTGTTCCACCTTTGGTCATTGGAAGATTTTTCAGATTGGCTTCTCTGTCCTTCTGACATGCCTTCCTTCCTCCCTTCCTTCCTTCCTTCCTTCCTTTCTTCTTTTTCTCTTCCTTCTTCCTTTCTTTTTCTTTTTTAAGACACTTTTTTACTTTCTGGCACTACAAAATGCTCCAGGCTCTACTTGTATTTTCTGTGCCCCGGCCCTGGAATCACACATTTCTCCAAGGGGCCCTGGTTCCTAGAAACTTTTAATCACCCAAGAGCGACTGGAAAAGTCATGGGATGTGCCCTAGATTTCTTCCAAAGGTCAGAGGATAACCAGCTCTTCAGGACGGGTCTGATGGGACAGTGGGAGATAAAAATGAAATTGCTTCTTAATTGTGTGCTACACAACCCCTTGCCCAATTTAACAGTAACCCCGAGTCACTGCCCCTCATAGGGTTGACCAGATGGGCCGATGGATGTGACATGCTTTGGAAAGTGGACAACACTTTCTAAGTGCAAAGGCTGCTGCCTGTGGTCAGCTTTGGATAATCTGTTGTTTCATGGCCCGAGGTCTCTGACAATCAAGGAGTAGATGAAATTCTTGCTACAAAAGGGAACCATTTGCCATGTGACTTTTACCCTCTTGGGACCATGATGCTGAGAGATACTGATCAGAAAGGGCTTGCATTGCAACACCCTGGCCAAGTGCTTCGGCAGCAGAATGGACATGAGGTCAACAGGACTTCCTAACATCACGAGGCTGCTCTTCGTGTAAGAGCTGGAATGAGGAGTCTTTAAGGGAGACCTGGTGGACACCTGACCGTGCCACTGGCCCACAGCCCTAAGGAAAAGCCCTGAGCTCAGAGATCAGGTTTCACTGGAACCTCTCCGGTCAGGCCCAGCAAAGCCAACAGGGAAGGTTTTAGACTTCCAGTGAACTATCTAAGTGACATTTGTAATGGCATAAGCAAAAACCCCCCAGCTTCCTCTCTGCTGACTCCCAGAAGAAGCAGCTCTTCAGCTGAGATGAGACAAAGACAGTTCCTTCTTCTGAACTGATGGGTTTCCTTCTAGCCCTCCGGAGGAGTTCCTCTCATCCCCAAGAAGGGGACTTTGACTTCACAAGAAGGGAAGCTTGTTAACAAGGGCCTGTACATCAAAAGAGACAGGTGATTTGGCTGTGAAGATGAATTCCACCACCAAGGTTTTATAATTCTGCAAATGGACAGATCGGTAGCAGTGCCCAGTTGGTCTCCATGGGAAATTTACACGAGATAGAATAAGCCTGAGGGGAAAGGGAGCAGCATGGCTCAGAGCCAGGCCTGGCAGGCAGGTTGTTTTAGTCTTTTGACCTCAGTTTCTCCATCTCTAAAGTGAGAATGAGTGATGTTTGCTGTTTTCTACTTCACATACCTTCATGGGAATGAAAGAATGCAGTCAAGAACATACATTGAGTACGGAGGTTCCTTAAAAATCTGAAAGTAGAACTACCATATGACCCAGCAATCCCACTACTGGGCATATACCCAGAGAAAACCATAATTCAAAAAGAGTCATGTAGCAAAATGTTCATTGCAGATCTATTTACAATAGCCCGGAGATGGAAACAACCTAAGTGTCCATCATCGGATGAATGGATAAAGAAGATGTGGCACATATATACAATGGAATATTACTCAGGCATGAAAAGAAGCGAAATTGAGTTATTTGTAGTGAGGTGGATGGACCTAGAGTCTGTCATCCAGAGTGAAGTAAGTCAGAAAGAGAAAAACAAATACCGTATGCTAACACATATATATGGAATCTTAAAAAAAGAAAAAATGGTTCTGAAGAAACTAGGGGAAGGACAGGAATAAAGATGCAGATGTAGAGAATGGACTTGAGGACATGGGGAGGGGGAAGGGTAAGCAGGGACAAAGTGAGAGAGTGGCATGGACATATATACACTACCAAATGTAAAATAGATAGCTAGTGGGAAGCTGCCACATAGCACAGGGAGATCAGCTCGGTGCTTTGTGACCACCTAAGAGGGGTGGCATAGGGAGGGTGGGAGGGAGGGAGATGAAGAGGGAGGAGATATGGGGGTATATATATATATATGTATAGCTGATTCACTTTGTTATAAAGCAGAAATTAACACACCATTGTAAAGCAGTTGTACTCCAATAAAGATGTTAAAAACAACAACAACAAAAGAACGTACATTGAGTGAAGAAGAATGAAGTAATAATGATCCTGAGCAAACTCAGCCTGAAGCTTCCTGTTCATCGCCTGACAAACATAAATTAGTGGAAAGAGACTTCACTAAGCATGGAAAAGTTGGGGCCGGATGAACAAAAGTCCTGCCGGCCCAGAGAATCCATGATCCTGGCTGTTCTTGGGTTCCTGACACACACCAGGCACTCAATGAAGATATGTCAGCTGAATGAAGGAAGTGAGTTGGGAGCCAGTCACGCAGCGTGTTTGGTCCGGGTGTTGGAAAGGGAGATTCCTTCAGCTCTGGGAAGGTCAGCAGAAATGTAGGCTGAGATGCCACAGGTCCTGAGGCAGAGTCTGGGGACAGCCAGGCCCACTGGACAGAAGGCAGGGAGACAAAGAACCATTCCATGGAATTCTGGGATATCAGAGCTGGTAGGGTCCACCCTGCAATCTTCACAAGTTGGGGGACAAATGTAAAGTGTCCCCTCCTCTGGGAAGCCTGTCCTCTGCACAAACCCACCCACATCTCGCTGCTCTCTGCGCCCATCCCTCGAGGAGGACAGGGAAGGACTCACTGTGCTCTAGCCCCTTTGTTGCAAATTCACTCCCCCCATGAGACTGGAGCTTCTTATGTGTGTGCATGGGGTGAGGGTGGGGGGTTATGTCTGCTTTGTTTCTCTGTCCTCTGTGAGGCAGAGGTGCAGTAGTGGCCAAGCTAGGAGCAAGCTCTCACCAGCCGGGAGGTGTATCTCAGCCACCATGGGTCAGTGCAGACTCAGAGGGACACTTGGGAAGAAAGAAGGATCAGGCACTGTCCAGGTAAGGGCATCCTCCCAAAAGAAGATGCTATAACACGGGTCCTCACTGGCAAACAGGTGGGGAAAGGCAAAGGCGTGGGGGGAGTTGTCTTTATTGAGCACCCACTGTATGCCAAGCATTGTAGCAGGCACTCTACAAGCATTATCTCACTGACTTTTCAGACAGCCCCATTCATTTCTTCAGTCACCAATAAATATTTACTGATCGTCGATGACACATGGGGAACTGTCCAAGGTGCTGAGGATACAACAGGAAACAAAACAGACAAAGTCCCTGTCCTCGCGCAGCTTACATTCTAGGGGGAGAGATTGACAACACTAGGAAGAAAATGAGTCTGATGTAAAGCCTGTCATATGTGGTAACCACCATAGGGAAGGCGGGAAAGGGAACTGGGAAGGTGTGGGGTTGTGATTGTACATAGCGTTGCTGAGGTCTAGAGCTAAAAGTCCAATTTCAGTTTGCTCCTCGCCTAAAATTTACCAGCATAGCATCTGAGACTCAATCACAAAATGAATCAACACTAAATGTTAACTCCCCAACAAAGAATATGGTGGGGAACCATATTGTTCTTAAGGGTACTGAGGCTCAGCGACCCACCCAAAGATACTCAGCTACCAGGTGGAGAAGCCAGGTGTTGACCGATCTCCAACTGACTCAAAAGCTTATGCTGTTTCCGCTGGGCTAAGTTTCAGGACTTGTTGGGGCTTAGCAACATGAGATGGTCCGGGAGTTGGATGATGGGAACCTCCCTCTCTGGGGAGACCTTACAGCAGGAGAACTCAAGAGTGAGAAAGGAACCAAGATGTAGACTGAGGGAAGAAGGGTTTATAAATAGCTAGGAGGAAGAGGAAGCCTGGAAATAAAGGCTGGTGGGGCCAGGGAGGGAAAAAATCAATTAATTAAAGCAAGCCAAACTTCTCAGTCCTACTTTTTCAGCACTCAGAGGCTTGGAATCCTCCTCCCCTGAAATTTCCAGGAGCTCCCTAAATCCAGAAACAAACAAAGGGTTGTCCAAGAAGCCTGAGAGGCAAGAGTGGAGGGGGATTGCAAAATCCAAAAGCCATGGCACTGCACACTCTGAGACTGGCTTACTCACTGAGAGGGTGACACCGTTGACATCATGGTTCCTCTGAAAATGCAAGGTTACGGGCACCCGGCACCCACGCCAATTCAGTCACTACCCCCTGCCACCCACGCCTGTGATGATGGTCTTACAAACTGATTACTATGATGACCTTGAGTCATGAAGAAAGGCTGGGCTTGCTCTTAGGACATGGCTCTGTCTACTGAGCCAGGCACAAGTATAAAATGCTACCTCTGTGCAACCTCTTCTGGCCTCCTGTTAGAGCCCTCAGCTGACAGCTTGTCAAAGACTTCTTCATGTGGTTGTCTCCCCACGGAACTGGGGATCTTTGAGGACAGGGACTGAACTTCTGCTTTGTCTCTCTGTCTTCTGTGCCCAGCAGGATGTCTTTCCCGTAGAAGGGATGCAGAAGTACTTGTAGAATGAAAATGGAGACCTATTCCCATCTAAAAAGTTCAGACTAAAAGCTCTAGACCTTTGAGAATTCATCTTCTGTATACAAACCACCAACTCAGACCCTCTAACCCGAGAATCGTCATTCTAGATAGTGGAGGCAATACTTCACCTGACTTTTCTCTCAAGGGCACCCCTGCTGCCATCCCCCTGGTTTACTCGGCACTGAAGGTTGGGTCATCTCTTGCCCCTCCTGTCCTCACTTCACCCCCACCTTGTCCCATCAGTTATGTGTTCAGTTGAATTGGCTTCTCTGGTATCTCCAACACCTGCCTCCTTCTTTCCTTTCTCCATTCTTCAAATTTAGTTCAGGCCCACTGGGCTGGGTGTGATTCTCACCTTCCAAGTTCCAATTGGTTATCTGGTCTCCCCAAGCAATCTTACACTCCCCTTCCATTCAAATTCCAAAGCCCAGTAGGGTCACGTCTCTTCCCTCCTTGGAGCCTCCATTGGTTCCCCCTTGTTTTCCCCATTTCAGTACATTCCGGGCACATCCCTCATATTCAGGGCTCTTCTTCTATCATCTCTCCCCAGCCCACCCTCTCCATCTCATCTCCTACTGCTTTTCCTGTATGTTCCTTGGATTCCAAGGCCCTGGGCCCAGCACCCGCTCTGTGCTTTCCAGCCCTTGTGCCTTTGCTCCTGCAGTGTCATCCACTGGGTGAACCCCTCCAATCCATGGCCACAGGTCTCATCCTGTCCTTCAACATTCAGCCACAAAACCACCCCTCCTAGGAAGCCTTCCCTGATTCTCGTCCTGCCTTCTGTTGGTAGCGATCACATCCATCCTGAATGTCCACAGCATCTAACTTTCACCCCTATTGTGACATTTGTCACCAAACGCCAAATTATAGTTTTCATTGCATGTATCTTACCTCCCCTAAAGTGGTCTCCAAACTTTATTGATTTGTTTACTCCTTTATTAAAAGTTTGAGAATGCACACCAGCATGTACATTCTTTATTTGCTTATAAATTAGACCACTGTTGGAAGTGGAAGTTGGAAGAAGATTAAGAGGACCCCCAGGCAGGAGGGGAACAGCAGCTGGGCAGAGTGGCTGCCTCAGGATTCCAGGCTCTCTTCAGATGACAGGCCATGTCCTTGGGGAATAGAGGCCTCAGGGGAATGGGGTGGGCTGTGTCCCCCTTAAGCATTGTGTCCCCTTAAGCATGCATCTCAACCAACAGTGGCAGCTCCTAGCAGAGACGCTAATGCAATGTGACTCCCATGGTATTTGATGGATAGGAAACTAAAGCCCGAAGGAAGGTGCCCAAGGTGACCCTGGCACCGATGATGCGTGAACTCTCTTTGCACTTGGCCTCTAGTTTGTGTGTTAGTGTTCACACTCCCAAGGAGGCACCCCTGTCACCATCGACAGGCCTGCGGCCCCACCTGCTCAGACCAAGCTGCTTCTGCAAAACTGAGCTGGTTGGGCTCCAAGAACAAGAGGCAGCTTCTGCTAATGCCCAGGCCCCAAACACAAGCATGCGCGCGCGTGTACACACAAACGCGCGCGCACACACATACACACACACCAGATGGGATCTCTCTCTGTTAGGACACCTTCAGCAGTTTTTTTTCCGAGGATCCCTGTTACCTCCCTGCCCTGTCACTTCCCTGATCAGAGTGGCTTCAGTGCTTCTGTGTCTGGCATGTACACTGCCTCTCAGAGCATCCTTTACTTTCTACAAAGAGCATGGCCTACCCTTGAGAGGGGAGGTAACTTGGGGAAACAGATGGGGCAGGGTTGAGGGTGGGAAAGGAGGGCCCCTGCCTGCCCCTCACCACCTTCTGTGCCACAAGGGAGCTGAGGAAGGTTGGGGGGACAGTTGGTTGGGCCTTGTCACTACTTTGCTCAGCATGTCGTCCTACCCTGACTATGCTGTTTGCCAGATTATGGGACTGAGGAAAGGCATTGTGGGAGGATTACGGCATGTTCCTGGTCCAGCTAGGGGAGAGGACTCCCAAGCCCCTGGTCCCCATGCCATGATCAGCCCCCGGGGCCAATGCCTCAATGGAAAGGAAATTCATTCTTTCATTTATTCAGTCAACAAGTGTGTGATGCATACCTACTGTATGATAAGCCCTAGAGAAGATGTACGTAAAGAATAAGCTAGAGTCTACCCTTATGTTGAACGTAGCAAAGTTTGCACAAAAGGGCATGGGGCACAGGGGGAGGATTAATCTAGGGGTCACTGGTGCACCCACCTGTCCTTTGGGAGAGAAGGGTCCCAGCAGAGAAGCCTAGAGAGAGAAGAAAAGATGGGAAGGAGGGGAGAGCATGAACGGGGTCCAGGCTGAGAAGGTGAGCACGTGCCCTGCCCCTAGTACTGCTAAGCAGTGGCAGCATTATCACAGCAGCTAAATTGGTATTGTTTTCCAGTTAGAGCTTTACGTGAATTGACTAATTCAATACAACGGTCCTGTGAGGCAAGTACTCTTATTCGTCCCATTTTATGGTTGGTGAGACTGAGGCTCAGAGGGGCTAAGTAATGGTCCAGGGATCTACACTCACTAAGTGACAGGGCCAGGTAGAGCCCTCGCCTCCACTGCTCTAATACGGCACCTCTCCTCTAATTCGTAATCTCAGTTAATGTCCGAGTCCAGAGTCTCACAGCTCTTAGGGGTCACAGTCTGACCTACATCCAGGTCTCTTAACCCCCCAGATTTTTAAATTCTGGTGCAGTCGCAAGATGCCAGGGCACAGGCTAGAACCTAGAATGCCGGGTGCCTTGTAAGAGTGAGAGAGGGTGGAAAACAGTTTGGAGGTTCCTGAATACATTAAACATAGAGTTACCATGTGACCTAGCAACTCCTCTCCTAGGTCTAGACCCCAAAGATTAGAAAACAGGTGTTCAGACAAAACTTGTACATCAGTGTTGATAGCAGCACTGTTCACAGTAGTCAAAAGGTGGAAACCACCCAAATAGCTGTCAACAGATGAGCAGATAAACAAAATGCAGTATATTCGTACAATGGAATATCATTCAGCCATAAAAAGGGATGGAATTCTGACACATGCTATAACACGCTCGAACACATTATGCTCAGTGAAAGAAGCCAGACACCAAAAGCTCACATACTGTGTGATTCCATTTATGTGAAATGTCCAGAATAGGTAAATCCATAGAGATAGAAAGTAGACTGGTGGTTGCCAGAGGCTGGGGGAAGGGGAAAATAGGGAGTGACTGCCAATGATTACAGGGTTTCCATTTGCGGTGATGAAAAATTTCGGGAACTAGATCGTGGTGATGGCTGCTCAACGCTGTGAATGCACTTAATGCCACTGAACTGAACACTTTTTACATGGTTAAAACTTGTACACTGTGTGTATTTTACCACAAGAAATAAAGAGGGAGTCCTTGGATTCACCAGGGACTTCTTTCTGAGAAAGCAGAGGGTCACGGTACAGCAAAGGGGAGCAATGGAGACAGTATCCCTGCTTCTCCTAAAGGGGAGGTGTGGTTCTCTTAAAGGGGAGGTGTCTATGATTCTGGGAGCGTCCTTAAAATTCCCTGAACTCTTTAGAGAAAAGGCTTCTTACGAATCAATAATCATTAGGCCCCAGGTCACTTCGTCACAAATGGCATAACAACCACCCATTTGTCTGTCCAGTGTGATTCTGTTTGGGATTTCTGCCCCCGGCCTGGAGTTTCCCAGACTCCCCTGTGCATCACAACCACTCAGGAGGTTTTGTAAAATGACAGATTCCTCGGCCCCATCCCCAGAGACTCGGGTTCAGTGGGCCGAGGTCAGGAACCTATATTTTATGAAGCTTCCTGGGAACTGTGATGCAGCCTGTCTTCAGTGGGTCTTTGGGAACCACTGACCTGGCCCACTGAAGTGCAGAAGGCCATGCATGAGAATGACCCTGGTGGAGAGATGTGTTTGCAGGTTGCCATCCTGTGTTTACTCTCAGCCTGTCTCGAGAGCAGATTTGCTTTCCTACCCATTCCCCGTGGACCCCATATCCAGCACTGTTCCTGCTCTGAATGTCATCCCATCAACCCTCTGGCTCTTAGGGGGCCTCCCTGTTGTCCAAACATCTTATGAAGGTCCTCACTTTAAACATGGTATCCCTCAGTCCTTGGGAATTGTTCTGGGGCCTCATGAAACCTGTGCATTCTGGTGCAGGCAGACATGGCTGGATGTGGCCCAGTTGTACTAACCCCAGATTTGTCCAGTTTGGACTGGAGGGTTCCACAGAACATTCTACACTTTGTTCGTGATTGTTTACTTTTTAAAAATGTATTTCTTGAACAATACATAATTGTTATTAAAGAGCAGAAAATACAAATTAGCGAAAGGGGATGTAATTAAGTATTCCAAATCCCTCTACTCTTAGATAACCATTATTAATATTTTGTTGATAACTTTCTAGACTTTTCCTGTGCAAATGTGTGTGTGTGTGTTTTTTATGTGTTTATTCAACAAATATTTATGGAGTGCCTACTCAATGTCAGGCACTGTACTGGGAGCTAAGAATGCTGGTATAAATGATACAGACAAAAATCCCTGCCCTTAAGGAGCTTGAAGTATATACGTTTGTTTAAACTTAAAAAAAAAAAAAAGAACTGTAGGCAGCTTTTAAGCAATCTTTTTCCCTTAATAGTATATTGCGAATGTCTTTCCATGTCTATCAATGAATATAGATCTATATCATCATTGTAATGACCGTACACTATTCCATTGGCTATATTTATGATAATCTATTTAACCAATTATGCATAAGGTGGTTTGGTCTAGGTTTTCACTATTATAAACAACTTTGAGATGATCATGTTCATCTAGTGATCTTTGATGCCTTTAGACATTACTAATTATTTACTTAGGATAAATTCATAAAAGTGGAATTTTGAGGTCAAGGGGCATGTACTTCTTTTTCTGTTTTCAGGATAGCTCTTTTTTTAAAAGACTTTTTATTTTGAAATAAAAATACAGATTCACAGGAAGTTGCAAAGATAGTACAGAGAGGTCCCATGTACCGTTACCCAGTTTTCGACCCTATGTTTGCATCTTACATAACTAGAGTACAATATCAAAACCAGAAATGTACATTGTGACCATGTGTGCATATAGCTCTATATGATTTTATCACATGTAGATTCATGGGACCATCACCAAATCAAGATACAGAACTATTCCATCACCCAAAAGATCTCCCTCATGCTAACCCTTTATAGTCATTCTCACCCCTCTGCCTCCAACCTTCCCAAATGCTGGCAACCACTAATTCGTTCTCCATCTCTGTAATTCAGCCATTCTGAGAATGGTATGTAAACTGAACCATACATTATATGACCTTTTGAGAATTTTTTCACTCAGCGTAGTGCCCTTGAGAGCCGTACGAGTTGTTATGTGTATCAGTAGTCTCTTCCTTTTTACTGCTGAGCAGTATTCCATGGCATGGATGTACCACTGTTTAACTCTTCACCTATTGAAAGGCAGTTGTTGGCTTTTTAAAAATAAGACTGCTATGTATATTTGTGTACAGGCTATGTGGGCAAAAGTTTGCATTTCTCTGAGAAAAATGCCCAGGGATACTACTGTTGGATCCTATGCTGAGTGTATGTTTGGTTTTTAGAAACTTCCAAACTTTTTCAGAGTCGGTCTACCATTTTACATTCCTACCAGCTATGTACGAAAGACCAGTTTCTCCACGTCCTTGCCAGCATTTGGTATTGTCACTATTTTTTTTATTTTAGCTGTTTCAGTAGTTGTGTAGGGATATTTCACTGAGGTTTTAGTTTGTTACTGGCTAATGGCTAATGATATTGAGTATCTTTTCATGTGCTTATTTACCTTCTGTATATCCTCTTTGGTGAAATGTTTGTTCCTATCTTTTGCCCATTTTCTAATTGGATGTTTATTTATTTTCACTGTTGGGGTTTGAGAGTTTTTTTTTTTTTTATATGTTCTAGATACTAGTCCTTTGTCAAATATGTGGCTTGCAAATATTTTCTTCCAGTCTGTAGCTTGTCTTTTCATCTTCCTAATAGAGTCTCTTGCAGTGGAAGAGTTTTTCATTTTGATGAGGTCCAATGTATTGATTTTTTTTTTCTTTTATGGATCATGCTTTTGATGTTATGTCTAAGAACTCTTCACTGAGCTCTAGTTTTGAAGATTTTTCTCCTATGTTATCTCTAAAACTTTTATAGTTTTACATCTTATTTTTAAATCTGTGACCCATTTTGGGTTAAATTTTGTATAAAATGTAAGGTTTGTGTTGAGTTCCACTGTTTTTTCCTATGGCTAGCCAATTGTTCCAGCATCACTTGTTGAAAAGACTCTCCTTTCTTCACTGAACTGCATTTGCTCCTTCGTCAAAGATCTGTTCTCTTGGGACTTCCCTGGTGGTCCAGTGGTTAAGAGTCTGCCTTCCAATGCAGGGGACGCGGGTTCAATCCCTGGTCAGGGAACTAAGATCCCACATGCCACGGGGCAACTAAAGCCTGCATGCCCTAGAGCCTGTGCACCACAACTAGAGAGCCTGCGTGCCGCAACTACTGAGCTCATGTGCTCTGGAGCCCTCACACCACAACTAGAGAGAAGCCCACACGTCATAACTAGAGAGAAGCCCACCCGCGCACCACAATTCGAGAGCCTGCGCCCTCTGGAGACTGTGTGCCACAACTAGATAGAAGCCTGTGTGCCGCAACCAGAGAAGCCCGAGCGCCAGAACGAAGGATCCCGCGTGCTGCAGCTAAGACCCAACACAGCCAAATAATAATAAAATGAGATTTGAAAAAGAAAAAAAAAAAAAAGATCTGTTCTCTTGTGGAACTATTTCTGGGTTTGCTACTCTGTTCCAGTGATGTGTATATCTATCCTTCTGCCAATACCACAGTCTTAGTTACTGTAATTATATAATAAGCCTTAAAATCAGGTAGAGAGATTTGTCACACTTTAACTTTTCTTTTTCAAAATTGCTTTAGCTGTTCTAGTCCCTTTGGCGTGTACCTGTGAAAGGCCTTTGGTAACATATTGCCCAAGTGCCCCCAAAAGGTGGTACTAATTTAAACTTCCGCTAGTGGTGTGGGGAAGTGCTGTTTCCATACACCCACACCAGCCCTGGCTGTTATCGTTCTTTTTAAATCTTGGCCTATCTGATAACTGAAAAATTATATCACATCCTTATTTTCAATTGCATTTCTTTGGTTACCTTTGAATCTAGGAAGGCAGCCAGTGCCCCCAGATCTTAGGGTATAAAAGTTTGGTATCCTTGTGACAGGAAGTTCACACTGAAGATTTCAGAAGTGTCCAACAGAGAAAGCAGACAGGTTTGTGTGGTATCCATTGGTGACTCCTTTTCCTCCAGTGAAGGCATTTCATACCCTCTTCCTAACGTGTTCTTCTCGGCTTCTAGAGATAAAATCATCTGTTCAGGCAACCGCCCATGCCCATCTCCAGGTAGGCATCCCTCCACTGAAAAGCCCAAATGTACCTTCAAACCACATTCAAAAGTTGACCACGTCTCACCTGCATTGTCACTACCCTGGTTTGCATGCTGCCATCTCTAGCTTGGATGATTGCCAGTGGCCTCCTAACTGTGTCCTGACTTCTACACTTGTCCTCTAGCATCTGTTCTCAATACAGAACCAGAGGGTTGTCTAAACACAAGTCACAGTCTCTCCTATGCTCAACCCTCCCTTCTCCCCGAGAGTAAAAGCCAAAGTTCCTGGATGGCCTGCCCAGACATCGTGCCCATGTCCTCACAGCCCCCGGTCAGTCACTCTGCTTTAACCACCACGGTGTCCCTGCTCTTCCTGAAACACCCCAAAGTGCTCCTACGTGTTCTTGATTATTTCCTTAGGATTAATTTCTAAACTCCAGTTGCTGGGTCGGGGGATATACATTTTTAAAAGCTCTTGGCAGTTTTTTCTGCAGGAAGGCAGTATCAATTTCCATGCTTACCAGAAATGTGTGAGTGTGCCTTTTCCCCTACACACTCACCAACTCAGGGTGTTGTCATTTTTAGACAGCCTTTGCCAAGTTGCTCCTTGCCACTGTATTCTCCATGTGAGTTTTATAGAAAGAGCTTTGTATAGCTGGATCCGAAACAACCATTTCATAGCAACTGAGAGATGGTCTTCCTGTGGACGTTTCTTGTAACCATCCTTGATATCAGCCAAGGGCAAGAGCCCAGAGATGTACCCAGTGGAGGAGTGACAAGCTGTCCAGACACAGGGTTTTCCAGGAGTCTGATGCGTTGTAAAGGGGGCACTGAGGGGTCTAGGGGAGAGAATGGAGGGCATATATTTTATATGCCACTTTTCTGAATTGTGGCTTTTCCCAGCCAGGCTCTGGAGAGGACCTAGAGAGCTGACAATTCAAGGTTTTGCTGTCTTCCTAAGGCCTGCCCTAGACCCGTGGTCCTCAAACTGAGACAGCCTCAGAATCACCTGTAGGGCTCATTAAAACACAGACTGCCGAGTCAGTAGGTCTGGGATGGGGCCCAAGAATCTGCATTTTTAACAAGTTCCCAGATGATGCTGATGCTGCAAGTCCAGGAACCATACTTTGAGAATTGCTAGCCCAGAGTACTGATGTTTGTTTTGTCTTTTTCCCACTGGCTCTTTTCCCTTCAGGCAAGATGAGGCACCAGCCTCTGTGCCCCGTGGAACCTCCATTAGGCATGGACCATATTGTAAGGCTGTGCAGTCCTTCCTGGGTCTTTCTCCCCTATTTGGAGGTGGACCCTAGAACGGGGACCACATTTTAGTTCAGTCCCTCCAGTGCCTGTTGAACTTCTCAGCACACAGGACTTCATTGAAAGTTCCCCGGAAGAATTGAGGAGGGATGGAGTGATCTCCACTGGTGACTGCGTAAGAATCGTGTGTGCTGGCCAGCAGATAGGCAAAGGGTGGAGATCACCCTGTGGTTTGAAAGTTGGAGAATTATCCCAGGATTCAGTCTCACTTCCTCTGACCATCAGATTCTGATGTCATCAAGAAGACACTCAGAAATGAAACAGAAAACTCAGACAGTGGGCTTGTTTTACAGGTGAGGCAATGAAGACCCCTAGAGGGGAGTGCCTAACTCAAGGTCACAACCCTGAGTGATGACACAGGTGAGACTTGAGGCCCTGGCTTCCTCGACAGCCCCCTGTAGAGGAAGGCTTTGGACACCTCCCTTCATCCCTTTGGGCCTCTACTTGGTCACCTGTATCCTGAGTATGATACCAACCCAGTGATGCTTTTGTGTGAATTGAACCTGACCAACTGTTGTGTATGCGCTTAGCATCGTGCCTGGTACCCGGAGGGTGTTTGAGACGTTCCCGCCTCAAGTGACTTCTGCTGGGCTTTCCAGCAGCCCCCTCACCCCCTACTCAGTGCCATTGTTCTAAAGGGCACTGTGGTCTCTGGCTGCACTTTGTGAGTCTTCCTCTCCAAGAAGGGGACAGGGGAGAAACTGAAGAGCCTTTCCAGTTTCAACACACACCTGAAGGTACAGATGGGACCTCATGTGATGTCAGCCCCCGATCACACTTTGTGTACTTCCCTTCCATCCTCACCACATCCTCCTGGGGTTTTCAGTGTCAGAGCTCAAGTGGAAGGTGCAGGCAGAAGTTAAATATAGAAAGGCACCTACTCACGGTGAAATGCGTGGGCTGAGCCTCTGGTGAGGGGGCGTAAGCACATGCTAAATTTAGCTGCCCGACTTCCTCTCCTGGCCCCCTACAAGCCATTATGCAAACACGGATGCTTGTCAGTTTCCCGCCCAGGAGGACTTCAAGGGCTGAAGATGAGAACTTGGAAATGAAGCCTGCCGGTTAATCATGGCCTTCCACCCCTCCACTGCCCCATCTGTTATCACTTTTCACCCTCCCAGCAGTTCTGAGACCTGGGCATGGAGCGTGTTGCTGATCTCACTTCACAAATGAAGAGGCCGGGGGACTTGCCCAGCATCCTCGTGGGGTAGAGCCCAGATGTAAGCTCAGGGTTTCACCCTGACTCCCCTCTCAGTTCCTGAGAACCCAGCACAAGAGTGCTCTGGCCTTGGTCGTCCAGCGGCCGATAAATAACACCCAGTCTGCAGATGTTCCCCAGGGTCCTGAGCGGTTTGGTAACTGCAGGTGGAAAGGCTGCACACTAAAGAGTATGACCAGGGATGGACCAAAGCCTTGCTACTCAAAGTGTGGTCAGTGGCCCAGAGGCATTGGCCTCACCTAGGAACTCAGAAATGCCGAGACCGAGCCCGACTCCAGACTTGCCTAACCAGAGTCTGTATTTTAATAAGGTTCCCACGTGACTCATGTACATATTTAAGCTTAGGAAGCTCTGGCCTAGTACTTTGAGTGGTGCCCACTTAGAGAATCAGTTCGTGGGACTTTTAGACTCCGAAAATGTGTTCTTTCACTCACTACCTCACTTATTCAGCTGCTATTTATTGATTAACTTCCACATTTGAGGGCTTGTGCTAGAATCTGAGACAGAAAATAGCTAGCACTTATAATTATTTGCCATGTGTTTAGACAGCTGTTTTAGATTTATTTGTTTTTAATTGAGATATAATTGACATATAACATTGTATTAGTTTCAGACATAGGACATGATTCAGTATTTGTATACGTTGCAAAATGATCACCACAGTAAGTCTAGTTAATGTCCGTCATCACACAGGGTTACACATTTTTTTTTCTTGTGATGAGAACTTTTAAGATCTACTCTCTTCGCAACTTTCAAATACACAGTATAGTATTATTAACTGTAGTCACCATGCTGTATATTACATCCCAGGACTTATTTATTTTGTAACTGGGAGTTTGTACCTTTTGACCACCTTCACCCGTTTTGCCTGTCACCTATCCCTTGCCTCCGATAACCACCGATCTTTTCTCTGTATCTATGAGGTCCATTTTGGGTTGCTTTCCAGTTTTTGTCTTTCTGATTCCACGTATAAATAAGATCATATGGTATCTGTCTGACTTATTTCACTTTGCATAATGCTCTCAAGGTCCATCCGTGTTGTCAAAAATGGCAAATTTTCCTTCTTTTTTTATGACTGAATCATATTCTTTTGTATATAAATACCACATTTTCTTTATCTGTTCATTCATTGATGTACACTTAGGCTGCTTCCCTGTCTTGGCTATTTTGAATAATGCTGCAATGATCATGGGGGTGCATCTATCTTTTTGAGTTAGTGTTTTTGTTTCCTTTGGATAAATACCCAGAAGTGGAATTACTGGATCACACGGAAGTTCTATTTTTAATTTTTTGAGGAACCTCCGTACTGTTCTCCACAGTGGCTGCACCAATTTACATTCCCACCAACGGTGCACGAGGGTTCCCTTTTCTCCACATCCTCGCCAACACTTATTATCTCTTGTATCAGTTTATTTAATCATCACAGTGGCCTATGAGGTAGGTATGTGCAGTTCATAGATGGGAAGCAGGAGACTTCAGGCAACATGTTTGAGGCCATGGTGCTTAGCAAGTGGCAGAGCCAGTATTCGCTCGAGCATCTGGCTCTTAACCAGGAGGCTTGACCTCCTCTAAGGATTAAAGAAGAACCAGAGCAGAGGGACCTGAGCAATCAGCTGTGTGGGGGCTTTGTTTTAATTGTGGCTTTAAGCTACAGGGCCATTTATTCAAGTAGCATCTCATGCAGGTTCTGTGCCCTCTGGAGCTCCCTAGAGCACAGGCTGAAAGCTGCTCTCAAGACTAACTTCTTCATTTTGTAGATGCGGGAACAGGGGCCAGAGAGACGAGATGCCTTGTCCAAGATCACGTAGCCAATGAAGACAAAGTGAGTCAGGGCTGTGTGGGGCAAAGGTGAGCTCTGTTCCACACGGGGCCATTCCATTCCAGAGAGCACGTTTCTGACTTCTGTTGTAGCATTTCTAAATTGCCTTAGAAATTAAGGAACCCTGATGAGATCATGTTGACTGCTACAGGCCGTCCCCCCAGAATTATTCTCATTCATCTGTCTGTCTGTCTGTCTGTCTGTCTGTCTCTCTCTCTCTCTCTCACACACACACACACACACACACACACACACACACACATACACACACACGGTATGTCATAAGGTCAGAGAGCCCCTGAAGCCCAGAAGGAACCCGGAACCCTGGGGTCGGGAATCTTTGTCTGGGTTTCCTGTCTTTGCTGAAAACCTGTGCAGGGGGAGGTGAGAGGCGCTCAGATAGGTGCTGGGTGAAGGGCCAGCCATGGATGCCAGAGGGTGACCCACTGGGACCAGCAGTGCCGAGTGGGAAGTCACACATTTCAAACAAACCTCTTTTTACACCCACATCTCCCAGATGGTGACATTCACTACTTAGAACTTGTTGAAAGTTTGGAAGGAACCCCTGCTGGGACTGAAAACAGACTCCTCATTCAGGCTCTGGCCTGAGTGGAGGAGAGAAGGGCGGTGTGTGTTGACTGGAGCCTACCACCTTTGCGCCAATATCAGGTTTTGCTAAAAGCAGTCAACCCTCTTTATTGCTCCTGTCTGGGGTTCTCTGCCGGCAGAAGAACCACCCGCTCTGCATGCGTTGAGGGCCGAGCAGTGCCCCCCACCCCATGCTCCTGTGCACATCAGTCCACAGAGAGTCCTCACCAAGCAGTGTCCCCAAGTTACAGGTAAGGAAACTCAAGTTTCAAAGAGGCTGAATCACCGACCCAGAGGACCCCACTGGTAGGTGGCAGAGGGCGTTTTGCATTTGGATTAGTGGCCCTGGTTCAGAATGCGGATACTGGGTTTAGACCCCAGCAATGTAGCCGACCAGCTGGTGGGCCAGCTGAGTGACCTCTCGCTTCGCATCTCCAGCGTCCACGCCACGTAATAGCGTCAACGCCAGAGAGCTAGCATGAAGGTTAACGTGACCAAAACACTTAGAACAGTACCTGGGGGATAAAGAATACTCAACAAATGTTAACTGCCTTTATTATGGTTGCGGTGATGACTGTGTTACTTTAGAGTCTCCATAGACGACCCCCGACCTACGATGGTTCAACTTATGATTTTACAATGGTGCAAAAGCAATATTCAGTAGAAACTGTTTTTTCTTATTTTGAATTTCGATCTTTTCCCGGGCTAGTGACATGCAGTACGTGATCTCTCCTGATGCCGGGCAGCGGGAGCTGCAGCTCCCAGTTAGCCATGCGATCACCAGGGTAAACAACTAATACGCTTACAGAAAGTGTTGTTCACTTTCAATACAGCATTCAGTAAATTACACGAGATAGTCAACATTTTATAATAATGGGCTTTGTGTTAGGTGATTTTGTTCAACTGTAGGCTCATGTAAGTGTTCTGAGCACATTTAACGGAGGCTAGGCCAAGGGGTGATGTTCAGTAGAATAGGCTTATTAAATGCATTTTCAGTTTATGGTATTTTCAATTTATGATGGGTTTATCAGGACATAACCCCATCATAAGTTGAGGAAGATCTGTATTCAAATGTTACCACCCTGATTGCTTTTTGTAGGTGGGTGGACCACAGTTTCCCATTCAACAGTTGAAGGAAGTGGGGCAGGGAGAGGGGTAATGGGTTCTCTATGATCAGGGACAAAGCAAGGATGCATCTGGTTTTGGTGTGTCATTTTTCCATAAAGCCAGGGCTTCTGGTCACCTGCCTGGCCCTTGGCCTCTTCACTTCACTTGGCTCTCCCTGAGACAGAAGGCCCCTTGGAACCTGAGGCCAGTATGCTGGGGTCCTAGTGTCAAGCCAATCTTTGCAAAGACTCAGACTTTTAACTAGGTTCCCACTTTGCACTTGAGACCAATCTCCTTCATTCCACATCTGTAAAGTGCCAACTCCATGCTAGGCACTCAGGACAAAATTACAAGAGATATTTACATAGAAGTCGTGTTCCTATCCTGGCCCCCGCCTCAGGAATGATGTCCTTCCATTGCTGCCTTGGTCCCTGTGTTGATAACACACCTGCTTCTACAGGCCGTCTGGGTTCTTCATGCCAGCAGCTTTCTCTCATCTGATTACTTTCTAAGGATGAGCAAACACTCCTGAGTGGAATCACTGGGTCAAAGGAAATGATATCTTTTTAAGACTTTTGATCCATGTTCTTAATTGGCCCCCAGGAAGACACCATCTTAAAGATGTTCAGGGACTTCCCTGGTGGCGCCGTTGTTAAGAATCCGTCTGCCAATGCAGGGGACACGGGTTCGAGCCCTGGTCCGGGAAGATCCCACATGCCGCGAAGCAACTAAGCCCGTGTGCTCTAGAGCCCTCGAGCCACAACTACTGAAGCCTGCGTGCCTAGAGCCTGTGCTCTGCAACAAGAGAAGGCACCGCAATGAGAAGCCCGAGCACCACAACGAAGAGTAGCCCCCGCTCGCCGCAACTAGAGAAAAGCCCACGCGCAGCAACGAAGACCCAGTGCAGACAAAAAAAAAAAAAAAAAAGGTGTTCATTCCAGCATTGTTTACTTACACCCAGCAATAGTCTATCAGTAAGGGATGATTTGCATTAAATGTTATCAGTCTACACAGTACAATACCACACAGCTATTGAAGGGGGTGACATAGGTGGGCATTCAGTGACTTGAAAAGGCACTGATATGGATAAATGAAAAACATGGTACATCTAATAGACATAAGAAATAAACCCAGACTGCATCGTGCGTAGAAAAGAGTATATCAAGAAGGACACCAAGTGTGAACAGGGTGGGATTGTAAGTCATATTAATTTTCTTTTTATACTTTCTGAAATACTCACAATATGTACCATTTTTATAATCAAGAAAAAAGTTGATTCCTTCCCCTTTCCTCATCCCCCTGCCAGAAATGTGGGTGGGAGTTGCCAGTGGCCTTGGTGGTGGGCAGCTGCCAGATGAGGTCCTGGGTAACCGGCACCAACATGGGTGCATGGTGGAAGCTGATGGGATCAGGCCCGGCTGGTGGGGGGGGCGGGGGGGTACTCTGCACAGCACCCTCTGGGTTCCAACTGGCCCCGTGTGTCCTCAGGATCAAACATCTTGCTGGTCCAGGGTTCCCTCCCCATCTTTGGCCTTGGTTCTCATAAGCGGGGCTGAAGTTTCCTCCTCACTCCATCTTCTCCCCTGTCCCCTCCCCTCTCCTCCTCCTAACGCTGAGGTCTGCACATTACAGTTTACTGCTTACCTTACCCCCTTCCTTAACCTTCCCTTCCCTTCTCCTGTGGCAAGCATTTGACCTTTAAATCAGGCAGACCTGAGTTCACATCCTACTGCAGTCCTCAGTTTCCTTATCTGCAAAATGGGAGTCATAATGCCCTCTTTGTAGGGCCGAGGGGTGATTAGTGCTGAGTGCGCTCCCTGGCCCACAGCTCCCCTGGCCTGCGGCTACGCCATTGCACCAGGTTGCATGCTGGCCCTGCCTGACTTTCTCATTACCTGGTCTGAGTGTCTGAGAGGGAGCGAGCCAGGGTATTTATACCGTGCATCCATCAGCCAATAGTTAGGAGCTGGCCCCTGGGCAGGAGCACACTGACTCCCAGGCCCTTCCAGCCCTCTGCGCAGGCAGGAAAGTGAGTTCCAGTGGCTGAGCGCAGTGCTGGCTGCAGAAGTCAGGCTGGTGTACAGGGAAACGACAAAAGGGCCAGGTGGGCCCCTGACAGCGTCTGCTCCAGACCTGGCTGGTTGGCGTAGCCCATGCCATCACCGCCGCGGGATGACCCCACACCAGGCCACCTGTGGATTACAGCAACCTAGGGAGAGGTGGGTGCCCTGAGTCAGGTGCCACCGCAGCCCAACTGAGACCTGCCACCTTCATGTAAAGCTTCCCTGGACAGACGCTTTTGTGCTCCATGTTCAGGGACTTAAAGAATACTGAGCCCCTCAGACCATTCTTATCAGGAGGAGCGTGACCAGGAGGTTGGAATGGGAAGGGGAGTCGGTCCCATTGCCCTTGCTTTCCACAGCCACGCAGAGGACAGACTGAGGACTTCAGAGCCAGTCCCAGGCCCTGTTTTCTCAGCAAATATGCCACCTTGTGAAGTCCCAGGTTTCTAATCTGAAAATGAGGTTGATGACAAGTTGGCGTGAGAAGTAAATGGATAATGAATATGAGGTGATTAGTAGAGGCCCAGGCATTTGGTACCCATTATTACTATTGTCTTTATGGAAGATAATTTTTGTCTAAATATAATTAGTGGTTTATAATCTATAGCTCTTCTTACTGTATTAGCCACAGAGAGAAACCATGGGGCCAGCAGGCAGTACATCAAATTACTTATTTAGACTGGGGACAGGAGGGGTGGTGTAGCCACCTCAAATATTCTATTTAGGGCCAGAAAGGATTAGCACCATCTAGGCTGAGGGGAGTCACTAGTTCTTTGTGACGTAGCCATTTATTCATTCATTCACCTATCCATTCAACAAATGTTGATCGAGGATTATTATGTGCCAAGCACCATGCTAGGTACCAGATCTCCTAGAGGTTACTGGTAGTTGTTGAATCCCCAGCTAGGAGGCCTGGGACGCAGGTGCCACATCCCCCTTCTTAGGGGGTTTGTTGTATTCCCTCCAGTGGAGAGGGGAGAGCCTCTGGCCAGAACATTCTTCCCATATCCCCACTCTCGCAGCCCCAGTCTCATTCAGGCTTTTGGTCCTCCACGTCATGCTGCTGTCTACTGGGGTCCTCCGAGTCATGAGCTGCCTGGAAAGGTGGGACCGAGGGCCACAACAGCCCCTCCCTTTGTTCAAGTAAAGCCACAAGGTGTGTCCATAGCAAGAGCCCCAGGCCAGGGTTCCTCTTCTTTGTGCTTCTCAACTGTGGGTGCCCATGTCCCTGGGGTCCATGCAGGGTGCCAAAGTCCTAGGGAACCACGCGTAAACTTGGCTGACCTTTCAGTTGAAGAATTAAATGCATGCATATTTCATCACATGGAGAGATACATGCACAGACTGTGGAGCAGAATTGTATATGTGCGTGGATGTTAGGGATGAAGCAGGAGACTAAAGGCGTGTTGGCTTGTGGGGCCTGCTTTGGGTCATATCCCTGGAACTCCTGCGGGGAAACATTTCGGTGTCCTCCCCCCTTAGGCTTGCTTTGGTGGAAAGATTTGAGAACTTCACCAGGGTGACATTCAGGTGACGGTGACCTGTACTCCACCTCCTTGGTGGGGTTAGCATGGAGGGAGGGTGCCAGACTTGTGAGAGGAGGGAAGGGAATCACTGTCTAGGGGTCATTTGGGCTGAAAGTCCACAGAGAGGAGAAACTTAGGAAAAGAACCCATCTCCCTTCTTTGGTTGGTGCTGGAGCCCCCAGCTTTTGACCAGAGCCTAGCACCTTCCAGAACTAGAATTCATAAGACCCTGGCTGATGTTGAAGCTCTTTTGAGATCTATGCTGCTGGCTCTTTCGCTCCCTTCAGGCCCTGCTCCCACAGCACCTGATCAGAGAGAGCCTCTCCAGCCACCCTTCCCCCTTCACCTCTCCATCCACCCTGTCATCTTCCAAAAAAGCTGGCCTGCTTCACGGCACTTGGCAGGTTAGATAGGTATGTGTTGGGATGTAAGCTCTGCAAGGGCACGGGCTGTCTTCTTGTTCACTCCTTGAATGAACACACCATATAAAACCAGGCTTAGCCAGGATCTTACTGAGCGATACCATCTACGGAACAGAATTTGCAGACAACCAAAACCAAGACAAGAAAATGCAGCTCAACACAAGAACATAAGCTCCTATTAAACATTTAGCCCCTAAAACATAGCTTCCGAGGAGTGTCAGGAACTCAGCCCCCTTGGACATAATCTCCTAAAGCTTCTTCATCCTGCCCGTCTGGCCAGCACCTTCAGATCATGGCTTTACTTTGTACTTGGCTATCTCCCCAAAGACTGGGAACCTCCAGTATCAGGGACCTGGTTTGATTCAGCTCTTTCCACTGCATCCATAGGCACTTAGCAAAGGTTCAGTGACATAAATTTCAAAAGGCTGCCTGGCCTCTGAGCTCCACACGATAGGGAAGGGCTCTATTTGTTACCAAGGAGGAGAGGAGACTAAAGATGGGAAAACGTGTGATGAGAGTTTTCTGGTTAATCTATTTCTGCTCAGAATATCTGGAAGGCCCCTCCCCTCGCCCCTTCCCCTTCCGTTTCCCAAGGACTCTGCTTGATCAGGTGCGTCCCCATTAATGTGATGGTGCCTGATTGCATCCATGCAGGGAAGGGGAGAAAAATGCAACCGCTCAGATATCTGCCAAGCCTTACTTAGGGTCAGGTCCCCTGTGCCCAGGAACAGAGAGGGAAGTGAGGAGGACCCTACCCCCCGTTCTGGTGGGGGAGAAGAGAGAAACCTTTATGAGCAGACAGTATTCACCAGTGAAAGACAGCTACCAGCCCCCAGGGATGGCCTCCAGCAGGCTCAGGCCTTGAAGGAAGGGTGGGACTAGACATGCAGGGAGGGGTAGCCGTTCCTCCACCATCTCCCCTTATCCTGTGGTTCGGAGTTGCTCTTCAAACACTGACTGTGATTGGAATTGACGTGTTTCACCAAATGGCCACACACCGATTATTGATTGAACAGATACCATTCATCTGTTTGTTTGTTCATCCAGTGCCTGCCCTATGTTGGGCCCTGTCCTAAGTGCTGAAGATTTGGCAACACAGAACAAGACAGACAAGGTCCTTTCCTGCTCTTATGAAGCTTCCACAGCAGGGGACAGTAAACAAGTCACAGCTCACGTTGGGAAGATGTCTGCCATGTCAAGGCATTTTTTGTACAGAGTTCCTCAGTGGGGTACAGCTGACACTTCTAGGGGCAGCTCTTTGTTGTGCAGGCTGGCTAGAATGTTGCAAGATTTAGTATCTCTAGTTCTGTGCTCTGTTCTCAGAGACACTCTTCCCCATGACCCACTCCAGTCATTGGAACACCCAAGCACCCACCCACAGTTAAATACGCCTTATCGGGATATGGTCCTGCCCCCCAGTAGAAACACGACGCAATCTCATTTCATCCTCACAACTACCTCATGAAATTGGTTCTGTTACTGATCCCCAGTTTTACAGATAGTGAAACTGAGGCACAGAGATGTTCAGCAACTCTTTCAGGGTCATGCAGTTGGAGTGATGGATCTGAACCCATTGGCTTTGGGAACTGTCCTCCTCACTGCTCTATCACAGCCTCTCAAACAAGCACAGAAACGGGAGATTCTAGGCTGCGAGGGACACGATGCTAAAAATAAATGAAGATGTTGTGATTATGAGATGAAGTGTTTCCTACGTGAAGCACTGTTTTAACCCACTGGGGAGAAAGGACAGAGTAATGAGACTCAACCTCGGGTTCCTCACTGTGCTTTGCACACAGGCATTCTGAACACAGCACTAAAGGTGTGTGTGGGGGTGGTATATGTGTGCGCACAAGTGATCTGTACTTTAGTGAAACCCTCTCCCTTGTAGGGAATATCCTGCTCATTGAGGAATAATTATTCATGTGAAAGTCACTCACCAGGAGACTTACACATGGAACAGAGGAAAGGCAAGGTTGAGCAAAGCCAGACTCTGGGAAGGGAGGCAGCCCTCTTTCTCTCTCCATATCCAATCAGTGGAAGAGTAATCATTTAACTGCCTGTGGTGTGGGTCTGAGCCATCAGTAGTGAGGGACGCTTCGGAAGCTCATTTTTGTTTAGTGCCCCCACTGTGGCTGGCATATAGTAGGTATTCAAACGTTGGAAGGATGGATGGATGGATGAATGGGTAGGTGGATGGATGTGTGGGTGGGTAGATAGATTGATGGATGGACGGATGGACAGATGAAATTTGGTGCCAGTACCACAGGAAACTTCTGGTTTCAGAGGCCAGATGTGTTCAGGGACCAATTCAAGATGGTATAGAATTAAGGGCTGAATTACAAATCATGATCAATTCTAAAAAGCATTTGTTTATCTTTCCTCAAATCAAATGAAGAATAAGGAGAACATCTTCTATCACTTTTCTTGGCTGAGCAATGTAAACGAACACCTGGGCCCTCAGTCCTCTTAGCACATCTTAGGCAGTTGAAGGGAACGTCTAAGACTTGCTGAGGACCTACTTTGTGTCTGTCGTTTAACAGACATCATGACTTTTAGTTTTCAAAGTAGCCCTGCATTTGACAAGTCAGTAGGTTTAGGCTACTCAGATAACCCAAGCAATGGGCACAAGGTCATGTCATCAGTGGCTGAGCTGCAAATCAAACCAGGCTTGTCCGTTTCTACAGCCCCACCCCCTCCCCGGCATGCACAGGAAAGCAGACAAATAGGGCAGTGTTTCTTCAAGCAGCGACCTGCATGCTTGCAACCTCGTGTGACTCACCTGTGTTGTGCGTTATCTCCCAATGCAACGCGGCACCTTGCCAGAGACCCAAGGGCAAGAAATTGGGGGTGAGGATTAAAGAGGAAGGAGCTTGGGCTTCCCTGGTGGCGCAGTGGTTGAGAGTCCGCCTGCCGATGCAGGGGACACGGGTTCGTGCCCCGGTCCGGGAGGATCCCACATGCCGCGGAGCGGCCGGGCCCGTGAGCCATGGCCGCTGAGCCTGCGCGTCCGGAGCCTGTGCTCCGCAACGGGAGAGGCCCGCGTACCACAAAAGAAAAAAAAAAAAGAGGAAGGAGCTTGGGTTTATTTCCACTGTGGAGCCCAGAGAGGGCAGCTTCATCAGCCCCCTGAGGCGAGGGTGGGTGGGGATGTGGGGGGTGGGTCAGCATTGTGGGAGTGAGCAAACTCCCAACACAGAAAAGCCAGCTGGGGACCCAGACTCTGCTTGGAGAGTGCAGGGGGGGAGATGGGAGAACAGGGGGTTCCCCTCTGGTTACTCCACTGCTCCTCCAGTTCTGTCTAACATGGCTTAGCTGTGGGGAGGGAAGAGGGGGAGGACCGGGAGACAAGAAAGAAGGAAAGAGAAGAGGCGGCCTACCTTCTTTCTTTGAAGGCAAACAGATCTGTGTTCCTACTGCAGCCTTTCCCTGTCCCAGCTGTGTGATCAGGGGCCAGTCACTTTCCCTCTCTGAGCCTCAGTTTGGGCCTCCCTGGGTTATCTTAGAAATTAGACAAGATGCCATATGGAAAATGCTTGGCCAGAAATTGGTTCCTCTTCCTCCCCTCCCTTCCCTGGCACGTCTGATGAAGAGAGAAAAGCACCAGCCTTTGGCTGGATACAGCGGGGACTGAGCGCTCACTCCCTCCAGCTGCCCCCGCTCCTTCCTGCCTTCTTGTGGGCCTGGTTGCCCTCACCAAGGATGCTTCTGCCCACCCAAGGGCAGAGACCATGAGTCATGCCAGGTGGCATCTGAGAAGGGGCTGCTTCATGGACTCTGCAAGTGGACCCTCCAAAATCCTCAGAGATGACACCATGGCCCCACGAGGGCATGAGGTTCACGTGGGTCACACAGTGGGGAATGAATGGCAGCGCCAGGCTAGCCCCAGGACCACCAACTCCTCCTGTAATGTTCGCTTCCCGGTTTCTCCTGCCTCTCTGCCCTCTCGGCCTCTGTACGGTTGGAGGCTTCCTGGCTGCTGCTCGCAGGAGGAAACGTGAGCAGTCCTAGCCCAGGCCTGTGCGATGAGGGTGTTTATTAATGTCTGTAGAATGAACAAATGAATACAAATGACCCCTCACCTAGAGCCAGGCTTGCTGTTCGTGTTAGTTTTCTCCTTCTTCCCCACTCTTGGCCCCCCAGAATGCTGTTGGGGGTTCACCCTGCCGGGACTGGAGAGAGAAGCGGACAGTGTCATTCCAGAACCTTGTTGAGCATCCCAAGGTCTGTTCCCTCCTCCAGGTTCTCCAGGTGTAGCTGTGTGCGGGTGATGGCCGAGCTGCAGAGTCCAGGGAGCGACGTCGGTGGTCTTGCCCCACCTGAGTGCCCTTGCCGGCTCCCTGGCTGCCCCGCCCCCAGCAGGTCTTGCAGTAGCTGCTTTCTGGATGGCCTTGGAGGCAGCAGAAGCTCAGGGCCGTGGGGCCCGGGAGCACAGGGGAGGGGGGTCACACCGTCACCAGGGCCCATGTCTTCATCCCACCTCCTGGCCAGCAGTACTGTTCGGTGGACAGAGTATGGGGGAACTGGACGATATAGGCTTGAGTCCTAGATCTACCACTTTTACTGTGTGACCTTAGGCAAGTCACTGTTAACTCTCTTTTTGTCATCTTTAATGTGAGAACAGACAATTTCCCACTTACAACAGGGTTGTGGGTTGGAAAGGGCTGTCCGTGACTGGATGTTGGGGTGACTGTGAAGACGCTTTGGAAACACCTGAATCATGGTCATGTGGGAATGTGGCTTCCCCGCCATTGGGCTGTTACTGGTGGTCCCTCTTCTGAAGCAACCCGGGGAGCCAAACTAGAGAGCCGGAACTAGAGTCTTGGCCGTAAGCAACTCGCATGGTCTCTGAGAGCCTCAGGTTTTCTCATCTGTAAAGTGGGCGTGATGACCCTGTCTGCCTCTCCAGGGTCATCTGTAAGCATGTGAGATAAGATTGCGAGTCTGTGGTTGAGAAGTACTTTTTAAACAGTAGGTGTATTTGGGTGCAGTTGGGGGAGGGTCTGAAGAAGCTCAGACTTCCTTCCGAGAGAGAGGCAGATGGGGGAGGGGGGAAACCTGGCTCTTTCTCTCACGAGCTAAGTAACTACCGAGGTTCCATTACTCACACAGCCCGAGCCTCTATGTTCCCATCTGACAAGACTTAACGTGTGCCCAGGGCTCAATGGACAGTCTCTAGGACAGCCTGTCATGCTCACCTCCGCTTCTGGAAGGAGTGGCCCGCTGACCCTGGGCCTCCCTCTCTGGCCACCACCACCCTTGGTCAGCAGAGTCTCTCTGACCTCACTCAGCTCCTGCCAAAGTGCTCCCCCAGCCTGGCTTCCTGGAGTTCCCTGGTCACCACCGATGCTCTGCTCATGTGATCTCCAGCTCGAGATGTCGAAATCCCATACTAGGCTGCCCGGAAACCCCTAGCCGGTGGGGCCGACGGGGCAGGGGCAGCGAAGGCTCCTCGGGTATTGCCACACGGGGAATCTATGCGGACACTGTTGTCAGAAGTTCCTGTTTCCTCTCCTAGGAGCAGTGGACGGCTGGGAGAATTTGGGCTTCTGGTGGCTCTGAGATTATTCTGGGCACAATATCATCCTAGGGATGCTGTATCTGGGGGCCCTCATGAAATGCTGTGGTGTAATGGTGCCACATTCCATTACAAGCAGAAGGAAGATGCTGGAATCCACCTCCTTGGGGGTCTGAGTGCTGATATGGGCGTTTTTCTGCTCACAGGTTTCTTTACACTGTTCACAGGGACAGCAGAGGGCGGGGAGGCTGGCTGTTTGTGGTGAGCCTATGACTCCTTACAGCGTCAGCTCACGTGCTTCTGAGGCTGTTGCCCCATTTTACTGATGAGGAGACTGAGGCATGGGGAAGAGAACTGACCAGCCCCAGGCAGGACAGTTCAGGGTTGTCCAACTACGGATCTGTTGGGCTCAGCCTGGGTTTGCTAGTTTATGTCCTAGTCCAGGTGCTGGGAGCCAATCGGCTGTGTGACCTTGAGCCAGTCACCTGATATTTCTGAGCTCCAGTTTCTTTCTCTATTTCATGAGAGGATTGGACTAGCTCAGTATTTCTCAAACCTTTTCACAAAGAAGGTTAAATGAATTTCTTGGGAGTCTTGTGTTTTCCCTTAAACATTCTGATATCATTTTGTGTTCTCCATGATTTTATCAGGGTTTATTTTAATTTTTTAAAGTATTGTGTTTGTTTCTCCCCTAAATCTTTAAGTAGACTTGTTGCTCTGAGGTGTGTCATGTGCTCCTGACACAATGCTGAGCTTCCGCCTTGGCTTGACCAGCTCCTCCTTCCTAGAGGGAAAGGCCTGGGGCAGGCCTGCTCCATTGGGCTTCCCTCCCATCAGCAGCACAGGACTCAGGCCTGGGCCAGAGCAGGATGGACGAGGACCCTGCCCTCCGGAGAGGTGGCCAGCACCAAACTCGAGTCTCAATGGTACCAGCTGTGGCCTTAGGCAAATGACATGCCTGAGCTTCCTGGTCCTCTACAGACACAGGCATGGATCCAGATCCTTCTTCACAGGATTACGGTGGCACAGAAGAGAGCAGGGGTGGGAGAGGTCCCAGTACGGACCTGGCATGAGGGATGTGCCAGGACAGGTTAATGATGCCTGCTATATTTTGGGACCGCAGAGCCTCACAAATCTGTAAGCCATTTCCCCGTAAAAAGCCCCTTTTCCAAAAATATCTCCCTCCCCAGTTTTGTCACCAGCCTGAGGTCCTCAAGGTCACCAAGGCCTTAGGTGAAAACCTGGACAGCCCTTGTTAAAATGCAGTTGTTCTGCAGAAATGCTGGCGCAGAGTTCCACACCCCACCTTCCGTGTAATTAGCCACGTGGCCTCGGCAAGTCATTTGCTCCTTTGAACTTCTGTTTCTTCATCTGTGAGCCGAGGGTGCTAGAGCAAACAAGTTGCTGTAAACTAGCCTCTTTTCATGGCGCCCAGAGGTTAGGGGACAACAGATGAGTCAAGGGGCCGATGCAGCCCAAGACAGTAAGTCCAATGACGGGGCATGTCACAGGCCCTTTGGGGATACAGAGACACACCAGCCAGGCTTGGAGAGTCAGAGGCCTTTCAAAGCAGAGGTAGGGGTCTCCTCTGAGATACAAAGGATGGCAGGAGGTAGCCAACCAAAATGGGGCTTTGGGACATCGCAGACAGTGGGAGCAGAGGAATGTAGGCCAAGCACCGCACCAGGCTCCGCCCTGAGCACTCAGTATCTTAATTAAGGCTCCAGACAACCAGCAGGTAGTTACTGTCCACCCCACTTTGCAGGTGAGGAAATCGGGCTGAGATCCATTAAGCAGCTTGCCCGAGGCCACCTAGCTTGTAAGCAGCTCAGATGGGCTTCAGACCCAGACTACACAGACGCCAGAGTCTATGCTCCTAAGTGGGTAGCGCCTTATAGCTGGAAACAAGGGGCTGTGTTTCTCAGCAGATAAAGGAAAGAGTGAAGAAGGCCTCACTTTGTGCTTGGTGCCGGGAGGGTGGGGAGGGCTGGGCACCGGGGTCTGGGAAGTGGACGGTGGCTGGAGCCTGGAGGGGTCACGTTGGCCTCTCTGTGTAGAGGAAGAGCCAGTACTCCTTCTGGTCCTTCAGTGTTTCCCTCAAGGCCTCACTGTCTGATGGGCTGTTATGTCCGAGCTGCTGAAGGACACGCATGTGGTCCTCTCTGTACCTTACCCCTGGGCATCCAGGACAGGGTCTCGGCGTCAATGAATGTTTGCTGAAGGAAGCCACAGATGTGTACGCTGCTTTTCCAGTACTGCCTTTGCCCGCGGTGGACGCTCACAAGATTTTGGGGGCGTGGAAGGTTCAGCCTTCTCATTTCACAGATGAGAAAGCTGGGATCCAGAGAGTGAATGTTCTTAAGACCGCTGTTCAGATTACAGTGTTCCCGGGGTCCCCCTGTTTCCCTGAGGGAGAAGGAGCTGGGCGAGCAGTGAGCCCACCTCTGTCCTCTTGAAGCCAGGGTGCCTTGCCGTCCCCGGGACCCCACCCCTTCCAGGGGGAGCTGAGCATTTGGCGTTTTGCCCAGGGAGCTTGGCCTGATGTCATCCATGGGAGATGCACCTTCTAAGGTTCTGCAGGAAAGCCACCATGGGGTGACCAGCCCAGAGCTGGACAGTTCTCAGGCATTAAGCCTGGGCGCTCCTTACTTCTAAGCAGGGTGGGATCAGAATCGCAGGCCCCTCAGTTTGCCCCTTATGTGGGAGCATGAAGCTCCCAGACGCCCCGGGCGGGTACTGGCTGCGATGCTGTCTCATTAAACGGGGAAAGGAGGCTCCTCGGAGGCAGCATCTCCCCCACACAGCCTACAAATCATTTTTCTAATGAGTTGTCACTTGGACAATGGGGCCGAGTCATGGCCCTGTTTCCATGTTGTTGCCTTTTCTCCTGCCTCCCTTCTAGGTTTTTCTTTTTTTTTTTTTTTTTTCCTTCTTCTTCTTCCGTCTCCTGCTTGCTTTCTTCTCTCTCCAGCCTCCACTTACTGGAAACGAAATCTCTCAGTGTGTGAATGGCAGGGAGGGAGGGAGGCACCAGGACAAAGAGAAGGCTTTGTCTGGCGGTGAATTTAGATAGCACGTGGGTGGCAGGGAGCACGCAGACGTCCCCCATCCGCCTGTCACGGAGCTTGCCTGGTGTTGGCAGAGAATGGGCAGATGGGTTCGATCCTCTGGCAATACCTGGGTCCCAAGGTACAGGGCTGGGACGAGAGCCCCAGCCGGCAGCCCCTCGTGGGAGCAGGGCACAGTAGTAGCCGGCTGCTGGCTGCGGGGAGCAATACTCCTATTTTAGAGCAAAAGCCCTGGGGATGATGCTGGCCTGTGTGTGTGACCTGGCCTCAGCTCCTCTGACCCACGACCTCTCGCGCCTTTGCTGCTGTTTCCTCATAGTTAGGGGACCCTATCCCCCTCAGAGGATTAAATCAAAAGAGAGACGTGAACTCTCAGCCCGACCCCCATCAGCACCGTCATCATCACCATCATGGCAAGCATTTATATATCGCCTACTGTGTGCCATTGTTAAAAGCGCTTATAAAAGGAAAGCATTGCCTATACAGTAGTTCAGTCGAAATGATTTGCAGCTGACTCCAGTTTTCTGTTTGGTCGGTGACTTGTTGGACAAGATGGGCCTCAAGTTTCTCCACCAGTCAAACGGAGACAATAATAGAGCTCTCTGCAAAGGACTGTTGGAGGGTTAAATGTGTTGAAGCACATAGAACGCTTGAAAGAGGTCACGGTGCTGGTGAGCTATTCACTAGTGTCAGAACATGTTGGTGGGCAGTCACTTGATACTGGAGAAGGGATGCATCTGGTGTCCCAAACATCGTGCCTCACAGGCTGCAATTCGCCCTTAATGTCCTACAAGCATCCTCTTAACACTCCCAAAGCCAAACGTACCATTTCATCATCTTTACTGCCCACAGCCCTGAATTTGCTTTTCTTCTACTTTCTGCATCTCACCCCGTAGCCTCGGCAGCCACCGTGTCAGTGGATATTTTCCTCTCTTCTCCGCCCCCCTCAACTCCATCCCAGTCCAGGGGGCCCAGGTACCGTTGCTTTTGCCCCTAAGTGTCTCTAGTTAGGCTGCCTGCTGTCCACCCTGCCTGCCCAGCCTCCGTCAGGATGCCCTCCTTGCCCTTGGAGCAATGAAGCCACCTCCCCCCTGGTCTCTTGGCCTCTGCCTCCTCTCTCCCAGGCTGCCCCCCACCCTGGTAGCCCGCGGGTCTTTCTAAGACACAGATATGGCCCTTAACTCCCCTGCTGAATGCCCTTCAGTGAAAAGAAGTGATCAGTCGTCGACCAGCTGAGTGGCCGTCAGCTGTGTCCCACACCAGCCTGGGCCCCAAGCACAGGAGGGGGTGACTGGAAACAGTTGCCAACAACCCACACTCGTTGTCCATTCACTGAATGAATGTTTATCGTTTGCCTCCTCTGGGCCAAATGCTGTGCCGTGCACATGCCCGCCGGCTCGCTCATCCTACCTGTCAGGGAGGTGTCATGGCTTCATTTTGCCCATGAGAAACTGAAGCCCAGAGAGCTTCGTGGGCTGGCCAAGGCCACGCAGCTAGTCTGTGGGGTGGAGCCTCGACTCCGGCGCCCTGGTCTCTGACGCCAAAGGCGCCATCCACTCATTACTGCAGACAACACAAGTGAGCCATAGAGAGAGCCAGGGGGCCTGGCGGGTGTAACCTCTGCCCCCTGTCTGAAAAGGGAAGGAGGGCTGCTGTTGAGCAATGGTGGGATGAGGGCATGAGCTGCGATCGTAGGGGCAAAGCCGTGCCCTGACCAGCTGCAGGGCAGGGAGGGGCGTGGGTGAAGGGCGTGAGCTGGGCGGAGTGGGGGGTGGATTCTGCACCCACCGAGAGCCAGGTGCCCTACCCCAGGCGACAGAGAGGGGGCCGGGGTCGGGGCGGAAGGGCAACCGGAGATGATGAGGGTCAGTACGCATGCAGACCACCTGCCTGCTGGCTGAGTAGGATGTTACAAGGACGGTAAAGGGACAAAGAGAGTGAGGAACGACGGAGGCCTGCCCACCCTTCTCCAATTCTGTGTCCTCCGTGAAGAATCCCTTCGCGGCCACTGTCCCGCTGCTCCTTTCATTGGCAGCACGAGTTCACCTCTTGGGAAGCCTGCCTGAGCCCTCTCCGCGGGCACAACCATGCCATCCTGCGTCACTTACCCTGCAGCACCCGGACTCTTTAGGCACAGGCGTGCCCCCCGCAGGGGCTGAGGCCGAGTCATGGGTCCCAGTTCCTGGCACAATCCATGTTTGCTGAGTGATGGACAGGAGACAGGAGCTCCAGCTCCCACGTCTGGCTCCACGACCAGCTCTCGCGTGACCTTTGAGAGGCTCTGCCCTGGCTGGGCCTGACTTTCCTCTTAGGTACAGGGACGGCTGGGTGGTAGCCCCCGAGGGCCCTTCGCACCAACACCGAGGCCTGCAATGTGAAAGCGATGGAGGGGGACACAAAGTAAGGCATTCCACTCCACTCTCACTGTCAAGCTCCTTGCTTTTTACAGTAATTACCACTTAGTACCTGGGTGTCGGGCAGTTGGCTGTCAGCACTGGGGTTTCAGAATCCAAGGACACCCCATCCCTTGGCTCTCCCTCGGCTGTGCTCTCATCGTCCACGCTCCCGCCCCCATCACTTGGTCTCAGCACAGCCCGTATGGCCTGCTGCCCGGTGCAGCCAGGAAGATACCAGCAGTCCCTGGGGGAGATGACAGAAGAGACTTGGATGGTCAGGGGCCAACATGAAAATTCATTGCCACGGCATGTCCTCTGTGTGATTTCCCAGAATGCTCTGAACGCTTTGTGTTTGCAGGATGGAGATTTCCTGCTGCCAGTTCATTCATTCCATGAACACGAATTGGACACCTGCTCTGCACCAGGTCCGGGGCTGGGTCCTGGTAACCCTGGGAACTAGGCAGGCTGGGGTGCTCTCGCCTTCTGTGGGGCTGGAAACCTGGATGCCCTGTGCCCTCCTGCCCACCCCAGGCCCCATCTAACCCCAACAGGAGCTCTCTGGAGAAGACAGAGCTCCGGGCAATGTAACTTGCTGTGCTTGCGGTTCTGTTGAGGGGCAGGCCTGAGCCAAGGGCCTGCCCTTGGAGGATGCAGCTTCCTGGTCCAGGTACTGTCTGATGGGAGTGGGCAGAGCCGTAGGAGAGAATTGTTCAGCCCAGGCATGAAGTTCAGCAGGAACAAATGGTGGGCATCCTGCAGAGAGGTAGAGCTCAGGTAGAGCTGAGGCCGCACCTGGGGACAAAGCCACCCAGCCCTCAATTCCTCACCCACCCGCTCAAGGCTGCGAAGCTCACAGGCTCACAGGGGCTCGTGGGGCCCTGGGTGGGCTCAGGGCTTCTGGTAGGGGTTTTGCCACTGCGGTAGGCCAGAAAGCTGCCCAGGTTGGTTGGCTGGAATTGCTAGAGGACAAAGAGAACCCACAGGAATAGGACTCAGGACCTCTGTCTCTCGTGTCAGCCCCTTTACCCAGCGTCCTCGCTCACTCAGCCAGCACTCAGTGGCGCGTGCTCTCTGGACTGATGTGTGCAGCTGCCTCTTTCCACAGCCAGACCTGCTCAGAGACGGGCTGTGTGTCATTCTAGGAGGTAGTGAGTGCCCTGGCCCTAGGGGTATGCAGGCACTGGCTTCAGAGCCACTGTGCAGAGGGGCCACCAGGGGAGATCCTGACAGGGCTTCTCTCAGCCCTGAATTTCTAAGATTCCCCACTTTCCTTGTGACCCGTGTACAGGGGTTGGGCCCTTGCCCCTCTTCACAGACATGCCCAACCCCCTGCAGGAAGCCTCAGCTCACCCCCATCTGACCCCCTGAACGGGGCTCTGGGCTATGGAAGTTGCTCTCTTATACCGCCACCCCCTCCCCAACCTCCCACCTGTAGGATCTAAGTGCCCGGAATCCTGGCTTCCCGCCCATGCCGCCCACATCCCACTTGGGAGCCTTCCCCACATAATCAGGACCATTAGAGGCCTCCTAATGCCACCTGACCTCAGGTCTCTGATGGGCCCCACGCCGTCTGTCCATGAATTATTAATGCGCACAGAGCCGAGAGAACCACGTGGATGTATTACACCCTGGCGTCCCCCGTACATTAATTTGCAGCATTGGTAGCATCCCTCTGGGGGCCCAGTGATGCCCCCTTCCCAGATCGGCCCCAGGAGTGAGTGCAGATGGGGGAGTTGGCTTTCTGGGTACTGGGCACCTGCAGCAGCTGGGAGCCGGCAGCATTGACACCAGAGATGCCAGACTGGGCAGGCCTGGCACATCCAGGTCAGGGAGGGGAGCAGGTTGAAGGGTCAGCTCGTCTACTTCTCACCTCTGCAGGGAAGGAGGGCAGAGGCTGCAGGAGGGAAGCTGCCTGTTCGAGGTCACATTGAGGTGGGGCAGAGGCCCAGGCTCCTGGAGCTCCCCCCACATTGAGCCCCCCTTGAGCAGAGCCATGTCAGCTTCTGAGCCTTAGACCAGGCCTCGCCAGGTGGACAGAGGGGAATTTCGCGCAGGCGGGGGGGCCTTCATCATCTCTTCATGAGGAGCTAAGATGAAAGCCCCCTACTCTGCCATTGCATTTTCTAAGGTTAAAACCGACTGGCTGTAGGACCTTGGCCTAGTCACTCTCCCTGTCTAGGCCTTAGTGTCCTCGTCTGGAAAATAGGCACAATAATCCCTGCCTCCCTGCCTCCCTCCTCAGGCTGGTGTGAGGCTCAGCGGTTGTGAGACTGGAGGCTCATGCAACATACGATTACACATCAAAAGCAAGAACACATCTTCTCTTTCCTGGTTTCCAGTGCCTTGTACCTTTCAATGAAAAATCAGATGTTGAGCTAGTTGACCTATAGTTGAATCGAAATAACAAGAGGAACTGGGACAGGGGCTGTGAGGCTCCAAGGACCATAACATTTGGGAGGCCTTGGTCTCAAGTGTAGACCTGCTACTTACAAGCTACAGTCACAGCCTTTCTTCTCCCTCTCTTCTCAATTTCTCCTTCTGTAAAATGGGTATGGAGTCAGGAGGGGGAAGATTAGAATCCTTCTAAAAATATTACAACTTAAAAGGCATTGGGGGCTTCCCTGGTGGTGCAGTGGTTGAGAGTCTGCCTGCCGATGCAGGGGACGCGGTTCGTGCCCCGGTCCGGGAAGATCCCACATGCCGTGGAGCAGCTGGGCACGTGAGCCATGGCCGCTAAGCCTGCGCGTCCGGAGCCTGTGCTCTGCAATGGGAGAGGCCACAACAGTGAGAGGCCCACGTACCGCAAAAAAAAAAA
>NW_021703774.1:147316299-147373652 GCF_005190385.1 Monodon monoceros
CAAAAAAAAAAAAAAAAAAAAAAAAAAAAAAAAGGCATTGGGAGCTCATTTAGACTGAAAGGTAAATGACTAACATCAGGTCCTTTTCTAACAGCAAGTTTGGGAAGGGGGTTCAGAGTCCTCGGAAGCACCTGGTTCCTGGAGGCAGAAGGAGGGGATGAGGGGATGAGCTTGTCACCTGCCTCTTTTTGCCTGAGAGCCAGCGCTGCTCAGTTTCTTCCCCACTTTGCAGTTGAGTAAGTTGATGTACAGATGGTGGAGTGAGTTGCCTCAAGTCACAGAGCCAGGGTGAGGGAGAGGATAGGCCCGGGTCTGCCCAGTCCCTCCAGTGTGGTGGAAGAAGTAGATGGGCGAGGAAGGGAAGGGCCCCCCACAGTGACTGATCCCCTCTGTGGGTTCTCTGCAAAGTGCATTCCCTTCAGGACCTCCTGGGTGGTGGGTCTGGTTATGATCTCCGTCTCACGGATGGAGACCCTGATGCTTGGGCAAGTGAGCGGAAGCACTGAGGGTGATGGAGCCAGTGGTCTGATTTCTGGTTGTTCCTGGATGGCTGTGTGGGGGGCCACGTGCCCACAGCAGCCTGGGTAACCCCCAGTCGGTGTCGGGGGCTGTGACCAAGAGCGAGAACACAGCCACACGGAGGCAGGTGCTGAGGCCCTGGAGCAGCAGCTGTCCTCTATGCAAACAAGGCCTTCAGCACCGAGCATGGGCATGGCCGATAAACCCCCTCCTTCTCCCCTCCATGACCCCGGCCTGTGCCTTGTGACACCTTCACCACAGCAGCTGCCCTCGTTCTCGGCCTTGAATCTCAGGCCAGACCAGTTCACAAGAGCCATGCGCATGCCCTGGGGAATTCCCTGGGCCCATCTGGAGGCAGTCACGGCCCGAGCAAACTGGCTGAAAGAGTCAGCCCTAGAAGCCTCTCTGCAGTCAGGGGCTGACCAGAGCATCCCCAGCGGCATGTCTGTTTCACTTCTGGGGCCAGTCTGAGCGCTGTTGGTGGAGGCTTGGATTAGAGAGCTTCTTCCCCCGGACATACCCAGCCTCACGCATCACCGCTGTACGCAGACACTTCACCCTCTGCCCTGCTTCCAGGCCTTTGCTCCGCTGTTCCCTTTGCCAGGCCCTTCTTGCCCCGTCCCCTCTCCATCTGTTCTGACACCTTCGCAGAGCCAGCCCCGCATCCCTGCCCAGCCCTGAGTGCCCCGGCCCTTGGGGTTACCTGTCATTATGCTGCTGCCCGTGCCCTTGTAGAATGCCCAGCTCCCCACCAGCCTGGGCGCTGCCTGGCTGAGGCTGATGGATTTGTTTCTGGCTCTGGACTGAGTGCTTTCCGCACAGTCTCAGTGAATCCTCACAACCAAGGAGGTAGGTATGCTTCTCGTCCTCGCTTTACAGATGAAGAAGGGTGGTCAGAGAGATCAAGTCATTTGCCCGACATGGCACAGCTACCAAGTGGAAGAGTCAGGATAAGGAGCTGGGAGTCCCTCCGCAGACCCTGTATTGGGAATAGACTGGCCCTTGTCAGCCTTGTATTCCCAGGGCCAACAGAGCACAGGGTGATTAAGGACCAATAGATGCCCAATAGATAAATGCTCGAGAATGAGACAGCAGATGCTCCCCTCGTGCTCCCCACCAGGAGTGCCGAGTGTGCATCCTGCGGCTCCCTCGCCTCCCACGTGCTCCCCCAGGCTCAGGCAGGACCCCCCAGATGCCATTCTCCCTGCGCCGGGCTTTGGCTCAGGAAGTCCTCCTGGCAGTGTTGTGGGCTTGAGTGGTTATACCCATTTTATAGCGAGGAGACAGGCCCAGGGAGGTCTAATGGATGTCCCAGATCAGCCGGCAGGACACGGTCGGTCCAGCCTCCGGCCTGGGGTTCTGGGCTCCTCTCCCATCACCGGGCTGGCGGGAGGAGACCTTCCTTACCAAAGCCGCCCGGCTGCCTCTGGCCTGAGGTGACGAGGTGATAGCACAGCTGGTCAGCTGGCCCCGCACCCCCAGTCTCTGAGAAGAGAGGAAACACCAGGCAGTGGGGGATTCCTCCGGCGGCGACACGCCCCCCAGCCACTTCCTCTGGACACTCTCGTTTACTTTGTTGCTTGTTTTAGTTTCTGCTTTTCTTCCCTCGTTCCTTTTTCTCTAGGCCACTTTCATTTCCGTCTGTCAGTGTCTCCCCACACCACTCCCACCCATCCTTTCTGCTCGGCTGGCCACCCCAAACCCTCCTTCCACCTTGGGATCCCCAGTGACCCAGCCTGCCTGCGCCTCTGTTCCCGCAGTGGGAACACTGAGGCGGGGGGACTGGGTCCCCCCAGCCTCTCTGCTTAGCCTCTCTGGGCTCCTCTTCTGTGTAATGAGGGTAAGAATATCAACCTCAGAGGATGTGAGGAGAAAAGGAGGTGACACGTGTAAAGCTCAAATAACTAGTATTTAGCACAACTCAGTAAATACCAGTTCTGTGTCTCCAGGGTCTGCCTCTGAGTTTACTCTCCTATGTCTGTGGTCATCTCTCCACAGCACGTCTTCACGGGGCCCCACATCTGACCAGAAGCAGAAATTACCATCTGTGCCTTCTGTACAAGCCACCAAGCCCTGCACAGAGGAAGGTCTGGGAGAGGAAGAGAGTATTATCAGTTTTGCCCTCTAGTCAGTACAGCCCTCCATCCAGTGCAGGAATTCCCTCCACCCTGCCCAGCGCACACGCCTCCTTCCTTGCCAACTGCCTATGGCAAGGAGCTTGGTACCACCCAGGGCAGCCCATCCGCTGCCAGGCAGCTCTGCTCGTTAGGAAGTTCTTCCATCCAGTGAGCAGAGACCCGCCTGCCTTTACTTCCATTTCCACCTTTGGTCATCCCCAAAGGGACCACGCTTTTCTCCCCCATTGTTCCAGATGCTTGAATGTTGTCCTTGGGCCACTCCAGTCTAGCCCTCAAATCCCTCTGCCCAAGCCTGAGAGGCGGTGTGGCAGAGTGGTTAAGATCTTGGACTCTAGAGCCTAGCTCTCCCAGTTCAAATCCCAGCATGGCCCCTTGCTACCTATGTGCCATTGTATCTTCTACGCCCCAAAGAGGCAACTGTGGGACTTAGGTGAGAGGATGTGTAATGTGCTAGCATATTATAAGCACCTGGTAAACATTACCTGCTACCGTTATTCTTGTTCAAGACAAAACATCCACAAATTCTTAACAGCTACACAAAGCTATATCAAAGGATATCATCCCCAGACCCCTTCTAAGCTGTATTTTCTGCTGGGTTGTACTCGGCAATTTCCCTCTTACAACTTGGATAAGGTGCCTTGATTCCCAGAGGGAGCGTTTCATCAAAAATAGATCCCTGGTTTGGGAATGAGACCTGTGTTCATATCCCAAACCCAAGCTGGGCCTAAGCACTAAGACATGAAAAGAAAAATTTGGATTACAAAATATGAAAACTGCTGATCAAAATGAATGTTTAGTTAATATATTCAAACGTAATTAATTGTTTGGTTTTGTTTTCTTTTTTAATAAACGGCCCTTCCTTTGGGGGTTCCAAGTGCTTTGCCTTGCCAAGGTTCCTGATTACAGACAGTGACGATTGCACAGAAGTCAGAGCCAATTGTTAATTTTACAAGTTACTCATTGCAAATAATTTCAAAAGAAAAATTATTCCAAAAATTCAGGGGTTTTTTTCAGCCAAAGAATACTTTCAGAATGGGGTGTGTTTTATATCACGTGGGAGAGGCCTCCAAAAGCAACAGCACTGAGTCTTAAAATGGCCCTGAGACAGGTCACTTTGCCTCCGGGGTCACTAGCTCCTCACCTGCAAGATGGGGACAATACACCTGCCTCCGAGGGTTGTTGATCCTCACCTGGATCTCTGGAGGTAAGTTCCTGTCTTTTGGGAGCTGCTGGGGGGGGTGGGCAGAGGACTAGTGACCCTGGCTTCCCAACAGTTTCCATACAGACACTGGCTCCTTAGCTTTATTTACAGTTCTGTGCATCTGGCTCTTTCATCCAGGCTGCCACACATCCTACTTGGAAAGTAGCAGCAACAGCAGCAGCAGTTAATAACTTGGGCTTTGGGTGGTTCTGGGAGATCCCCAGTCATCCCTTTGCTCCTGCATCAGCCAGTCCCACACAAGCCCTTGAAGGCCGGACGTTCCTCCCCAGCCACAGCAGAATTCAGCCAGAAGACTTGTCTCTGCCCCCTCACCTCCCAAAAGCTTTTCCTTGTAAGAAACCGTCATCACTTTGTCTTTGTAACTGGGAGAGGCTCATGGTAGAGGCAGGGAGATGCCGGCTGGGTAGGTGGTACCAGGTTAGAGACCCAGCTGCATTTCTGCCTCTCCTGAAACATTCTTGGCCCAGGGTGGCTATTCACTGCCTGAGAGGTGCTTTTATATGTGCCCAGTCTGCCTAGGGTGGGCTGTTTCATACAAAGAGGGTAGAAAACATTGAGTCCTGGGTTTCAGTTCTGCCCTTCTCACCACTTGCTGTGGGACTTTGGACAAGTCACTTGGCCACTCTGAACCTCAGTTTCGTCCCCTGTAAGCAGCTGGCCCGCCTCTTCCCTGGGTTGATGTGGGATTGTGAGTGGACAAGGCTCGGTAGACCAGTTTTGTGAGGCTGCAGGGGAAGATGCCCGTCCTCTTCTTTGTCTTGGTGTCAGGGCCCAGCTTCCCTGCTTTCTGCTGGCCCCAGCCTGACTCCCACCCAAGGCTGGCCCAGGCCTGGGGGCTGCCCCCATCAAGGAACATGTGTCCCTCCTGGAATGGAGCTTGTGGCCTCAGACAAGACCCAGCAGGTGACCTCAATGCAGACCAGGTGTCAGCACCTCTATTTACAACTCACAGATCCAGCTGCCTCCCCCTTGTCCCCGCAGAGACTGTGTCTTTCAAAGTAGAATATGAATAATCACCAGGAAAAAATACATCTCACGGATCAGATAAAAATAGTCATTTCTACTGTTCCCTTATCCCCCCCTGGACATGCCCATAATCAAAGACAGGGATTTGTTAAACCAGAGAAGATCTTTGAAGTGATCCCGTGTAACCCAGCCTTTGTTGCCAGTCTATATTTGCCAACTGAAACCAAAGAGGTTAAGTGACTTGCCCAGGTTTGTGCAGGGCGTGTGTGTGAGAGCTGGGGCTGGAGCTCCGACCTCTGATTCTTTACACAGCACCAGATGCCTCCCAGACTGTGACCTACGCTCAGAGCGGGGTGCCTCCAGCCTCCGCCGTGTCTCAAAGGGCCAGGGAGGGTGGATGTGGCCAGATATTCAGGAAACTCTGGAGTCTGGTCATCTGGTGCAGGTCTCCGTTCTCTGGCCCTCATTCTCCCATCTGCAGAATGGTGTTCTTCGATGAGCACTTTGTTTCACTTCAGTTGGCAACAGTTGTACCTCATGAAGAAAAAGCCCAATCCTTTTGTTCATTCAGTCCTCAGCCTTACATGAGAAGGTAGCCCCCTTCTCCCGGGGAAACCAGCCTCCCCTCCCCAGCAGCTGTTCTCTCTCAGAGGAAGGTCATGCGGGCAGTGTTCTGGTGGGGGTGAGAGCATATCGATTTATCTTAAGGCTGCATTTGCAGAGTCAGCACACGTTTTACCTAGATTCTGTGTTTGTTCTATAGATTGAATGTGTTCCCCCAAATTCATATGTTGAAACCTAATAAGTGTAATGGTATTAGGAGGTGGGGCCTTTGGGAGGTGATTAGGTCATGAGAGTGGAGCCCTCATGAGCGGGATTAGTGTCCTTATGAAAGAGAACCAGAGAGCTCCCTTGTCCCTTTCACCATGTGAGGACACAGCGAGAAAACTGCCGTCTGTGGACCAGAAAGTAGGTCCTCACCAGGCACCGAATCTGCAAGCTCCTTGATCTTGGACTTCCCAGCCTCCAGAACTGTGAGAAGTAAATGTCTGTTGTTTGTAAGCCACCTGGTCTATGGATTTCTATTACAGCAGTTCAGATGGACTGAGACAGTTTGTTTTCTTGGAGTGGCTTTGGAAGGTGACAGTGGTGGTGGAAGGGAAGCAAAGGTCCACCCCAAGACACTACCTGATGCAAACCTGGAGAGGAAGGTTCATGCTGGGGCTGCCCTGAGGCTGCTGTAATCCCAGGAGAAACTAAAGGCTGTGTCCTCTGGGTGGACAGGTAAATGATGGCCTTCAGGGAAGTGGGGAGAGCTACCTGCTCTCCGTCCCTAAACCAAGCTGCTCATACCGCCAGGAGGGGTCAGAGTTCCCTGCTGGTCATTCCTTCTTTAGCATGAACCACTTAATCAGATTGCTCTCCAACCCTGACCAAGAGAAATCTATTGGAGGGCTTCGGCCCATGGTCTGAAAGCTGTGCTGAGATGTTCCACAGCTAAACTAAATTGATATCTGTCTCTTCCCAATTTGTGTTAGAGAACAAAATTACTACTTAGAATTATCTCAATTTCACGTTTTTCTCCCATTGAATTTCCTTAAGTTCCTTGCACCTGCTGCTGCTAATGAGTGCTCACAGGCAATAAAATGAAATGTGCAAGTTGCCAACAAATATTAATGAGAATGATCAGAATCGCCATTCTGCTGAGTTTCGCAGCATGTTTTTAATGATGGATGTGCATGTGTGGGTTATGATTTTACAGTGTGGGTGCATTTTCTGCTAGTAAAACTGTTCCCAGTTCATGGGATGGAACAGAAGTTTAGTGTCCCATGCAGTGCCCCCAAGAATTCCGTGACTTCCAGTTTCGGCAATGGAATGAGGATGGAGATGGTGGCAAAGAGAAGATGGGGTCCCCAGAAGGGATGGGATGCCCCAAACTCAGGCTTCATCTCTGATACACCCTTCACCCCATCCAAGGTAGTCAGGTCCTGGTGACTCAAGATCTTTCAGGTGTGTCCCCTCCCTCCCTCCCCCACTGCTAACAACCTTGTCTTACTGGGATTTCTGTAGCTGCTTCTAACTGCCACCACCGCATCCCTCCATTCTGTCCTCCACAGTGCAGCAGGGGGATCTTTCAGAAACACAAATCTGGTTGCATTGTCCCTCGCATAAAATCTTTTAGTAGCTCCCTGTGGCCTCCAGGGTTAAATGCCACATTACTTTAGAGTGAGTTGCAAGGGCCCTTGGGCTCTTACCGTACTCTTTTCCATCTCCTTTTCCACCTTTGTGCTATACCCACCCCAGAGCGCAGTTCTGTGCCTCTGGGCTTTTGCAAATGTGGTTCCCTCTTCCTAGAAATCTATGGACTTCACCTCCCTCCCCCTACCTGGCAGGCACATGCATATGCACGGACGCATGCGCGCGCACGCGCGCGCACACACACACACACGAACTCAGGCTGTAGATTCCTACAGATCTCAGTTTAGATGCCACTTCTAGGAAGTGACTTGACTGCCTCTCAACACCTAAGGTTGCCCATCCAATGTGCTCCCATGCCCCCTGGATTCACCCCATGCCAGGACTAGTCACACTGTAATTGTCTTTTTGCTAGTCTCCCCCCCGTGGACTGTGAGTCCCTGGAGGAGAGGAACTGTCCTGCCATATCCCAGCTGCTTCATGTAGGGGATACTCAACAAATACCTGTTGAAAGTGAAAGGAAGGAAGGAAAAAAGAGAGAGGAGGTCAAATTTGTTTTGCCAGTGTCACAGTCCAGTCAGCCCCAGCCTGGGCATCTGCAAGAAATTCATGTCAATCCAACAGATATTTCATAAGCACCAGCTACATCCCAGGTCTGTGCTGGGAGCTGGAGAAGGCAGAAGTGGGTGGGACAAGGGCTCTGCTCCGGAGAGAGTTGAGACAAGCCTACAGCTGGGGCAAAGCAGACGGTGTCCACCCTGCAAAGGACAGACACAAAGAGCTCTGGGAACTTGCAGCTGGAGGAAGGGGACCCGACTGGGTCAGGGCGGGGAAGGTAGGGATTGCGGGGACAGGGGCTCCTCCTGGGGCTCGTTCTCTACTGGCTTCATTAGTCTTCAAGGGTGATGGGGCTTCTTCACCACTGAGAATCCAGGTCAGGCATCACTCCCTCGGATGGAGTCATTCACGCCTGCCTCTATACTGCCCGATGCACAGCTCTGTTTGGGAATATACTCCTGTTGATCAAGATGCTGCCCAGTGTAGGGCTAGGGGCACAGCCTTGGAGCTGACTGCCTGGGTTCTGATCCCAGCTCTGTGCCTGTGAGCAGAGTGGCTGTGATGGTGGGTAAGTTACTCAACCTGTTGGTGCCTCAGTTTCCTCATCTGTATAGTAGAGATGATAATAATCCATCCTTCATAGTATCATTGCCAGTGTTAAATGAGTTAATGCAGGTTAAAAACCCAGAACCATGCCTGACACAGGATACAGATTATATACATCTGTGCCACTAGCATTATTAATTAACCTATGCACCTGTGAATCTATTGTTCTAGTTTATGAGCGCTTTTTTTGTCATAAGAACACTTAGCAAGTTTAACAAAATTTTAAGTGTGCAATACAGTACCGTTCACGATAAGCATGATGTTATCCAATAGATCTCTAGGACGTATTCACCTTGTTTAACTGAAACCTTATACAGCAACTCCCCACTTCTGCCATCCCCCACCCCCTGGCAACCACCATTCTGCTCTGTTTCTGAGTTTGACTATTTTAGTACCGCATGTAAGTGGAATTGTACAGTCTTTGTCCATCTGTGACTGGCTTCTTTCACTTAGCATAATGTCCTCCACATCCATGTTGTTGCATATGGCAGGATTTCCTTTCTTTTTAGGGCTGAATAATATTTCATTGTATGTATATACCACATCTTCTTTATCGATTCACCTATCCATGGACATTTAGGTTGTTTCCACATCTTGGCTATTGTGAATAATGCTGCAGTGAACATGGGAGTGAGATCTTGATTTCAATTTCTTTTGGATAAATACCCTGAAGCGGGATCGCTGGATCATATGGTGGTTCTATTTTTATATTTTTTGATGAACTGCCACACTGATTCCATAGTGGCTGTGCCATTTTACACCCCACCGCCAGTGCACGAGGGTTCCAATTTCTCTACTTACGAGCTTCTTGACATCAAAGCCTGGTTCTGGTTCCACCTGTGACTCTTTCAACACCTGGCATAGGAATTGCACAGAACATGTTTTGGAAAAAGTGGAATAATAATAATAGTAATTCAGCGCTTGAATTGGGTGAGCCAGGACTGAATGAACACATTTTTTTCCCTAGAGGAACTCAAAGCTATTCTGAGTGTGTCCAAGTGGAATCAACCTATGAATGAGCCATCCTATCTGTGGGATGTTTCTGGTGAAGAAAACTACAGCATCTCCCTTCTTCTTAGCCTTCAAGAGTTGCTGTCTACAGCCTGGGAGCAGCCCTGAGGGCCTGCACAGAGGTGGTGTTGGAAGCGCATCAGGTTTAGCGAGCTGCTCTGGAGATTTTCCAGTATCTGGGCCATAGAGGAGGTCCTGGGAGGATGTTTGAGGGTGGACAGGGGCAGCATAGGAGGTCCAAGATGGCTTGGAAGGGACACTTGACTGAAACCAGGGCCAGAGTTGAGGCTGGACCTCTGGCATGGTGGGTGTGGCTGGCCCCCAGCCAGCCTCCAAAGTCTGAGTCCTGTGTGACTGGGAATAAATTGCTTCCACCCTTAGCTTCTACTCTAAGGGAGGCTTGGGAATAGATATGGAGGTACTCTGTATGTGGTGGGTGCCCCCAGCCTGGGCAACTTAAGGCAAGAAACAGCTTGGCCTGATGGAAAGGACTTGGGGGCTGGGAGTCACACTGTCCTGGGTTCAGATCCTGGCTCTGCCACTTAACCAGGTGGAAGACTCAAGCAAGACATGGCACTTCTCCAGTGTGGTGTGGATGTGAGTTGTCCCACCTGGGGCTGCCATGAGGTTGAGGTGAAGCTCAAGAAGGATTCTGTGTGTTCCTCTTTGGAGCCTGGTCACTGCCTCATCCTTCTCTGATACTGTGGCTTTTGCCCCAGAAAGATGGCTGACTCGGGAAGCCCCAGGCTTTCAGATGAGCTAAGCCTTCCCGGTGGGGACTTGGCCACAGGCCTCCTGAGCAGTATGGGCCAGCAAGGCCTGTCCTTTGGTCAGGAACAACTGCTCTGGGGCAGTGTCCCTCCCGTGACAGGGATACACCCATTTGGGAGATGGAAACATTGAGGCACAGGAAGGAAAAATGACTTGCTTAGGCTGCCTCAACTTTTTTTAGATAGGAGAGTTATTCCCATGAATGGAGGAATAACTGTTCGCTCAAGGTAAGGTGAAAAGTGGAGGCGAAAGGTCTTCTTGCTCCACCTTCCCCCTCACATCTTACTTCCAACTTAGAAAAATCCTGGGTCATCAATGGAGGCACACTGTTGCTCTCCGCCTCTGTGCTTTTGTCTTGTTTCATTTTGCTTTCTGCTTATAATGTTATTTCCTGTATTAAACAATGAAGTCTGTTTAGCCAAATCCTCCCCATTCTTCAAAGCTCAAATGAAACCCTCCTCTTTTTCCTCCTCCTCCAGGAAGTCCTCTGGGGTGCCTGGTTGCCCTTGTGCAGGCTGCTCTCCACAGCTGCTGCAGCACACTCCGATCCCTCTGTTGCAGCTGTCCGGCTTTGGTCTCTCACCGTACCAAGGGTGGGTTTCTTATCAGTTCCACTTGGCTATGGGCTCTTCCCCCCGCCAAACTTCGGGTAGGCCCTAGTCCCATCAAGGCTAGTTTCAGCACAGCCAAGAGGGAGGGTTGGAACACGCACCTAGATCCCTGGCTAGAATCCACTGGAAACTTCTTTGCTTCCCTTTGGTCTCAGCTCCCACTGCCCTGAGGTGGGTCAATGTCTTATGGCTATAATTGCAGCACATGCCTCTGTGTGTGTGTATGTGTGTGTGTGTGTGTGTGTGTGAGAGAGAGAGAGAGACAGAGAGACAGAGAGACAGAGAGAGACAGAGACAGAGATGGAGACAGAGGAGGGAGTAGAAAGAAAGGGAGGGGAGGGGCGGGAGCAGGGAGCAGGCTCGTGCTAGGCCACACGCACCATGTTTCTGTTTCAAGGTGACAGCGAAACAATCCTTCTTCTCCATCAGCTGGCATGCCTGGCAGACCCTCTGCAGGATACTAAGCCTGCGAGCTGGGGCAGGCCAGCCATTCTGATTCCAGCAGGGTCCAATCTCTGTCACCTACAAAGACAAACACCAGTGTCCTTGAAGGTTCACTAATAATTATAACAACTGCAAGCATTTGGGGCATTTACCACGCTAAGCACTTTACATGTGTTATTTTAATTTTTGCAAGAATTACTTGAGGTAGATGCCCTGTTAGTCCCAGTTGTCAGATGACGAAACCAAGGTTCAGAAAGATTCCACGCCACAGCAAGCAAGGGGCGCAGATGCACAGCCAGGCTGTCTGGCCCCCAAGCCCATATGCTCATCTCCATTGCCCACAAACACCACGTTGGCCCAGGAACCTGGACTCCTTGGTGTAAAGGTCCTGCCTCTCCCTCTGGTTGCCATCTGTGGGACATTCAGTGCATCAGGCCTCAGTTCCTCCCTCCTTAAAATGGACCAAATGCTGCTGAAGGGCCCTGCCCACTGTCATATGCTGAGAAGCTGATTCTGAATTCTCTGATGTTAAGATGCAATCATTTTCATTCTGCAGTTCCCAGATTCTGACCATAAATTCTAGGATCCTGGAGTCCTGTGATCCCCATATCCTCCAATCTTCACTAGAATGTGGGCCCCATGAGGACATAAACTTCTGTCTATATATGCCCTGCTAGATGCCAGGGCCCAGCCCAGCCAGCACTTGACATGTAGGCCATCAGTCAATATTTGTTGGCTGAATGACTGACCCACTCCCAGTTCTGCTGCCCCCTCACAGTCAGTAGTCCGTGCCCACACCCTGGCTGGAGCCCACATCCTGAAACGTGGCCATTTGCCTGTTCAGTGGTGGACAAGCCCTCAACCAGCAGGCAACAAACTTGCCCTCTGGCCCTGCTTGGCCACTCATCAGCCACGTGACTCCGGGCAAGTCACTTAACCTCTCTAAGCCTCTCTTTTCCCCAAGACACTAAGATAAGGAGTCAGAGAAACATACCAAGCTCTTTCCTGCCTCGTGACCCGTGCATGTACCATTCCCTCTGCCTGAAATACTCTACCCCGTTATTTGTTGACTGTTGTCTGTTTCTCCTATTCGAATTTAAGCTCCAAGAGGGGTTTTGTTTATCTTATTCAATGCCTAGAACACTGTCTGACACATAGTTGGTGCTCAATAATATTTGTTGAAGGAGGGAGAAAAGATAGAGACTAAGATTTATGGGGTTCCCCCGGCCCTGAGACCTCTGCCCAAGTTCTGGTTCCCAGAATGCTAAGCCACTTGGCGTCAGCTCTCTGCCCATGGGCTAACTCAGTCTGAACTCCTATGAGACCCAGGTTGAAAACATGCCCATTTTCCATGACATGCTGCTTGAAGTCTGGTGTCTGTTGCTGGCACTCACACAGCTGGGGAAGAAGGAGCATCCTGCATTTGAGGGTCGGGGAAAAGAACGAGGAATTCGGTGTCTGACCCAGATTGGCTTCCTGAAACTGCTTGGTTCACATCTCCCCATCCTACCCCAGCCCTTCTCAGCTCCCCACAGGTCTTCACTGCCCATAGGAGAATGCAGACTCAGCCTGGGATTCATGGCTTTCCTTGATCTAACCCTGCCCGCATCTCCAATCTGCTTTCTCCCAACTCTCCTACAGGAGGCCTCAGCTGCAGTGGGTCCTGGAGTACTTTCCCCAGTGCACTAGACCAGTCCCCTCGTCAAGCTTTAATTGTACCATACCGTCTGCCCAGAAGGCTCACCACTGCTCCTCCTCCAGGAAGCCCTCCCCAACCACGCCCACCCATGAGACTTCTTCTTTGTCTGGGCCTCTCCAGCTCTCCTGGACTTGCCTGCTTCTAGAGGATGCTTGGCAATCAATATGTAGCTATTCTGTACATGGTGGGTGACCCCAGCCTATGGGAAGCCCTGTAGGCAGGGATGGGAGAGAGCTTGTCCCCTCTGTCCATCCTGGCTTGATCAAATGAGGTAATGGGCATGGGTACACCCTGTAAACTATAAAGCCCCATCCCGCCTTAGCCCAGACCCTTTTATCTCTGGCATTAACTCTTGCACCAGCATCCCTGCCTCCGGTTCACCTGACCCACCTAGCTTCCCTGCTGAGCTAGACACGGGGTCCTTCTGAAACACAGATCTGATCATTTCCCTTCTCTTGCGAGCCCTCCTTGCCAGTAGTAGGTTCCAGCCCAGTGAGCTTGTCCCCTGCTCTCAGACCCTCCTTGTACTTTCCCTTCTCCCTGCCTTTGTTCAAGTCATCCCTCTGCCTGGAATGTCTTTCCTTCTCCCTCTCCTTATTCTGCTAGACCATCCCCTTCCTTCAGAATCCCCTGACCCCTCCAGGCACATCCGGCCACCCTGGGGGCCTCCCTGGCCATCTCTCTGTGATGGCACCTCCCCACTGTACCTCATTCCTCATTTCTTCGCACAGGTGCCTCCGTGGTCTTCGGGGTTGGCTTGAATAGAGAAGCGCTAAAGTAAAGGTTTCTCCTGGTGGGAGGCGCGATCCACTGAAGATATTCTGTGTGCTAGGCCCTGCGCTTTATAAACTCCAGTTTATTGAGGCCCAACCACTGTCCTAAAAAAAAAATCATTGTCTTTTTACCTATGGTAGGATAGGCCCAGAGATGCTGAGGGCCTTGCTTGAGGTCACACAGCAGTATGTGGCACAGGAGCCCCAGTCAGGCCGATTTCACAGCTTCCCTCCAGATTGCCTGACCGTGACAAAGGTAAAAATAACAGATCTCTTTCCAGACGTGACTGTTATTGAACTGCCCTGAGGATTTTGTTGGTTCGTCTTTTTGCTGTCTGGTTCTTCCATGTCTCCCATGGGTGCTTCCATCTCAGCCCTGACAAGCAGCTGGCTGATGTACACGGCGTCACAGTCCCCATCCACCTTCCTGTCCTTGGTCAGGCCTGCTGTGGGTCCCCTGCAGGTCACCTGGGCCCAGGCTCCAGACCAAGGTTAGACCTCGTGCTTCTCTCCAGGGCTCCTCAGAGAGCCGGGGCCACCCCATGCCCATGTCTGCCCAAGCCTGACATCCAGCCCTGACATCCAGGCTGCAGATCAATAAATCTGTCTCCTGCTCTTCTCTCCCGACCATCTGTTTTCCCTGGTGGTCCCCAGGGAGTCTGCCAGGTTGGCTGCAAGCTCCCAGGTTGGAGAGAAGAAGCTGTTTTGGGGCCATCTGTTTGAGAGGTGCCTCCGGCTGGGGTTCCACAGCTGAGGGAAGCTGCCCAGGCAATGGGGAGCTGCCAGGAGGGGCCAGCAATTAGGGAATGAGAACCACCTTCATCTTTAGGCTTGGAGCCGGGAAGTGCCAGCTCTCAGAGGTAGACCTGTGAGATCCCAGGCTGGCTACATCTTGGACGTGTCACTGGGGCAGCTGGTGCCAGAGGGAGCAGAGAAAACAGTCTGAACGTCACCACCTCCCTCCTCCCCACACCCCCCTTTTAAAACACATACACACACCCTTAAAACTGGGTTGCCAGTGACAACCTGGCATATCATCTTCTTTTTATATTATTCTTAGCCCTTCTGTTGCCATAGCAACCGAACAATGCTTTTAAATATAGCAGTTAATTTTTTCATCTCCAGAAACAAAGTTCTGGTGCTGTCCAGAAGGCCAACAACTAGTTTCTCTCCTTGGGGCAGAGTCCTCCAGACTCATCTTACCAGATGTCAGCCCCAGAGCGTGAGCTGGGGCTGGGTGTCCTCAGGCTGGCAGGGACGCACCTCCTGTGTTCCCTCCCCTGATTACTCCAGAGTCAAGGTGTAGCAGACAGAACCTGGGTTCTTTCTGTATCCCCTCAACCCCTGAAACCCTCACTTTTGTTCTCTGAGCCTCAGTTTCTTTATCTGGGTAATGGGGATGATGGTATCTGCTTCACAGATTTCAGTGGGACTTAAAAGGAGCTAAAGGAGGTGAAAGTGGCACCCGGGAGACAGTCAGTAAATACATCTGTGCTTTTTTCCTTTCTCCTTCCCCTCCCCCATCCCTTTTCTTCCCTTCGCTTTTTCTGTCCTTACCTCCCTCTCTCTTTTGCATTTTTCTCAACCCCTCCTCCCCACTGCTTTGAATTATTGATGTTAAATTCCCAGCCAGTAACATCAGAGGGTTAAAATCCATAACCAGCCTTCCTCTGGCCTCCCCTCAGATCGACCCTCCCTCCATGGGCTGGTGAGCTCATCAAAGTCATTAATCATACATCATGGCTTGAGAACCCAGGGCCCTGTGGTCCAGCCGCTGAGCAACCCTGGGCAGGAGGCAGCCCGGACAGGATGTCTTCCGGAAGGGCTGGGCTGGCTCTGAAGCCTTGGGCAGAGTAGACACCATTAATGGGAGCTTATCTGGGAAGGAGGAGCTGGCCACCTGTGGAGGGGCTTACATCAGAGAGCCGCTCCCTAGCCCAGTGATTACAGGTGTTATTTCCAGGTCTGGAGCTCTCCCCAGACCCTGCCCCCAGGCTTGCTCACCACCCACTCATCTCTCTGCATTCCAGAGCTCAGCATGGCAGGTCTTCAAACAACAGGCAGCAGTGTTTCTAATGCTCAGTAACAGTCAAAACATGGCAGGAAAAAAAAAAAAAAAGGTCATGAAGAACCTAGGGGTAGATGGGAATAAAGACACAGACCTACTAGAGAATGAACTTGAGGATATGAGGAGGGGGAAGGGTAAGCTGGGACAAAGTGAGAGAGTGGCATGGACATATATACACTACCAAACGTAAAACAGATAGCTAGTGGGAAGCAGCCGCATAGCACAGGGAGATCAACTTGATGCTTTGTGACGACCTAGAGGGGTGGGATAGGGAGGGTGGGAGGGAGGGAGACGCAAGAGGGAAGAGATATGGGAACATATGTATATGTATAACTGATTCACTTTGTTATAAAGCAGAAACTAACACACCATTGTAAAGCAATTATACTCCAATAAAGATGTTAAAAAAAAACAAAAAAACATGGCAGGGACTGCCCAGCAGGTAGTGAGTTCCCCATCATTGGAGACTTCAACTAGAGAAGAAAGCCTGGGGCTAGGATGTTGTGGAAAGGATTGTAGCACCGGGTTACAAGTGGAATAAACTCTGGTCTCAACCTATAATTCTGTGATGCGAACAATAATATGAAAGTCACCGTATAATTTTGCAGAACCTTGGGCACTGATGATTATCCTCATTTACAAAAAAAAAAAAAAAAAAAAACATTGCCCAGGGTCATTAGGCTGGTAAGGAATCCGACTCCGAATCCACTGTTCTACCTTGCCCATGATTCTTCAAGTTCAGCTTTCCTGGCTGGAAGCTGCGTGGTGGGGGGCGCTTATGGAGCAGTGCCGAGTGTGACTTTAAGCTGAGTCCACAGCCGGTGGCCTGGAGACATGCAGGAGCCAGCAGCTGCGCCGGGTGCTGGAGACCTTTTTCAGGGACCAACAGCAGACACAGGAAGAGAACACGAGTGCTCTGAGGGCTGTGGGAGCCTTGAGGAGGGAGGGATGCTCTGGGATGCGGGCCAGGCGCAGGGCGGGAGGGAGCCGATGCAGGAGGGGAAGGTGGGCGTCCTCTCCAGCCCACTGTGGGCCATGGACTCTTGTGGACACTTCACACCTCACTTTATTTAATCCCCCCAAGGCTCCGTGCTCTGCTGAATTTGTCAAGGTCACACAACTCAGAAGTGGAGGGACCACGTGTGTCTGACACCAAGGCACCACTGACATCGGTGGGGGGTGGCAGGGGGAGGGACAAGCCTGCTGAGTCTGGATGGCCCAGGGTCTGGCTGTCAGTCTTCATTGCCTGAGGCTGGTGTGGGTGACCTGTGAGCCAGGAAGTGGTGGCTGAAGGAGCGGGGCCGCAACCCACCAGAGCCCCTTGGTGCTTTCCCCAACCCCCAGGGAGGACGAAGCAGGGACAGTGGCTGGAGGTACAGAGGGGCTGCCGTGCTGTACGGGGGACCACCTCTGGCCTGTGAGACAAGAGACCTGGGGCAGTTCCTGAGTCTGTTGCTGGTTCTCTGTGACCCCTGAGGCAGGTCATCTCAGGGCCTTGGTCCCCCTCTTCACTCAGAAGGCAGAGCATTCATTGCCCTGCCTATTTCACGTGCTCGAGTTAATTTTTCATTGTTGGCATCCACCTGCCCATCTCTACCTAAAACATCCACCAGCGGCAGGTGCCCACTGTTCCCTTATCATGCAGTAGTTTTCTCTGTAGTACATGCGCTGACATTCTATCATACCCCTCTTCTTTTATCTGTGACTCCCTTTCTCTGCCATGAGACTGTAAACCCCATGAGATCTGGGACTGGACTTTATTCAGGGCTGTGCCTCCAGCACCTAAGCAGTGCCTGGTACAGACGAGCCCTGAGCACACAGTGAATGAATGAATGAATGAATGCACGACCACGTGACTAGGGTGGTGTACCCCCTTCCTGCTTCCGCGGCCCCATCCGTGTCTCCTCCTGGCAGTTGTCACAAGGCGCTGGGATTGCATGTGTGTCTCCCACACACTGTCAGGTCCCTGAGGCTGAGCACAGAACCAAGCCTCAGAGAGGTACTTGATGAACCTTTGTGGAAGCAGTGAATCTAAGCCCTCTCCCCGCTGGACCTCAGCTTCTCCATTTGTCAACTGTGAGCGTGTTTACCCCAGAGGTTTTATAAGTGCCCTCTCTCAGTGACATTCTGGGATTTGTCACCTGTTGGCTGGCGTTACTGCACCTGCCCCTGGGTGTGTTTGCCACCCCAGTGCTTGTCCTGACCCTCCAGGGTTGGTCACTGGCCAGAGTCTGACTTCCCCTTGACGAGCAATTAAAACCCCAGAATAGCCCATTGTTCAGAGACAGGTGCCTGGACCCTGTATTTATCTCCAGCGTGCATGCCCAGTGTGCTCGGGGCCCTGCCAGCCACGTGGTGGGCATCGTTGGGACTGCTGAGGCTTCTCAGCACTGAGAGGCCATCTCTGGCATCAGGAAACAGCCAATGCCAAGGGGAGCAGGCGCCCCTGAGAGCCAGGCACTTGTTGAAAGCGTTTCACATTCCTCAGGAAGGCCTCGCAAGATCGGTATCATTAACCCCATTTAACAGCAGGGGGTCGGATGCTGAAAGAGGCACCATTCCCATGCACGTGCCTCAAGCTCGCAGAACTTTAAGGGACAGGACTGGGGTCTGAACACAGGACCGGCAAGCTTTTTCACTGTGCCACTCAGCTTCCGCTGGATGGTGGGTGCCATCAGCACCCTGAAGCTATAGCCCAGCGACTGCTGGTGAGTGGGTGAGAGATGGGACCAGCTCGTGGATGCGCTTATAGGGTCTGCGTCTGCAAGTAACCAGACTGGATTTTTGGCCTCTTCTTGCCCCCACCCCATGCCCTCAGCATGTTCTTCTGGGTCCTGTCAAATCTCACATCCTCTCTGAAGGACGTGAGAACAGCCTAAAGTGCTAGGGAGAGAGAGGCTAGGGACTTGAGATCAACCATGCCCACGGGGGTGGGGCAGGCACTCAAGGCCAGCCCAGAGGGTGGCAGTGGGAGAATCCAGTCCAGGCCCACAGCAGAGCAGAGTCCAGAGAAATGGCCAACGTGGGCTGGCAGGGGGACATCCGGGCACTGCCACTTACCAGCCAAGTGACCTTTGGTAAGCTGCCCTTCAGCTCCCTTATCTATAAAATGGGAGTAATGATAGCAACTGTCTGACGTAACCCTCTTTGGGGATTTGATAAAGTAAATTACCTGTAAAATTCTCAGATGAGCACCTGGCAGGGAGCACGTGCTTCGTAAGCCACTGTTGGCCACCATCGTGTCACCACCCTCCTGCACAGTGCCAGCCCTGGGCCTGTGGGGCTGCAGCTGGGCTCTGGGCCAAGGCTGAGGAATAAGGTGGGTGTCGGGCCTTGGGAACAAGACCGTGACAGTTTCCAGGAACAGGGCACAGTATTAGGGGAGGGAAGTCTGAGCTGGGGGTTCTTTAGATGATTATAATGATGGGTTCGAGAACCAGAGGTGGGACTAAACTTGCAGGGGACCCAGCTGTTGGAGGAAGAGAGATGGGGGGAGGAGGGTCAGTCCCTCAGTCCGACTAAGGCTAATGGCTAAGGTTAAAGCCTTTCCATGTGGTTCTGAAGAGTTAAGTTACCATTTCACATGTGCTTGTCCTTTTTTTTTTTTTTTTTTTGTGGTACGTGGGCCTCTCACTGTTGTGGCCTCTCCCATTGCAGAGCACAGGCTCTGGATGTGCAGGCTCAGCGGCCATGGCTCACGGGCCCAGCCGCTCCGTGGCACGTGGGAACTTCCCGGACCAGGGCTCAAACTCGTGTCCCCTGCATCGGCAGGCAGACTCTCAACCACTGCGCCACCAGGGAAGCCCCTGTGCTTGTCCTTTTGAAGCAGAACCGTGGAATGTCCAAGCTGGCAGTGATATTGACCACCCAGGGTCACACAGCAGGTTAAGAGCACACCCCTGTTCTCAGTGCTTCTGTCTCCCCTTTGGTCACTTTAGATGACGGTTTAGGATCTTTCCAGCCCTGAAAATGGCCCCTAAAGACTGTTCCTGTGGTTTGTTCAGCGGTAGGAAGGGGTGGTGGGGACTGTGAAGAGGCAAGGCATGCAGACCAGGATACATCGGGAGGCTGATCCCTTGGCTGACGCACAAAGAACAGGATGGGGGGAGGGGCACGGTCCAGCTGCTTTCCGTTTGGACTTGAACAGGGCTGTCTCTCTGAGGCACGGGGGTTGCTTGCACCCTATCAGACGCAGCTTGGCATAAGCTGGAAATCTCTCCGGGGCTCTCCAGGCTCCTGATGGAAGTTGCTTCCTGAACTAAGCCTCTGTTTGTCCCTGACTTCTCGGCTCCTCTTTAGGTACTATCCCTCCAACGTGCCTGTCCAACACCTGAGCCAAAGCAGGCAGGCAGGGGTGCCCAAGGGGCTGGCAGGGCCTAGAATTTGCCTGCTTGCCCTGAGCTCTGCATCTGGCGTTCCTGTGGGTGGGGGCAGTGGAGGGGGAGTATTTACTGAGCTGCAGCCTCCCCTAAACCCTGCTATGTTGGTGACTCTACATAACTGGGTTTGTTTCTTTCTGCCTCTGTTTCCCTGTCTTAAACTCCAGTTCCCTGCAAGGGTCAGAACCCCACATGAACTCCAGACCCTGAGACCCTGACTAGCTATTACCATTTCATCCAAACTCCACTTTGGGCTGGATCTTATTCCCTATACCCTCAAGCTTCTGGCTGGGTTCTTGCCCCCAGCAAAGAAGACGGCCAGGAAATGGCACTGCCATTCGTCTAGCTTCTGAGATTGCCACTGCCAGAGACTACCTGTGTCCACCCATGAGTGGCCCTGCTTGGACCCATCCACCCTCTGGATACTCCCTCCTCCAGGCTTCTTCCTGCCACCGGCCCTTTGATGCTACAATCCCAGCCTGCTGGTGGGTACACATTCCCAGGTCTGAAGCTCTAGCTGGGTACAGGGATGCTTTGGGCTGCAGGTAACAGAAACCCAAGTACAAGTGGCCTAAACAGTAGGGGTTTATTAACTCCAGAAACCTGGAGGTGGGGGCAGTTTCAGAGCTGAATAACCCTGTGGCCCAATGATGTCAGGGATCCATCACTTTCCAGCTTTCCCTTCTCTGCCCACCTTCCCACCAAGTCAACATTCTTTCACTCTAAGGCATAAGATGACCCTGGGGGGCCATTTGCAGACATGATGATAGGCAGTGGAGAAGAGGACCATCTTTTCCAAAATCTCTTTCTTGTCCCAGAAACACTGAGAAAGACTTCTTTTAGCTATAAAATGGGAGTAATAGGTCTCATTAGCCAGAATTGAGTCACATGCCCATGCCTGAACCACTCACTAGAAAGTGAAATGAAACTACCCTTACAGGATTGGACTAATCACGGTTTACCCTCTGGGCCTGGGGAAGGGCTGGCCCCAATAAAGGCAGGCCTCTGTATTCCACTTGAACTTCTCCTGTTTGCATTTGGTGCCAGAGCACCCGGTCACAGCCCTTTGTGGCCAAGGAAGCCATTTTGACCTCTTCCTGCCTGCACCCGGTAGGTGTAGAGTGTAAGTAACAGAAACTGACTTCAGACAACTAAAGTGAAAAAGGATCAAGTTGGAAGGATAATGAATGGAAGGAGAATCTCATAGAATTGTTAGGAAGGTTGCAGAACCTTCCAAATGGTCCATTGGCTCAAATGAGGATCCAAGGTCCCTTTAGGGAGCAGAAAACAGGAACTTATTGCTGGCAGTCCTGTCATGGCTGCAGAGATGGAAGATTCAGGGGCATGGAAGGAGCATCAGATATACTTAGCTCAGTCTCATGCCATACCTCTGGCTGCAGGAAAGCAGGGAGCCTTGCTTTATAGCCCACCAAGAGCGGGAGAACTAATTCCACCAAAACGAAATCAGGGCGCTATTGCAGAAATAGGGAGTGAGGGGGTAGGCACTGAGTGGCCAAAACCCAGCCAATGCCCACGGTAGCCCATGATGCCTGACCTGAAGACAAAGCAGAGATGGCGTGCTACATGTCCCTCACACGGGGATAAAAGATGACCTTAGGGCTTCCCTGGTGGTGCAGTGGTTGAGAGTCCGCCTGCCGATGCAGGGGACGCGGGTTCATGCCCCGGTCCGGGAAGATCCCACATGCCGCGGAGCGGCTGGGCCCGTGAGCCATGGCCGCTGAGCCTGCGCGTCCGGAGCCTGTGCTCCGCAACGGGAGAGGCCACAACAGAGAGGGGGCCGCGTATCGCAAAAAAAAAAAAGATGACCTTAACTTCACGGGGATGGCCACTCAGAGCAGGAGACACATGAGCACCCTGTCAGGCCCCCAGAAAGGCAGCCCCCCTCTGACATCACCCTGACAAGCAGAGGACTCCATCAAGTCCTTCTAAAGGCAAGCTGAGCCACTCACCTGGGGGGTGGCTACTCCTGGCTCCTCCCAGCTGCTCTAGAAATTCTTCTGTTCACCAATTATAGGAAGCTGGTGACAGACTCAGAACATTCCCGAGTCTTTCCTCAAGACTGCATGAACCCGAGGCCAGTGCCCACGCTTACCATCCTCCAGGTAGGGCAGGTTTCAGGCTTGCCCAGGTCTACTGCAGCACATAGCAAACCATTATGGAGCACCTTCTCTGGGGCAGGTAAGGGCTAAGCACTCGGTAGGCAGTATCTCATTTAATCCTCCCAACCATCCTATCGTACGACTACCATTTTCCTTTTCTACAGATGAGGAAACTGAGGCTTGGGAAGAGGCATTGATCTTCCCATGGACAAAGAAGAAGCAGAGCAGGATTCAGATCTGATCCACAGCCCCCTCTTAGTCACTTCACCGTACTGTCCCACACCCCACTGCTATCGATATCTTGTTCTTCCTGCTTCGAAGAGAAATGGGACTGTGACCTTAGTTCACACATTTGTCCTCTAGGCTTATCCACTCCCCAAAGACCCTCCTCACCTTGGGCATCAGCTCGCCACCTGTCAGAGCCTCGGATGGCTCCAGAACGCCATCCCAGAATGCTAAGTCCTTTCTTACCCCACCCAAGGCCCTTCATGAAAACACAGTCACAAGTTGTACTTTTTAATGTCCACAATGAAACTTTGTCTTTGCCCTCATAGTTGTGTCTTCCAAGGACATGGCTCTGCCTTCTGTTGGCACAGAGCGTCCTTTCTGCTGCCCTTGCCAGTGCCGTCAACCTGGCAAAGGACCAGGAGCTCTACAGGTCTCCAGAGGGCTGGTCTAATGGAGCCATTTGCCAGCTGGGCTCCAGGATCCCCCAGACGTGCCACAGAACCCCTTCAGGAGCAGCCTTGGAGGGAGTTGTGGGGTAACATGAAACATAACCCACTTCTACCAGGGCACCCCACCTTTATCTGTTTTCCACACTGGTCTTCAACGTAAGTTTTATTTTCTAAGAAAAAAACTCTCTGCAGAAAATTTATGGGTTCATTGGATACATTGATGCTTTTTCCCACAAGATTTCACAAGGTTTTCCTTGAACTAAACTCCTGTATCACCCTGGTCACTAGAATTGTCTTATGGAATCATAGCTTATCATTTTCTCTTTGACCTCATTTGAAGGCCAGTACTTCAGGAATAGCCATATATGCAGGAAATACCTCAGCACACTAGTAAAAAATAGAGAAAGTTGTCCACTGTGTTTCTTGGTACCCTTGAAATAAAGACCATGGTAACCAAGTCATCTCAGAAATCTGGGACAGGGGCTTCCCTGGTGGCGCAGTGGTTGGGAGTCCGCCTGCCGGTGCAGGGGGCGCGGGCTCGTGCCCCGGTCCGGGAGGATCCTGCATGCCGTGGAGCGGCTGGGCCCGTGAGCCGTGGCCGCTGGGCCTGCGCGTCCGGGGCCTGTGCTCCGCGGCGGGAGGGGCCGCAGCGGTGAGAGGCCCGTGTAACACACACACACACACACACACACACACACAAAAGAATCCCCCTGCCAAAGCAGAGGACACGGGTTCGAGCCCTGGTCCGGGAAGATCCCACATGCCGCGGAGCAACTAAGCCTGCGAGCCACAACTACTGAGCCCACACGCCACAACTACTAAAGCCCGCACGCCTAGAGCCCGTGCTCCGAAACAAAGAGAAGCCTCTGCAATGAGAAGCCCGTGCACCGCAGCGAAGAGTAGCCCCCAATTGCCACAACTAGAGAAAGCCTGTGCGCAGCAACGAAGACCCAGCACAGTCAAAAATAAAGTAAAATAAAATAAAATAAATTAATTAAAAAAAAAATCTGGGACAGGAGGGTTTGATTTTCCTAGTTTCCTGGCTCCTTCCTACTACTGACAATAGAACCCATCTTGTTTTGCTCCTTACCTTGGCTACTAGAATGCCCAGAGCTGAGATATTCAACTGTGCATCTCTCTTTTTAAAATGATTTTTCCATTATATAGTACTTGTGTATTTCCTAAGAATTAGAAAAAAAGACAAGTAAAAGGAAGCCAAAACCAAAAATTACTTACTGTGTTTCTACTCCCCAAAAAACTGTTAATATTTTCATCTATTTCTCTGGATTTTTTAATGTACAGTTTTCATGTGGGTTTTTTTGTAGGGTTTTTTTCTTTTAACATAGGTGAAATCATCCTGTATATAAACTTTATAGCTTGCTTTTCTCAACCTGATATCTAAAGATTATCACATTCTTTCTTTTTAAATTGAAGTATAGTTAATTTACAAGGGTGTGTTAGTTTCAAGTGTATAGCAAAGTGATTCAGTTACGCATACATAAATATGTTTATATATATATATATTCTTTTTCAGATTCGTTTCCATTATAGGTTATTAAAAGATACAGAGTATAGTTCTCTGTGCTACACAGAAGGTCCTCGTTGTTTACCTATTTTATATATAGTAGTGTGTATATGTTAATCCCTTCCTAATTTATCTTTCTCCCCACCCCTCTCTGTCCCCTTTGGTAACCATAAAGTTACTTTCTATGTCTGCGAGTCTACTTCTGTTTTGAAAATAAGCTCATTTGTATCATTGTTTCAGATTCCACATATAAGTGATGTCATATGATATTTGTCTTTGCCTGACTTACTTCATTTAGCATGATAATCTCTAGGTCCATCCATGTTGCTGCAAATGGCATTATTTCATTCTTTTTTTTTTTTAAGATGCTGGGGGTAGGAGTTTATTAATTAATTAATTAATTTTGGCTGTGTTGGGTCTTCGTTTCTGTGCGAGGGCTTTCTCTAGTTGTGGCAAGCGGGGGCCACTCTTCATCGCGGTGCGCGGGCCTCTCACTATCGCGGTCTCTACTGTTGCGGAGCACAGGCTCCAGACGCGCAGGCTCAGTAGTTGTGGCTCATGGGCCTAATTGCTCCACGGCATGTGGGATCCTCCCAGACCAGGGCTCGAACCCGTGTCCCCTGCATTAGCATGCAGACTCTCAACCACTGCACCACCAGGGAAGCTCCATATTTCATTCTTTTTTTATGGCTGAGTAATATCACATTGTTAAAGGATGCAGAGTATTTCATCAGGCAGATCAGAGGTCAGCAAGATTGTTCTGTAAAGGTCCAGATAGTAAGTAATTTAGGCTTTTCAGGCCATACTGTTTCTGTCCCTACTGCTCCACTCTGCCTCTGTAGTAGGAAAGCAGCCATAGACAATATGTAAATGAGTGGGTGAGGTTGTGTCTCAGTAAAACTTTATTTACAAAAACAAGCTGCCAGTGAGATTTGGCCTGCAGGCTGTAGTTGCCAGCCCCTGATATAGATGGAGTATAGTTTTCATAGACCCGTTATACATTTCCATATGTTAGCATTTAGGTTTGCCTTCAGTTCTTAGAATTTTTGTCCCTCAGACTATATTCCTGGAAATTGAGATGACTGTGCCCCAAAGTACAGTGAGGATATTAGTGAGGCAAAGCTCTTGGTTCATGCTGTGAATTGTTTTCCAAAAGCATTCTCCCAAATTCCGCTACCAGCAGTGATGTGAGTGTGCCCATTTCCCCAAACCCTGTGTGCACTGGGCATTGTCCTTCAAGACATTTACCTCCAGCCTCCCGTGCTCCCTTATGTCTGGACTTTACTTTTGTCTGATGTTTCACGCCTTGGTCTGCACTTTTATTTTTTAATATTCCTCACTTTCTTTTTGGAAGTAGGTAAGATTTAAGCAAGCAGGGGTCAAGTTCAGGGGTTGGGGGAGCCAGGGAAGCACAGAGTCCTAAAGGTCCAGTGAGGGTGGCACTGGCCAGCAGGGCTGACAGCTGTCCTTCCCTGCTGGGTGAGGGACCCACTCTGGTGGGTGGTCACTGACTAGAACTTCCATCACTGTGGGTCAGGTGGGTGAGCGGAGATGAGACTGCCACGGGGAGAAAGGAGCAACACGGCAGGAGGGGACAAAGTGGATTTGGGGCTCAGACGACGCAGGCTTCCATCAGGCTCTGTGTGTGAGCTTGAGAAAGTTATTTTACCTCTCGAATTTGCCCAGTTTTTCATATGTAAAGGGGATAAAACAGTCAACTGCACAGGACTGTCCTGAGGATTCAACAAGAGCCTTAATACCAGACCCTTGCACAGTGCCTGGCACAGAGAAAAGACTTAATGTGTCTTTGTTAAGTTGAATTGGCTTGAATGCTAGGATCTTAGGAGTGATGGGAAACAGATCTATGAATATTTTTTAAAAGAGAAAGAGTTTGGATCCAGTGCACAGTACAGGGTGGGCCTTCAAAAAACAATTGATGCTGAATGAATGGCTGGAACTGTGAAGTCAAACAGCTCCCGCTTTGTCACCTGTTAGTTATACGATCTTGGACAGAGCACCTCCCTCCCTACAGTGCTTCAGCATCCTTCTCTGAAAAATGGGTTTACTGAAGGATATTTACCTAGTGCTCCCAGATGAGAAAACAATCATGGGTGGCTGAGTAGTTTGTTCAGGGTCTCCCAGCTGGTCTGCAGAGAGCTCAGGGTGCCCACCTGCCGGCTTGCTATGAGGATTGCTTGAAGCCAGGATTGTAAATTTTCTGGCTCAATAAATGTTCATTCCTTCCCTTAAGCAAGCTGGTCTGCCAGCCTGGGGGTATTGGCCAGGGAAACTGAACACAGAGGGGGTCTGCAGCCACCACAGGGACTGGGACTGCCCCAGAGGCTGCTGCACGGTGGCTGTGAGTTGCTGGCACTGGCGCTTGGGAGGAGCACTCCAGGTGGATTCTCTGGAGGTCACCTCTCCCAGGGGACCATTTCCCAAGAGCTGTCTCACCCCACAGAGTCCAGTGTGTGCTGTGGCCAAATAGAGAATTTGCCTTTTCTCAGCAGCCTTTTGGCTGAGAGGGCAGCCTAGGCTTTTCTAACAAGCCATAGCTCTCGTACAGGGATGCAAAGCCCATGTGAGGGAGCATGTGGTAGGAGCAGCACTTAGCACAGGATGAGTTAGACCATGGGACGAGCTCCATCACGGTCAGCTGCTGTTGACCTTGTTAGGCTTGTTATCACCACTGCTATGCACCTGGGCTGGGTATAGGACGCTTTACCTCCTCCATATGACATCTGATCAACCCAACTTCCCTTCGAGGAAGGTGTGAGTATCCCCATTTTACAGATAAGGAAACTGAGGCAGGTATGGGGAGGTAAGTACACAACTAGTAGTAACAGAGTGACAATATATGGCCTTGAATTTAAGTATCTGACTCTAGAGCCCATATTCTTAACCATTAGTCATATTTACTGCTCTTCATTGGACATAAAACCTCTCGGTGAAGCAGAAAGGGATTTTAGTCCTGAAATGACCAATGTCCTTCCTTCTGGATTTGTCTGACCCAGGAACGAGGGGACCCTAGATTCTTTGAGGCCAGAACTCCAGCTACTCTTTTGACTGACTCATTCATACTGGAGGCACAGTTATTACCTCTTTCCAGGGAGTATTTCATCAACCATCCAACCAATGTTTTTTAGGGATCTTCCCTGTGCCAGGCCTTGTTCATGGTGCAGGGAATGCATCACAAGTAATAATAATTACAACTAACCCTTACTATGTGCCAGGTACTGTTCTAGACACTGCACATAGATTAACTCATTTAATCCTCACAATCCCACAGATAGCTGGCATTAGCCTTTCCTTATAGATGAAGAAATCAGGGCACAGAGAGGTTAAGTAATCTGCCCAGTGTTCCACAGCTAATGAGTATCAGAGTCAGGATTTGAACCCAGGCAGCCTGGGGTCAGCATCCATACATTTAATTGCCCCTGCACTGTTGTGGCTCACGTAGTCCCTGACTCACAGAACTTCTAGTCTTTCCTTTCCAACAGGCATGTTCAAATAGGACCAAACTAGCTTAATTCAGTTTTGTTTGCTAAGAAGCAAACTGGGCAGTGAGAATGAATCATCCTGAATTTATAAAGTGCTTGACATCATGGGGACAGTGGGAAAGAGTCAAGGTCATGAATGGGACCCTGGTCTATTTTCCACCATGGCCTTGACTGCCATGTGCCCTTTGGCAAGTCTCCTCGCCTCTCAGCCTCCATTTCTTTATTTGCAAAATGGATTGTCAGTACCTGTTCTAACTGCCTCCAGGCATTTTTGTGAAGACCAACTGGTGTGGCAGATGGAAAGAAGATTTCAAATAGAAAAAAAACAGGCACTGGGCAAGGATTTGTTATTGAACCAAAGTGAAATTTTGGTCAGCTTGATGAATGAATGAATGAATGAATGGTCCTAGCAGGCCTGCAGATTGGCTCCCTGGGTAACAAATGGCTCTGTTCGGGAAGTCTGTTGGAAGTTTTCAGAGTCTCATCAGGGCTCTCTCCTTGGCCATGTCCCATGCTCCCGTCCCTTGAGTTATTTTGCATCTAACTTTGTGTGAGGCTCCAAGACTGCTTTGGCAAACATTCATTAATGTCTGTTGGGAGAAAGGCCTTGTGCTAGACTCTGTGGGGACACTGAGATGAATTTTGAATGGTCTCTGCTCTCAGGGGCTCAGAGGCTAGGAGGAGAAGTAATAATAATAATAATAATAATGATAATAACGATGGCCAGCATTTACCACATCCCAGATATTGTGTTGAGTTTTTATATGCATTATTTCATGTAATCATTGCAACAATTCCATGAGTTACTAAAACTTTTGTCCCATTTTGCATGAGGAACCAGATTTAGACAGGTTAAGTAACTTACCCAATTTCACACAACTCTGAAATTATAGAGCCGGGCATGAATTTGACAAAGAGTATGTGCATACAAATAACTCTATTATAAGGTGGAAACTACAGCGTATCCTACTAGAGGGGCAGGGACAGGCCTCTTGGCATTCAGAAAGGGAAGGGGAGCAGGATGATGGTGGTGATGACAATGGTGGTGCTGACAGTCTGTTGACGGTAATGATGAAGATATTCATGATGGGAGTGGTAGTGACGGTCGTGGTGATAATGGCAGTGATGGTGGTGAAGAGGATGGCGATGATGACGATAACCCTCTAGTGCCCGTTTGTTGAGCTTTTCTTTCATGCTAGGCCCTGACCTGGGTGCTTCCTACTATCTCATTTCATCCTCATAATGACTTTCCAATGTCAAGGTCATCATCTCCATTTTACCCATGAGGACTCTGAGCTAGAGACAGGCTGAGTGGCCTGCCAAGGGCACGCATCCAGCCAGCACTGGACTGGAGCTTAAGCATGCCTCACGGCAGAGCCATGGCTCTTTCCCATACCAGGGTCCCTAACCCGTGGGCCATGGGGCCGGGCATCCCGGAGATGCTCCATAAATACCTACTGAGCAAATATTGAATGAATGGATCCCCGAGGGGTCAAAGCCTTAAACCCAGAAGACAGAAATAACATGTCTCGAGTGAGTATGTGTAACCGTTATTTAAATAGATATAGCGGTGCTGTGATCATTAAAATACAAGTTAATTGTAAAGCATTATGTTCATGTGGCTTTTGTATTGTTCTTTATTTTTTTTTTCAATGAAAATATACTAAGTGTACAGTTCGGAGGAGTTTTGAGAAATATTTTCACACAAAAAGGGGTCCTAATGCTAAAAATGGTGGGAAGCGTCCTGCAGTACTGCACGTCGTGTGAAGTGCTTTGCCCAGTGTCTGGCACAGAGGTCACTCAGAGGAGAGAGGAAACCCACCAGGCTGGGGATTGCGAGCTGTGGCATTGGTCCTGGGTCTACAAGTGACTTACTAGACCTGAGCTGTCCCTTTCCATGGCTGTCTCTATGAGACCTAACACCAGCATCTAAGAGATTTCCCAAGTGGCTATGGAATGCTGGCATGAATGAATGGATAACGGAAGAAAAAAATGAGTGAATTACGACGAATGGTGCTCAGGGAGCCTGTGAGGGGATGTTTTCCCCAAGGAGTGCTTGAAAGTGAGAGGTTTTCAGCCAGAGAGCAGAAATAGAACACAGGGGGTTCAACAGGGGCCGTTGACTCCAGACTTCCAGCTCTGTGAGTGGGTGGTTAGGCTACGGTGGCATCCCCAGGGGTGTCTGATCCTGACTCTGTGATGACCCTGTTGGAGATGGGGTGGTGGCTGGAGCTTGGCTGTGAGGCTCCTCTCAGCAAGCCTGTGCTCCTTATTTGGGGATGCATTTTTCAAACTCAAGTGCAAGCTGACAGATGGCAGTGGTATAATATTCTCACATTCTCTACTTCCCACAGGCCTCCTTCCAACACAGCCCTGCGAGCTCTTAAAAACCTCTGTCATATCTCGACCATGAGACCACGGCTGGCTCTTGGCAGGTAAGCCCCCCATTGCTCCCTCACACCACGGGGCATGGAGCAGTTTCAGCACAGCCCTGAGACCACGGGCACGTTTGTGGCCAAGAGGTAGGTGGGGCTGACTCCAGTCTTGGCAGGAGAGTGGAGCCTCACACTCTACCAGGACTTCAGGACAAAGCTGCCAGATGTCCAGAGTCCTGCAGCTGCCATTTCTACCAATGGCAGTATATGGCGCTAGGAACGTGTCCTGGGACAGAAGCCAGGGAACTGGTTCTGACACCGTGTCAGCCTTTACTGCTCAGGAAACTCTCAGGCAAGAACCTGCCTTTCTGGGTTTCTGTTTCCCTATGTGAAAGTGAGGGAATAGGATTCAGTGAACTGGACTCAGAGCCAGCTCTTCTAGCCTCTGGCCAAGGCCATGGGCTGGGAGGAGGGATGGTGGGGACAGCAGCTGTCTGCCACTTCCCTAGGGCTTGTCTCCTGTTTGATTGCTCCATGGACCTCCATGGAGAGCCTGGGCTGGGCTTTGCGTGTGCCATGCGTGTGCATGTATGCATTTGAGCCCAGGACCTGTGTCCCTTCCAGCAAACTGTGCTTGAAGTCGAACTCAAGCATGGACAGTCACCAGCCCTGCACCTGCCCTGTCATGGCTGGACAGCACACCACGGTCCCTGTAGGCTCTGGTGCCCAGATGGGAAGGGCAAAGGCTGCCCACATGCTGAGAGCATGGGCAGTCCTGCAGCAGACTGTGGGTGTGAAGATCAAGCTGGGTGACGGGCAACACAAGGTGGGAGGCTAGGTTACCGTAACGGTGAGGCCTTCGTTCGTGTGGGAGTGAGTGCAGGGCCAAAGCTCATGGGCAGATCTTCAGGGCAGGCTGGGAGAGCTGCCCAGGAGATGAGACCAGGAGGGCACTGAGGCCTAGAGAGGAATAAAGCACATCCTTGCCCTGAAAAAGCTTCCCATCCGAAGGAGGAGATGATGTGCAAATAGCCACAGTACAGGAAACCTGTGAAGGCAGGAGGGGTCCATTCTGTCTGGGTTTGGTTGTGGGGTGGTTCAGGGAAGACCATTTGAAGATGACACTTGAACTGGGCTTTGAAGGATGAATAGAAGTTCACCAGGTTAAAAAAAAAAAAAAAAAAAAGGAAGAAGGGCGTTCTAGGCTGAGGAGACAGCATGTACAAAGGGGGAGTGGCTGGGGTGTAGGCCCAAAGGAGGAGTGAGGAGAAGTGAGGCTGGGAGAAGTGGGTGGGCCTTTGAATGCCGGGCCAAGGAGCTCGGGGTAGGCCCTTTATGATCAAGGAAGGGAAGGAGATGGTCAGCTCCGTGGTGCCAAGAGAGGCCTCTGGGGCCCGGGGAGAGGCTGAGAGCAAAGAGGAGGGGCTCGTGTCAGAACCTACTGAACATTGGTCATGGGAGGCCCAGGACAGGATGCCCCTCACTGAAGGGTCTGTGCCCCACCGGGGCCCTTCAGGTCTCCCGATGAAGAGCAGCCACAGGGACGCTGGGGCCCCCGTCCTGTGCCGGGGGCCTCTCCAGTGGAGGGCTGCTGGCCTGGCCATTAGAACCCCTCTTCCCGCCGCACGCAGCTCCCCTCCTCCACCGCCCCTGAAGAACGGTAGGCCGCCTCCCCCAGGACAGCACCATGTAAGGATGCAGCGTTGTTACCGAGGCCCTTCTCAGCCTTCTCCCGTCCTCTCCACTACACAACGAGGAGGCTCCCCCGCTAGAGTTGTTTTCTGTGTGGTGGGTAACACTCCACAGTCGCGTAGTTTTACAGTTTCCTCTCTTGGCAGAACTCAGAACGCCTTCACATCTGTTGTCTCTCCTGGGACAGAAGAAAGAGTAGGCTCTGGGACCCGAGAGCGCTGGGCTCCGGCCCTGCCCTGTCACTCCCCTGGGGAGCAGCGTAACCGCCTGTGCCTCAGGGCCTTCATCTCCTAAATACCCACCTCCTCGGGTGGTTCCAGAATCAGATGCCAGAGCTCGTGTGAAAGGCCAGCTCGGTGCCCGTCACATGGGGAACTTATATTCTGTGCTGCTCTACCAGCTCATGTCCCAGTGATGGAGCAGGTGGCCTGGAAAGGCCTGTGGGTTTTTTGGTTCAAGGGTGGCATGAACAGTTCGTACCTGTGCTTTAACAGGCAGGCAGGCCCATGGACTTAATTTTCCTTTGAAAAGTTCATTCAGCAGAACTTTCCTGACACCTCCTCTTTCCAGGCACTGGCAGACACTGGGGGCCCCGACAGGAATAAGATGGTCCCTTCTGCAGAAGGGATGTGTAAACAAATAGCAACACACTGTAAGAAAGGAACAGAGCTGTGGAAGAGGGAGCATGGAAGGATCAGTAGGGATTCGTCAGATCAGGAGAACCGTGGAAGGCAGCGAGGGCATTGCAGGCAAAGGGGCCAGCAGGTACGCAGGCATCACCGTGGGAAACCTCCTGCTTGGTGGGGCATCTGTGTTAGTGTTTACGATGACCTGCTCTGCAGAGCTCTCCATCACAGAGAAGCATCCAAGGAAGGCTGCACCTGCCCCCTCGTCAGCTCAGGAGGGTCAGATCCAGGCCAGGCTTCACAGTTTAAGAGGAACATCAGTGAGCTCTGAGATATGGCCAGATGTGCAACTTCTAGTGCCCAGGCAGCAAGGAGCTTCTGATGCTTTTCTTGCTTTGAGTTGAGGGCACGTGTTACCCACAAACTCAGAATTAGTCAGGGAAACGTTATTGCTGTGTTTGTGCTGGGGCCTGGGATAGAGACGAATAAACATGGATCCTGCCCCAAGTACAGAGAAACAGGTGGACAGACCTTAAAGGCCCATATCACATATCTACAGATGCTCTAACGGGGTGGGGAGGGCATTCAAAGTGCTAAGGGGCCATAGAGGAGGGGCAGTCAGAAGGCAGGAGCAGGGGGCCGTCATAAGGAGGGAATCTGAGCCAGATGATAATAAGAATAAGAATACTTATAATAACTAATGATTATTGAGCACTTACTATGTGCCAGGCACTGCTCTAAGAGTTTTATATGGATTTACGTTTCACCTACACAACAATGCTATGAGGCAAGTGTTGTTATCATCCTTTTTTACAGATGAGGAAAATGATGCACAGAGAGGCTGAGTAACTGTCCAAGGCACACACAGCTGGGGAGTGGCCTAGCCAGGCCGAACCTAGGCAGTCTGGCCTCAGAGCCCACTCTTGAAGGACCTGGCATAGCCTAAACACTAAGCACTCTCTAAGAACTAGAGGCACCAACAGGATTGGGACCATGTCTGTCTTGCTCTAGCACATAGTAGGCACTCAGTAAAAATGCGTTCACTAACTAGAATGCACAGATGCATGGATACGTTGATCCCTGAAAGAGCAGGGACAGAAAATGGGCACAGGGACAGGCACTGCAGACAGAGGTTACAGCTGAAGCAAAGGCCTCAGGTACCAGCACGTGGAGTTGCTTCGAGGCTCTGCCAGGTCTGGAGCACTGGAAGGCTGGAGGGGACCAGATAAGGAAAGCAGAGTTTGAAAGGGAGCTTTCCTGGCCAACCCTTCCTGTTCCAAAGACCTGGCACCTGCCCGCCTTCCCCTGCAAGCCTTCCCCACCCAACCTGTCCCACATCGAGAAAGGGAGGATGCCTTGACCTTTGTGTCCCCACACCTCTCTGTCACCCATTCCTTCAAAGGCTCCCAGAGGCAGGGGAGGCAGGGGAGGCCTGCACCACCCAAGAGGGGCTTAGGAAAGACAGTTTAAAACGTGCTCCTGTACGGGATGGCTTTCTGGATGTTTGAGGCTTCAGGGAGCCGGTGTTTTTCAAAGATCCTTCCTCCCTTCCTTCCAGCTCTGTGGGCTATGCATGGGAAACTAGAGCTGGGACTTAGCTCTGTGGCTTCCTAGCTGGGCGCTGTTGGGTAAAGCGATTCTGTGCCTCAGTTTCCATCTCCATAAAGTGGGAATAAAAACAACAGAATTAAAGTGAGCAAGGTTTGGGGAAACTCCCATTCAGATCGAGGCTCAGTGAAAAGTAGTTTCTCGGCTTCCTGCTTTGCTTCTGGGGCCTCAGTTTCCTCCATAAAAGGAAGACTTGGAGAATGTTGATCTTTCCAGCTTGACATTCTAGGATTCAAAGCTGTCCACACTGGAGGACTAGATATACAGACACATTTACACATACATATGTGCTATATGACTGTAAGTATATACAATGTAATCACTTTTATAAATTTAAAATGTATACTAAATTATATTTAATATAAACATATAATTGACAGCATCTTTATTGTGTTTTCTTCTGCTTGAAAAAGTAATACATATTTACTGAGAACATTTTGGAAAGTACAGAAAAAGAAAAAGTTTCAGCCGCTATTCCACATTTGACACTGCCTCTTAGATAGTCAGGGAATTCCTCTCCCACCTTTTTTCCTATGCACATACACAGATTTTTCAAAAACATATTTGGGATTGTACTCTGCACCCTATTTTTTCACTCAAGCTGAGCTATGGAGCCAGGTCTCTGGGCAGGGCTGTCGTCCCCACGCCCGAGAGGAACCAGAGGCAGCTGCTACCCCAGCTGTTCTGTGCCCGCTTCCCTGCTCCTGCCTGGGCGGCCGGCTGCAGGCATCTGACCTTCGGATGTTCTGTGTCTCTGGCGGGTGCACATTTTACACTAATTTTAGCCTAGCCTCTCAGGCCCGCTGGCCTTGGGGGCTGCACACAATGGACGGCTTATGTAGACAGCTGCCAACAGTGCAGGAAGAACCGTCCCACCTTAAAATGTTCCCCATCACCGGCCAGTCCTCTGCTCTCAGAGAACAAGCCGGCTCCCTGTTCCTTCTCTCACCAGGAAGGGGCCAGTGTTGATGTTCCCAGCCCAGCAGGCTGGACCTGGCGGGCAGGTGGCCCACCAAACACATGGGCGATTGCTTCTCTGGATGGGGCCGTGTTTTTACAGGACAGGCTTGAATTTGAGCTGGAACAGCTGAGAGACACTTCCCAAGAAATTGCTGGGTGGTGAGTTTGCAGCAGGGCAGCTGGGTGTCTGAAGTGTCCCTGGGTGTGTATAGAGAGCCTTCCAGAGCCTCACCTTAATGCTTTACCTTTGTCAAGTTTGTACAAACGTACAATGTTCTTTGACATCCGGTTTTGTCCTGATGACAGCCCTGTGTATGGGTGACAGAATTCCCATTTTACAGGCAAGGGAACTGAGGTCGAGATGGGGAAGTAATTTGTTCAAGGTCACCCAGCAAGTCAGTGGCAGGGACTTGAACATGAACGTGGGTCTCTCACCCCAAGTCCAGGGCGCTTTCCATTCACTGGCATCGTACAGGTAAGGGGTTCAACCAGGTTCATATGCATCTGCTCTGTGTTTCCTTAGGTTTGGTATTGTTTTTGCAAAATGGAGATACTTTAATTTTCACCTTAAAAGTCATACGTGTTTATTGAAAATAAATATACCTGGTTGGTCTGTTTCTAAAGCACAAATCTGATTGTGGGAGATTCTCGCTTCAAAATGTGTGATGGCTCCCTTTGTCCACAGAGTGAAGTCCACGTGCCTTAGCCTGACATCCAATCTTCACAGCTTGCTACCTGCTCAACCCCTTCCCCACTCTCTCCCAGTCTGGGCTCCCCCAGCACTTAGACAGCTCTACCGTGGCACCAAGGTGGGGCTGGAAACTTTCCTTACGATCTGCCCCCTGAGCAGAATAGAGCCATGAGGCAAGAAACCAGGGGGTTACTCATCTCCATGTCCCTGGGGCCCACCCGCGGCCAGACATGGAGCCAAGACCAGTAAATGTATTGGTCCCCAACCCACGGTCCTTCATGAGAAACTGGAGCTTTGATCTATGCTTAGAAGAAAGCCGAGGCCTGCCCGGCAGCTGCCAGCCCCATAAGGAAGTGGATGCTTGGCCGGACTCCCAGGAGGGGCCTGCAGGGCCAAGTCAAGAAACACCAGCCCTGGGCAGGCTGGGAGGAGGAAAACGGAAGGGCGTCCCCAGATGTGTGCTGGAGACCAACCCCTTACCCCATGGCAAACCTTCCACCTCCACCCCCTCCCCTCCCCAGTCCCTTGGTGACAATACAGCCTGTGTAATACATCCGCAGCCCGGACAGTGGCTCTTTGACCCAAGTCCGATGCTCTTCAGGAACAATCCATAGGCATCACAGCTGCTCTGGGGGGAGAAAAGTTCTCTAGGGACTATCTTGGCTCAGTGAGGGCAGGACCCTCTCTCTCCGACTCCGTGTGGGGCTCCTCTCTGGGCATAGCCCCTCAGCCTCCCAGACTCTGGGCTCTGGACATTACTGTGAGAGAGGCAAGGCCTTCAGAGTCCCACAGCCTCAGCTCCTGCCAGTCCTGTCAGTTACTAGCTCAGGGCTCCATCTCTCTGAGCCTCAGTTTCCCCATCTGCAAAATGGGACTAGTGATACCAGCCTTTCAGGGTTTTTGTATCTTGCAGGAAAGTGCTTTTCAAAAAGCCTAGCAGAGCAGCAGACACACAGTGAATGCCTGTGCTCCTTCTTCTGGAGGGTTCTCAAGGCCTCGAGAGCCTCCCTGAGAAGTGCCAAGGCTGCTCGGTGAGGATGGAGGTCTCTGGGGAGAGGTGCTGGGGCAGGTTGTACATGGCACAGCAATCTAGCAGCTACCACTTCTCTGATTCTGACGTGGTCTCAGGGATTTAGCCAAAGACAAACATTTTGTTTCCTAATGAAAGCCCGTGGAAAAGTAGACTTTTATGACGGTTGTTTCACTTCACTTTCAGCTTTCTAGGAAGATGTCTTTCGTTCATTTTTTCGTTCATTTATTCATTCGTTCTACAAATGTCTCCATGGCCTTGACCACCTGCCAGATGTGTCAAGAGATGCACAAACAGGCCATGCAGGGCCCCTGCCTTCCGAGAGCCCACCGTCTCACTAATAATTGTCATTCAGGGTAAAAATGTAGGAATGACATGGGAAAGGCACAGTGTTGGGGTAGGGAGTGATCGTTTCCTGAAGGGTTGTTTGGGAAAGGGTCCATGAAGAAGGTGGCACCAAAATGAGCCAGTTAGGAAGCACAGAGGGAAAAGACCCCAGTCTCCAAAGAAACAGAAGCGTAAAATTCCAAGAATAAACTTAGGAAGTCATTGTGGATTAGTGTATAAGTTAAATGAAATCCCAATTAAAATCTCAACAAAATTTTGTAATAAAATGATTATAAAGTACATCTGGAAAAATAAACATGGATGAATGGCCTAGAAAAATTCAGTGTTGGTAAAGTGTAGCTCAGTGGACCTGAACAGAGCACCCAGAAGCAGGTGTAAGTGAGCGTGGTGTTTAGAATTAGAGACAAAAAGACTGATGATTCCTGACATGCCATAAAGACAACCAGTTAGCTATTTGTAGATGGAAAAAAAAGAATGAAACTAGATCCATAATTCAGTCCTCACATCAAAATATTTCCTAGGTGAAGAAAAAGCATGAAACCAGAAAAGTACTAGAAGAAAAACAATGAGGGAACATTTATGTCATATTGGGATGGAGAATGCCTCCTTAAGTAGAAAACTAAATCCAGAAATCATGAAAGAAAATAATTAAAAACCCCATGGGCAAAAAACACAATGATCAAGGTTAAAAGATTATAACAAGCTAAGAAAAGTATTTCAATTTGCAAAAGACAAAATGCAGGGCATATTAAGCGTATGAAGGGTAGTCACCAGTAGTCAAAGGATGTACATTAAAGAATCAAGTTGTATGTTTGGGTGCCTATTTCTTTTTTTATAATTTTTTTAAATTTATCTTTATTTTTTAATTAATTTGTTTATTTTTGGCTACGTTGGGTCTTCGTTGCTGCGTGTGGGCTTTCTCTAGTTACAGTGAGCGGGGGCTACTCTTCGTTGTGGTGTGCGGGCTTCTCATTGCGGTGGTTTCCCTTGTTGCAGAGTACGGGCTCTAGGTGCACGGCTTCAGTAGCTGTGGCACGCAGGCTCAGTAGTTGTAGCTCGTGGGCTCTAGAGCACAGGCTCAGTAGTTGTGGCGCACAGGCTTAGTTGCTCCATGGCATGTGGGATCTTCCAGGACCAGGGCTCCAACCTGTGTCACCTTTATTGACAGGCAGATTCTTAACCACTGCGCCACCAGGGAAGTCCGGGTGCCTATTTCAAAGCATGAGAAAACCTGGGGAGATGAGGAATGGGACACAGGGACACTGGAGCACTGTTAGTGGATTGTGAATTGATACATTTTCTGGAGGGGAGGTTTAACAGTATGTACCAACATTTTCAAACGGGCATACCCTTCAACTCAGCAGTCCGCTTCTAAATAGGTATCCTAAGGAAACAATCAAAAAGTGCCTGGAATTGTATGTATAAGAAGGCAACAGAGCACAGTGGTTAAGAGTGAGGCATCAGAGGTCAGAGAGACCTGGTTTTATGCCATGTGACCCTGGAAGAGTTACTTAACATCTCTAAGCATCAGTGCCCTCAACTGTAAAGGGGGCATAATAATAACACCACTTTCATAGGCTCGTTGTGAGATAGTATTCAATGAGATGATACTTACAAAATTCATAAATATGATTTATATAAACATAAATTTATCTGTATACTTGTTTATAAATAAAATTCAGTGAGATAATACTTACAAAACTCTTAGCAGAGGGCTGGGCCCATAGTAAGTACTGAATGAATGTGGCTATTTTATTATTAGCAATACGGCTGTTTATCTTAATGTTGTTTATAATAGTGAATAATCGGAAACAACCAAATTGTCCATCAGTAGGTTAATAAGTAAAAGAATGCTCATGGAGATGCAGCCATCTAGAGACCTGTGTTTATGGGTCTGGAAAGGTGTTTTTCACATAATAGTGTATGAATATTTTTTAAAAGGTGTCAAAAGAATGTGGAAGGTATGTTCTAAATGGTATACATCTGTGTATCTAGAAAAGTACTGTTCATTCTTGTTATTAACAGTAGTTAAGTTCTATAAAGTTCCACAAACACTGAATTTATTTTGTGAGCAATGAACCATTGTTCCTAGGAGAAATACAGCATTGGTGCCTGCGAGCCTCTGGTCACAACTTTCTTGTCAACCTGTCAGTACGTAACCTTGTTGTATGTGTGTTTCTATCAAAACACCTTATTTAATATATACTGTTGATTCATTAACATTGCACTCATGGCCAATAGCCCTGTAAGTCTTGCCTGAATGAAGCGTATCTAACACATGTGTTGTCTCTGTAAGGCACATCATAGTGAAATCACTGACAAAAAGCACAAAAATGCAAACATCATGACACTAAATAGACTGTAAAAAGGACACTTGTTGACATAGGGGAGCTGAAACAAGAAGGCAGTGTCGATGGACATTTAGGTGGCTTCCACGTCTTGGCTATTGTAAACAGCACTGCAATGAACATTGGGGTGCACGTATCCTTTTGGACCATGTTTTTCTCCATGTATATGCCCAGGAGTGGGATTGCAGGATCCTGTGGTAGCTCTATTTTTAGTTTCTTAAGGAACCTCCCTACTGTTCTCCATAGTGGCTGCACCAATTTCCATTCCCATCAACAGTGTAGGAGGGCTCCCTTCTCTCCACACCCTCTCCAACATTTGTTGTTCGTGGATTTTTTCACGATAGCCATTCTGACTGGTGTGAGGTGGTATCTCATTGTGGTTTTGATTTGCATTTCTCTAATTATTAGCAATGTTGAACATCTTTTCATGTGCCTCTTGGCCACCTGTATGATTTCTTTGGAGAAACGTCTATTTAGGTCTCCACCCATTTTTTGATTGGGTTGTTTGTTTTGATGATATTAAGCCACTTGTGGGGAGACTCAAATCTTTTGCTCTGCGCGTGTCTGCAAATGACCACAAAAGCGCCATGAGCATTGATTTCAGGATTGCAAACCAACTTAGTGAGTAGGTGAATTTACAAATGCAGAAACCTTGAATAATGACAATCAACTGTATCTAAAAAAAGATGGTCATGTTAATGATGGTTATCTGACGGTCAGCGTGAAAGGTAATTTTCCCCTCTTGCTTCCTTGAACTTAAAATGCTTTAACTTTTTTATGGTGGGCATGTGTAAGTAAAATCAGGCAAAGCAGTAAAGTTCTTTTCATTTTGGGAAGAAAAACTTGTCACTGATGGCTTTCCATTGTCAAGATAAAAGCCAAACTCAGTAGAATAATAAAAACAGCTAATAATTTTAGATAATGCTTACTATGCACCCCACAGATTTCTAAGCCCTTTATGTATATTAATTCATGTACTCCTCACCAAAAGAGATAGGTACTATTATTATATTACCCTCATTTTAAGGTGAGAAAACTAAGGCAAAGAGAGGTCAGATAACTTGCCCAAGGTCAGAGCTAGTGAGAAGCAGAGTTCAGATCAGAACCCAGGCAGTCTGGCTCCAGAATCCATGCTTTCAACCAAAATTCTGTGAGCGCATGCTCAGTGCCTAGCCTGGCTCTGGGTCGCAGAGATGCCCAGGAAAATCTGACCAAGAGACTTGCAGTCTGGAATGAGGGCAGCAACAAGGATGCACCAGCACTGTCGGCTCGTGGCAGGGCGGTGGGGTGCTTCCCGGCCCAGCCTGAGGGCTCAGAGAAGGTGGCATGCTTTAGCTCAGTACTCCAGGCCCCCCGAGTCTGGCTCCCCTTCCTTTCTCACCTTCTTACAGGCACACCCTCTCTCCCACCAGGGCATCCCACTCACAGCCACATGCAACCATCCCCCTCTCTGAAGGAGCTCAAAAGTCATCTTCTTGGGGCTTCCCTGGTGGCACAGTGGTTGAGAGTCTGCCTGCCAATGCAGGGGACATGGGTTCGAGCCCTGGTCTGGGAAGATCCCACATGCCGCGGAGCAGCTAGGCCCGTGAGCCACAACTACTGAGCCTGCGCGTCTGGAGCCTGTGCTCCGTAACAAGAGAGGCCGCGACAGTGAGAAGCCCGCGCACCGCAACGAAGAGGGGCCCCCGTTCGCTGCAACTGGAGAAAGCCCTCGCACAGAAACGGAGACCCAACACAGGAAACATAAATAAATAAATAAATAAATTTAAAAGTCATCTTCTTTCTCAACATCAGGAAGAAGCGAGGGCTCCTTCCCCTGATCACCGCTCTATTTTGGAGCCATTGTCTCTACTCACCTGTCCATCTACCCCCTCGAATGAACTTGTCTCATTTCATCTATCAGTAAGTGTTAAATGAATAAATAAACAAGTGGAAATACCTAAGATTCTGAGCCCGCCCACCCCCCCCAAACATAGGCCAATGGGACTGTAGCACAGTTGCTGTTGAAGGCTGCCGAGGCTCTGGAGGACTCTGGAGGGCTGCTCTGTCTGCCCTGGAGCCTCTGCGACCACAGGATCGGGTGGTGGAGCTGACAGGGCTGCGAGACCAACGTTACGCAGGGTGTTGTTCCTGTGGCTTCTGAAAAACCCCCCACCCCAGTGGGAGAGACTAAGAAAGGTCCCATTCAGCTTCTCTTGGCATTTCCAAGGGAAAGGATGGGGTTTGGATTGGCTGGGCTAGGGACATCTTTTCTAAAATAGTCTCATGCATATTCAGCTGCTCCCTGAAATAGTCGGGTGGCTATTTTAAGCGGCTTCTACTCAGATGCCCACACATAATGGCATCTACCTTGAGCGTGTAAACCAGCAAGAAGAAAAGAAAAGGGTATGAGAGGACAGTGTTAGGAGGCTTTTGATGGATTCCTACCACTCCTCCCCCACCCCTTGGTGTGTTTTCCTCTCGGGGACTCTCTTGCATGAAATTGAAAGTCATGGTTACTATGACAACTCACTGGAGGAGTTTTCCCATCCAGTGACCTCACCCACCCGGATCTCAGAAGGCACAACTACACCAGGACAGCCATCACTTAAAGCACAATGACGTTAAGTCCATGACAGAAGTTGGTTAGTTTACTCCTGAGAGAGTCCCTTAGTACCCATTTCCTCATGCTTTGTACACAGTCTAACAAGTTCCCAGCAGATTAGAAGTAGAGGCAGTGGGAGGGTAGAGAGACCCTAACAGCAGGAGGTTGAGGTTACAACAGACAACCCAGCTGTTAGAGTAAAGAGAGAGCAACTCTATAAAGGACACATTTATTAACAAGTATGTACTGAAGCATCAATGTGTACCCTGTTTGCTGGGGAAATAAAGATAAATAAGACACAGGTCATGGGATGAACAGGTAAATAAACAATCGTAAGTGTATTTATCTAAACTCTAACTTTGTTTCCCCCGAAAAAGATTCAAAAAAGAAGATGGAAATACAATGTTATAAGGGCTGAATTCAGAAATACAATGTCATAGGTGCCAGGGTTGAGGTAAGGACACTGGATTTGCAAAGGAAGGAAACAGATCTGTCTGAGGAGGTTGGGAAGGTGAGGCTTGGGCAGAGGGATAAGAGCTCTTCGAGGACAAGCAGGTGGTGGCCTCTGTTCAAGGTGGCAGGCACAGCACGTACAAAGGAACAGAGGTGGGAAACAGCAGGTCTGTTTGGGGACTTCCAGCTTAGGGTGTCTAGAGCGTGATGCTGAGGGGGAGGAAGGGGGAGGGGGAGAAAGGGGGAGGGGGGAGGAAGAAAGGGAGATGATGAGAGAAGAGGTGGGAGAGGTCTCAGAGCCACGTCTCTGGGGCCTTGGAGGCTCTGCTCTATTAGAAGAACTCTCTGGGGCTCTTGTGTGTTTGGGCAGAGATTCCTACCCACTCCAGTCACACCTGAAGGTCTCCCTGTGTCATGACATAGCACGGTGATTGGAAGAAAATGAGATTATGTTAAAAGCTTCACAGGGAGAGGTGTGACTATTAAGAATGAGATGAAAGTTCATTCCAGCTTCTCAGGACATGTATCAGAAAAATGAACAGGGAGGCTGGAAGCCTGGGCCCCAGCAGGAGGGTAGTAATGAGGAACAACTGACTTGGGGCCCTGGCCCTCAGCCAGCTCAGCTGTATGTCAAGAAGAAGAGATGGCTTACCTTTATATGTCTGAATTTAGGTTTACACTGTTGCCCCATAGTTACCCAGAAAAGATTCTGCTTTGTTTAGGGCAGCCTGGGAATGGTGGGAAAGTGTGTGATACCTTTCAGAAAGATGGTCACTCAGAGGGGCTGGAAAAGAGCAATAGATGCTTAAGGAGGGAAGGCATCCTCTCTGGAGGACACCTGTCCAACAAGGCCCGACCACACGTTACATCTCAGTTGGCTTCTTTGGAGGCTTCAGGAACCATCAGCAAGAATCCCGGTGCCCAGAGGTGCGGCATGTCTGTCCTCTTCCTGCCTTGAGTTCCTCCACGTGCATGCAGCTTCTTTATTCTTCCCTTGTTTGTTCATTGATTCGTTCCTTCATTCCCTTGGAGCCACAGACTGGGAAACTGTGGGCATAGATGATGGTTGTCTCACTGAATTTTCAGGGAACTGTGAAAGCCCTGAAGTTATAAGAGAATGAGTGCATATTCTGTGTTCATTTTCTGAAGAGATGGCGCGTAGCTTTCAGCAGATTCTCAAAGGGGCAGGTGACCCCAAAAAAGGTTAAGAACCACTGATAGAGATGGATATTGTTTCATTTTAAAACAAATGATTTCACCTTTTGGTAGACGGGCAGGGCAAGGAAGTGCCAAACGAAATTCCTAGTTCTGTGGCGAGCTGTCTCAGATGATGAAGTGACACTGGGGACTCTGCCAGTGTCCCCGGCATCGCTGTGCACCCAGTGCGTGTGCTTGCTGCAGCTGATCCAGGCCCAGAGGCCTTCCAAGCACCAAGGGAGGGCAAGATCCCCAACCGAAGACTTCTCTCTGTTTCTCTCTCTACCCAACCACAGTCCCTCTGTAAGGCCCCTTTCCAGCCTGTGCTTGGTAGAACGTGCAGAGGTCCTCCTGGTTTGGGTAGATTTAGAAAGCTGGAAGAAATCTGAGAAAGGAGAAGGTATATGAGCTGGAGTTGCAGAGGTCTGAGGTATTGAATAAGGCTTTGAAGGGAAGGGGCAGCTGAAGGGTATTGATCAGTTATAAAAGTCAGGTTGTGTCAACCTGGCAAGCTTCCAGTGATTTCCTGTCTCTGAGTAAAAGCCAGAGGTCGCATAAATGGCTTCACAGGCTCCGGTGATGTGGCCACCGATAACTTCTCGTACCCCATATCCTCTGGCCTCTATACTGTTCCTCAAACTCTGGCCTCAGGGCTTTTGCACTTGCTGTTTCCTCTGCTGGGAAAAATACGCACAGGGTTCACTCCCTCACTGCCTTCAGGTCTTTACTGAAATGTGTCCTTCTCGGTGAAACCTTCTCTGGCCCCTATTTAAAATGGCCATGCCTCCTACGGCCACCACCCCATTCCCTGCTTTGCTTGTCTTGATAGCATTCACATGCCATTGTCTATACATTATTCCCAGTGCCTGGAACAGCGCCTGGCCCAAGGCAGATGCTAAATTAATATTTGTGGAATGAATGAATCGATGCTTACCGTGCTCTGAGCTAGTTGCTTTAACATACTGTAATCTCATAGGGTCCTGTAGTAACTCAGCAGGGAAGCTTTGAGTCTCCCTCTTCACAGATGACAACCAGAGACTCATAGCAGCTTGGAACCACTTCCTGGCTCTGGGGTCAAGAAGCTCCTGCTCTCTGTTTGTTCCCCGCCCCCACTCCTGGAAGCCTTTGATACTGCTTTCCCCAGGGCTCCTTGAGCCAGACAAGAGGTCGGGTTTGTACATGGTACAGTCAGTTGTTGAAAGTCCACAGCAAACTCTCACGATCCAGCTGTATCCAGGTCAGACAGTGTTTGACATGTCCTGGAAGTGGCCAGTCAGTCTTATCAGTAGCAAAGTAAAGGAGAAAAGAAAACAACTTTCTAGGGCTTTTAATGGATTCCTACTCTTTATTGCCATCCTGTAATGTGCCTTAAACATCAGCTCACTTTGCTGCAAGAGATTACTTAAACGAGGACTTTGCTCTTTGAAAATAGAGCCCAGAACCCAAAAGTAAGCCCAGAAATGTGTAAGATAGACACAACATGAGGCCACTTCCATATACATAAGCCGGTTCTTTTGCTCGTAGTGGAATCCATTGGTGCCCATTTTCTTCATAATTCTAACACACGCCCAGCCTGTGGGAGTAGCGGGTATGGGAAGATGGTGAAACAGGACACGGGCTGCATGGATGAAGGGAGAGCCACACCACAAACCCCCATAGGTGCCCTGTGCTGGTTATTGAGGTTTACAAATATGACACAGAACGTGCCTTTAAGGAGCTTGCAATCCAGCTAGAGAAACAGATGGAAAACAATTAAGTGTATTTATTTATTCAAATCTCCCCTTGCTCCAACAAGGATTCTAGGTAGAAATAGGAAATATGATATAGTAATATGCTGCTATTGAGGTGGGGATGGGGGCTCACAAAGGAGGGGATGCTCCCTTCTCCCTGGGGAGTCAGGGGGTCTCAGAGACAGCGGTGCTCGTCCACTTGGTGACCCAGCATGTGGCCTTTGTCGCTGGAACATGGGGCAGACAGCCCTCCATCCAATGTATGTGCTGTGAGCCGGTCCTGCCCCTTGGGGAACTTCTAGTCCAGTGAAGCAAAGACCTGTGATGTATCTACAGTGCCTCCCTCCTCCTCTGTTCTCAGCGTATGGAAAGCCCCCAGGCTAAAGAGGCTGTGGCATTTCCTGTTGGTGGCCGATGGGCTTGGTCCTCCTGGACCCTCAGCTTCAGGCTGCACTGATCACAGTTCCAATAGTAGCTCTGGTTGCAGGGGTAACACCTCGCGTTCAGACAGCACAGCACGGTTTGCAAAGCTCCAGGGCATCTCATTTGTTCCTGCGTGCAGAAGGCCAGGAGAGAGCCAATTTCCAGGGAGTGGATGGGACCACAGAGGCTCAGAGATTCCAAGTTTCACTCCCAGGAAGTGGCAAGAGCCAGGACTGGAATCCTGGGGGGGGAGAAACCACGCCCACACAGGCATGTAGCTGCGAACACCAGCAAGGGACCACCTAACAGCAGGGGAAGGTGCCGTAACTGGCGGGGAAACACTTGGGCTCTGGAATCAGATTGAACCAGGTTCAAATCCTGCCTCCACCAGCTGTGAGCTGGGTGCCCTCACCTCCCTGAGCTTTGGCCATCTCACCAGGTAACTGAGAACAATCTTACCTATTATACTTCGCAGGCTTGCCGTGAGAGTTAAATGAGATGATGCATGGCAATCCACCTAGCAAAGGCAGCAATGAGAAGGGCCACCCTGCATGGCTTAGTTTGTGGCAAGCTTTACATGTATTATCTCAGCTAATCCTCCCAGCAACCGGCAAAATAGGTAGGATCATCGTTTTTTACAGATTTACAAAGACACTGAGTTAACCACAGCACCCAGAGACAGCAGCTGGTGGACCCTGAATACCGGCTCCAGAGCCCCGGTTATTAAACATGAGGCTGTAATTCCTCCTCATCTCATTTCACTCATGAGCCTTTGACCCACACAGTCTCGGCCACTTGCCAAGTCTGTGGAAGTGACCCCCTGACCCAGCAGGAGGGAAGCACCATGGGAGACCCTGGAGAGGTCAAGTGAGCTTGACTATGGAGGAAATGGTCAGCAGCTGTGGCCTTGGGAAGGAAGGGCTAAAAGGTCACAGGCACCAGGCAGAGCCGCATGGCCAAGGTGGTTGGTGGCTTTGGACTAACAAAGTGGTGACCTGGAATCCAGCGGGCTGGGCTTCCCTTTTCCACTTCCTTCCCGTGCCGACCGTCCCACTGAGTCACCTCCAGGAAGTCGGGGCGCTGAGGTGGAGAGAGGGGAGCCCTGGGTCCTCCTGCGCCCTCGCTGCCACCTCACCGCGTGACCCTCAGATGCCCGCTTCCCCTTGCCTGGGCTTAGTGTCCACACCTGTCACACAGGGGGCCTGACTAGATCTCCCAACTCAGGCAAAGGGCTTTTTCAGAGGGAAGACAGCTCAGGACCAAGGCCCTCTCAGCTGGTAATCAGTTAGGGATTTAACAGCCACTGTCTGAAAAAAAAATATATATATATGCATGCATAATTGAATCACTTTGCTGTACGCCTGAAACTAACACAACATTGTAAATCAACTATACTTCAATAAGAAAAAAATAAAAAGAAGAAGAAAGAAAAAAATTTAGTCATGGGGCCTCCTGAAAACAGCCCTGTGCTCCCATACAACTTGCTGGGTTCTGCCATGGATCCCGAGTGTCACCATCGGGTGCTGGGACCAGGAGGGTGGTAGAGGGCAGACCCTCCAAATGCTGGAATGGTGATGGCCGCAAGGGGTAGCAGCCACAAAGCTACCGAAGCCTCTTCTTCCTTAGCTCCATCCTTTGCCAGCCTTCTGTGATTCATGTTTCTGAGTTTTTACTGAGTCCTGGGCCCTGGCGAAGGTCCAAGTAGATCCTTCAGGATTCTAGTGCAGGTACAATCTTGTGGGAAAATGCACGGCCAACGTGGGCCTTCTCTCAGCTCCGAGCAGTGTCCCCTTGGAGCCCTGGGCCATGCAATAACCCTTTCACTCACTCAGACCCAAGAGAAGCTGCTTTGGCTAAATAAAGTTCCAAACCTGTTGATGAGACTTATCCCTAAAGACACTGTATCCTGAAGTCAACTCATTTCTGCAAGTAGCAATTCTTAGCACAGCACACAGCCCCTCCAGCTCTAAGATGCAAGGGCCTGTGTGTTGAGAAGAGCTTGTTCCAGGGCCCTGAGGGACTGCCTGGGTAAATGACAGAGCGGGGTTATGGCATCTATCTGGGCTTCCTGCAGCTCTGGAGACAGTGGGAAGACAAAGGAAGGAGGATTATGGGGCATATGGAGTCCAAAGATAAGGTTCTTTACCTGCAAGCTGGAGTCCAGTTGGATTAGCGTGGCTTTTGAGCCCCTCCTGATGTGGCCTTGCCTCCCGCGCCAGCCTCCAAGTGCAGGTCCCCTCTGTCCTGAGGGCTTCAGCCTTACCACTGGGCTTGTGCCATTCCCCATCTTGCTGTATCATTTCATGTTTCTGTGTCTTTGCGTATTTCTCTTTTGCTGGACCACCACTTCCTCTCCTCTCCTCCCACATCTCTAACTTAGTCCTCCTTGTAAACTCTCATTTAAGACCCAGTTTGGATGTCACGTCTTCCAAGATGTTTCCCCTGACCTCTCCCATCCCCCTGGGTGGCACCTCTGTAAACATTTCTGTTTCTTCCTTTTCACCCCATTTTACAGCTCTTTGGGTATATGTCTGCACAGCTCCTTGAGCACCAGACCGTGTCTTGGTGGCATTTGTGTCCCAGGCTGTGCCCAGGGTAGTGGATTTGTTGCTGAGGAAATGAATACCCCATACCAAGGTTCAGAGGCAGCATGATGGTGGGGAGAAGCCTGGGGAGCTGGGTCGAGTCCCCAGCTTTGCCACTAACAGGTGGCACCCTTAGCCACCACCTATCCTGGGCCGCATTTCTGTTTCCCCCCTTGAAAAGTGGATTCATTTCTCAGTCTTTCTAGAGATGACATTTTGTGATGTTTCTGGGAAATCTGTAAGGCTGCTTTTACAGAGCTTCCCAAGCCACTAACTGTAGGACATCCTTCCCTTAATTCACTGACCCCTTTCATCCACTTTCCCAGTGCCCACTCTGGACCAGGCCGATTCAGGTGCTAGGGGCACAGGGAGGAATCTGACTTGGTCCCTTACCTGGAGAGGTCCTGGCCTAGTTAGGAGACAGACACATCCACGGTGAGCAAACAGTGCTATAGGAACGAGGAGAAGGTCAGCCCCAGGCTGGCCTGTGGCAGTGTTCAGAGAGGACTTTCTGGTACAGATGGGCCTGAATGACCCAGGGCATTGTGTTTCACAGTGAGCACAAAGCATGTAAGCCACTGGGCATGGCCAATGTCATGGACAAGAAGATGTGGTCTCAGCTGCTCCGGGGTGCCTGGGTGTGTGTCTCTGTGTGAGAGAGAGAGAGACCACAGAGGGGGTTGAGAGGTAGGAAGGCCTGGGCTGGCACAAGTTATAACCCCAACGCCCTTGGGAAAGAGCTTTCCAATTAAAGGCTTGGCGGGTACAGGCTGGGTTCCCTTGATTATGTAATAGCCAGGGATATATCATCTTGGAGGGCATGAGAGGGAGGACGATGTGTCTGAGCAGGGCTCCACTATTCCCAGAGGTGAGCTGGGAGCAGATTTGTAAATAAACCGGATTCGCAGATAGAGAAACATCCAAACTGGGGCAACCAGTCCATGTCAAGAAGAGAGGACACATCTGCCACCAGGTTGTGACAATGGGATTTGCATGGAGCAGGACACAAGGTGTCTCTCCCTGCTCCTCCCTCCCTTAGGTCCCCACTAGCCAGCTGGAATATCTTCCCATCCCATCAGGGTGGTCTCTGGGAATGGTGGGTGGGGACAGGCCAGCTCTGCACCATGCTGGCCCGGAAGATGTGTGCTGGGCGAGCTTTGTCCATGGCAGAATGCAGTGCAAGGGCTCCTCATCTCCTGTGGCTCCTAACCTGACCCCAGGGTCAGGTGCGCAGGAGGCCTGAAGCAGGTGAGTGCCAGCCGAGCACTTCTGCTTTGCTTGCTGGGGAGAGAGCACATCACATTTTAGCATCATCACTTTGAATCGCCCCTGGACTCCCAAGAAACATCCTGAGGCCCGTTGATAAAACACACAGGTCAGGGTGTCCCTGGTGGCTCAGTGGTTGAGAGTCCGCCTGCCGATGCAGGGGACGCGGGTTCGTGCCCCGGTCCGGGAAGATCCCACATGCCGCGGAGCGGTTGGGCCCGTGAGCCACGGCCGCTGGGCCTGCGTGTCCCGAGCCTGTGCTCTGCAACGGAGAGGCCACAACAGTGAGAGGCCCGCGTACCGCAAAAAAAAAAACAAAAAAACACAGGTCAGTTCTCAGTTTCTGGGGAATGAGAAGGGCTTTAGAGTTAGATGGCCTCTGAGCTTCATATTCCTCACCTGTAAAGTGGGAATAATATTAGTACTACTTCCTGGGATTATTATTGTGAGGGTTCAATACACGTGGAATGTCCAGCTTGGAGGCTGGCACACAGTAAGCGCTCAATAACTGGTGCAGTGATTATTTCCATAAAAGGCAAGCTTCCACGAGGGGTTTGTCCTTTTTGACTTATACTCTGCATACTATTTTAAAAGATTTGGGGTGCCCTCCATAGGGTAAGTAACCAGCATATGGTGGCACAAAGCCATTTCCGGGCAGAAGGGCAAGTTGTATCTCCAGCACCAGCAGAAAAGACAACCCTTCACCCCAGGCTGGGACTGAGATAGCCCGGCAGTCAGTTCAAAGAGAAATAAGATGGAACATGGCCTTGGCCTATAGGCTGGGCCAGGCCAGGTGGGCTCTGTGACTAGGCTGAGACCCTGTACATTACATGCCTGGGTATAGCTCAGTGCCCCAAACCTTCCCACTGTTTTGGCACTCTGAGTGACACCCTGCTGGAGTTGGAGTTTGGAACACAGGAATTAGAGTGAGGGGCCAAGACCAAGGCCAAGGCCAGACATGGTCAATACCGAGGAGACCAGGGGTGGGATAGGGGCTCTCAGCAGCTTGGCCTGAGAGGTGTGGCCCAGTCTCCAGCCTGCTCCCCAAGCTGGCCCGCAGAGAAATGCTGTTGTCACAGCTGTGGCTGTCCAGGCCTTCGTGTGTGCTTTGTCTGTGACAGTCAGTGTCTCTTAGAAGGGGGCTCAGCAGTCCTGGCCCCTCTCCCTTCAGGGCAGGGCCCAGACCTGGTTGCCAGGAGTATGAAGCACGGGGGCCAGCCCACAGAGGAAGGGGCAGGTGCCAGACTCTCAGTGAAGTGAGCTGGACTCAAGTTGTGATGAGGGCAGCGGAACCAGCCTCAGGTCAGACCCCCAGAGAGATGCCCTCCCCCTCCTCCCAAAACAGTAAAATAAGACCATGGCAGGTGAGCAGAGGCAAGCCCAGGACACCCACAGGGCATGTGGCTTATGGTGAGAAAATTAATTCTAGCCTTTGGTGGAACTGGGTTTCCCACATCCTCCCAGGCTTGGGTAGGATGAGCTCAGCAATGGGAGGGGCTGGACCTTCAGGTGCTGAGCCCAGAGCCTGGGGCTGAGGGGAACTATGGGAAGGAGTGACACTCCTGGCCTGCACAGCGCCAGCAGAGCCCCAGCTGGACATGGATGGTATGCGCGCTGGTCAGCTGCCTTCCGTTCCAGGGGTGCAGACTCCTCCCCGCCCTGCCGCCAGCCCCCTTCCCAAATGCATGCAGCTGGTCTGTGGACCACTAGGAGAGGGTGGGGAGAGACCAGAGACTTTCACTGCAAGCACACGCACAGGAGTCCCGAGGCACCCGGTTGGGGCGACAGGCTCTGTCTTTTCTGTGTTTGACAGCAGCCATGGCGCCATGGTGGGAGTCCTAGACTTGGGTTCTGACAAATGAGTCCAAATCCAGGTTCTGCCTCTTCCTGCTCTGGGACCCCAGGCATGGCCCTTGGCCTCTGGAAGCGCTTCCTCACCCACAAAATGGGGTGGGGTTCCAGACGGTCCACATGGTGGTAACTCTCAGACCCTCCAGAAATGGATGCATGTCAAAGGAATTGGGGAGTGGCTTTGGGGAGGTGAAAAAGCAATGGAGAAAGAACAATATTTACCCAGCCTCAAGGGTGTGCCTCCTCAACAAGGGTCTTTAACATTCCAAATGCCGAGTCATGACGTGAGCTCCCTTAACTAGGATCCTCATGGTCCGTCCCTGGTGGAGCATCTTCTCCCCGGGCCCTGGGTCCCGTACTGCAAACACCTAACTTTGTGCCCAGAAACATGACTTCCCCCCATTTTTGTTGTTTCTCTGTCTTGATTGCCAGACCCAGATCTCATGGGTCCATCTCTCCCCAGAAATCTGGCCATGGCGGGAGTAGGGAGCAGACGCTAGGCTGGGCTGGCTCAGAAGCAGGCCTGACGTTCCCACTTTTACCTGCATCCTCTTTGCGATTAGGAATGACCCCTTGGCTGGAGGGCTCCAGGATCCAAGCAGGCACAAACACTGGGCAGGCAGGGCCGCGGCAGCCCTAGGAACCTGGCCTCAGGCGGGTAGGACAGTCGCCACAATCACTGTAACCGAGAGACGTGGTATGCTCTGGCCCTGGGGGATGGGGTTTCTCTCAAGAGGGCTGGGATGGGTGGGGGACGGGTGGGAGACAGTGGCCTTGCTCAGGCTGCACAGCGCCCCGCTGTGCGGTGTGGCTCCAGGGAAGAGGTGAGGGGGTGGAGAGGAGCAGAAGGCCACCCTGGGAAGAGGAAATGGACGAGGCCACATCTCTAGGCCCGCAGGAATTCCAAGCTCCTGGCCTAGAGCAGCTCAGCTAATTACAGCTTCCCCATAGTTGTGGGAACAAGGCTCCTAGGAGAGCGCCAGCCTTGGCCAGCACTGGCGAAGGAGGGCAAGGTTGAGACAGGCAGTGGGGAAGGTCTGGTAGCCAGCTGCCTAGTACATCATCGCAGTCAGGACCCCAGGAAGGGCCAGCCAGTTCAGCCTCTCTCTAGGGAGAGCGGCCCCAGCAGCCCCGGAGCACAGCAGATGTTTGCCAGGAACCGGCCGTGGGGATCTCAGGGAGTAAACAGCCCAGGAGAATCGACTTGCAAACCACACTCCATGGAAGTCTCCCCCACGGCCACATCACAAAAAGCAACCAAAATATTTATTCTGAGCAGCAGTTTTCAGAACTGCTCTTTGGAAGGCGACACAGACTTTCCAACTTCCCAGACAGCCCAGCCTAGAGGGACGCACCCCACCCTCACACCAATAAAGCCAATGACCCATTAGATGGGGACTTGGGGTCAAGGTCAGCCTTTGCAGAGTCCTGGCCTGTCCTTCCACACTGTCCAGGGAAACTGGAAGCAGCTGAGACACATCTGGAAACCATAAACAGGCCCCTTGCCTTGGTGACCTGTCACCACTCAGCTGGAGCTGCCATCCCTGTGGACGCACCCTACTGCCCAGCATCTGAGGAAGTACACCCATCAGCCAATCTTGCGTCACCGCACAGTCGGCAGCCAGTGGCCAATGTCGGATATTAACTGGATGTTGAACTCTAGCTGGGAGGTTCTCACGCATTCCTCTCCTCTTTTACCCATGGCCAACACTAATTCTTAGAAATGAGACATAGAACTATCCTTCTAGAAAGGTCTTCTAGATTTGACAGACTGAGCTAATGTTTATTAAGTCTCTCCTAGTCAGAAACACTGCTTGTTTGTTTTGTCTCACCATTCCCCATGGCAGCTTTTGATGTAGGCATCACTACCTACAGAGGAGGAAAGGTAAGCTCAGAGGAGGTAAGAAACCAGCTCAACATCACACAGCTAGTGCAGGCCAGGGCCAAGATTAGAACTGAGGTCTTTAACACCCTATTCTAGAGTTCCTCATCGCCCATCACACCATTGTATTTCTCTATTATTATCTAGGCTAGTCGTGAGGATTAGGCAGGATGACACATGTGAGGCATGTTAGAGTAGATGAGCATGCTTCACTACTACTGTCCTTCTCAGAGATTGTTTGGTCAGTACTATGGGATGACTTTGGACCTGGGTGTATTTGGCAACATTCTTTCAAATGCAAGGAACAGAAACAGAATTCCATCTGACTTAAGAAAAGGGAGAGGAGGGGGAGAGGAGGAGAGAGATTGGGTGTTATCTCATGGTCTCATTTTACTGGATGGCTGGACCTCAGGCATGGCTAGATCCAGGAAGTGATACAATGTCATCGGGTCATCAGACTCTTATTTTCCCCACGTTTCTCATCTTTATTTCTCATCTTTACTCTCTTTTTTTTTGTGCTGACCTGTCTCATCTGCTGCCTTTGAGCTTCTTCTTCCACACAGTGTGACACACTGGGAGGCCTGTGAGGGGGAGCCCTGCCAGAATCACGACTGAAGTTGGGGAAGACAGTCCCCTGAGGAACTCTTACCAGAAGAAAGGGAAGAGGAGATACTGGACAGACACAAAGCAGTGGTGCCCATTACCCTGGGATTGGAAGAAAGAGCTGAGTCGATAATGTGATACAAAAATGGGAGTCATTCTGTACTGGCACACCCTTTCAACCTTGTAGATTAGGAAACTGAGGCTCAGAAGCATTATGTGACCTGTCACACTCTGACAGTGAATTTCTGAGACACCCGAGGCTGGAATCTGGGTCCCCTGTTCTTCCAACTCACCCTGCTCGGGGAAGAGATTGAGGTCACAGTGACCCTCTCACCATCTTCTGCCTCACTCAGGGCCTCTCAGAGAATGCTGGGAAAACTTGCGGGCCAGCAGCTACTGCGGCAGGTTCTGGGGATTCAGTGGTGAGCAGAGCACACACGTTACCGTAACCATGGCACTTGTATTTCAGTGAGGGAGTTGGTTATCAGACAAAAAGCTTACACAAATAAAAAGGAGTTACAAATGTTGATACTTCTTGGGCTCTAAAGACGAAGCTTGTGGTGCTGAGTGAGTGTGTCCAGGGTATGAGAGTACACAGGTATACAGAGAGTATGCAGAGAAGGATACCAGTACACAGGGGTCAAGGAGAGCTTCCTTGGGGAGCTGATGTGCAAGTTGAAATTGGAAGTTTGGAAAGGAGTTAACTGGTAAGGAAGGGATATACAGGAAGAGCATTTCAGGCAACAGACACGGCATGTGCAAAGGCCCTGAGGCAGTGAAGACTGAAAGAATACCCCGGTGCCTCGAGTGGAGTGAGGAGGAGATGAGGCAGGAGAGGCAGGCAGGGCTGCTGAAGGAGGCCTTGGAGACCACACAAAGAAATTTGGTCTTTGTCTAAAGAGCAGAAGGAAGCCATTGAGAAGATTTAAGCAGGACAGGCCTGGGGCTCATGGCGGTGGGCGGGGGGGGTGGGGGGGGGCGGCTGTGGATTAAAGCCTGGAGTAGAGAATATTTGGGATGTTGGTGAGAGAACAGGGATACCTGTGGGAGGATGGGTTCTGTAAATAAGCCAGCAGAAGGCCTCAGGGGGGCCTTCTAGGCTACTCATGCCCAGAACTGTAAGAACTCTGTATGCTTAAAAATTGGATACGGAGGATGGAACCTCTGGTGGAGGGAGGGGGAGTCTTTGTTCTTTTCCAATCAGAGCAGATTAAAAATGAGCTGTTTTCTTTACCAGCTCCCTTCTGGGTTTTTCACCTGCCAGTGGGTGTACACTGGGAACCTCCAGGAGATCTGTTTAATGATCAGCGTTTTCCCAACGTATTTGACCGTAAGAAAGGCTGAGGGCAAAGGCAGTCCCCAAAGTACTTGAAAAGTGGCTGGTCTGATCCCAATATGAGGACACTGTCCTGGCAGCATGTGGCCAGGTCAGCCTGGGATGAAACCAGATATAAGAGGAGAGGTCCTGGGTACAGGAGAGTGAGGAAGCTCCGGAGCTGAAAGTCACGCCCTCTCTGCCCCATCCTTGTGCCCTGTCTCCTTTTCTCCCTGGTGCCTGCCCTGAGAATTTATTCCACGTCCTCAGAATATCCCCAGCTTAAAATCAGCACCCCGAGAGGTCTGAACAGGCTGCTAAGCATGCGTCCCATTGACCAGGATAAAGTGTCACCAGGATAAATACATCAGTGTGAAGGCCTTCACTTGTGTCCACAAAACAATGGTGTGAGTGAGGGACGGAGGAAAGAGAAGGGGCGGGGATGCCTCCTTCCTCTCCGCCCATTGATTTGTTTGATGGTCATTTAACACACATGAGGCTCGAGACTGGACACGGGGGCCTGGCCATACATGAGACAGACTCGGTGCCAGCGCTCCTGACTGGGCTGGGCTTGTGTCTGTGTAGCATTTAATTCTCCTGACAAACCTGCTTCTGGTTAAGCCCTGGCCACTGCTGGGGAGGCTTGACCCCAGCTGGCAGGGTTTAGGACAAGAGCACCAGCCTGGTGTCAGAGAGGCCTGGGTTAGGAATGCAGCAGTGTTCTCTTGGGAGCATTACCTAGGATCTCTGCACCTGTGTGTCCTTCTCTGCAGGAGAAAGGCAACTCCACCTTCTGCATAGGCTGGGTGAAGGTCCAGGGAGGTGCCACACTCTTGGCATCTGGCACGACACCCGGCATGCAGTGGCTTTCCTTCTCATCCTCTCTCTTCCCGCCCAGGACAAGACCAAGCAATTTCTGATGGTCTAATTTTTCCCCACCTGAGCATTACAGACCCTCTCCCCCCAGCTCAACACCATGTGCAATTTAGAGTCACAACCAAACCTGATTTATTTGTATTTGGGGAGTCCCCCCAAAACACTCTTCAACTTTGAGCAGCTGACACAATCCAGGGTTTTTTTAACTTTCAGAGTTAAACTGGACACAGGCTCATGCTTTGTTGTTTGTTTGTTTGTTTTTGCGGTACGCGGACCTCTCACTGTTGTGGCCTCTCCCGTTGCGGAGCACAGGCTCCGGACGCGCAGGCTCAGCGGCCATGGCTCACGGGCCCAGCCGCTCCGCGGCATGCGGGATCTTCCCGGACCGGGTCACGAACCCGTGTCCCCTGCATTGGCAGGCGGACTCTCAACCACTGCGTCACCAGGGAAGCCCAGGCTCATGTTTTTGGTTTGCTTCAAGCAGCGAGGGACAGTGGGACCAGCACTAGGTGTGTGACAAGGAAATCAGGCTGCGGTCTGCTTTCCTGCCTGCCAGCTGTGCAGAGCACCCAGCCCTTCCGAGCCTCAGTTTCCCCTCCTGTGAAGTGGGGGTGATCAATCCTTCCTCGCCAGGTGGCTGGGAGAATTGAGGGAGGTACAGAAGCAATTACGAACGGAAAGTGGAGCTGCGTCTCAGAGCGTCTGCCTCCCCAGAGCTTCACAGTGTCTTCTCTGAAAGTACTTAACAGTTTCCCTCTTGGGAAACTGGCATCCCCAGTACCTCCTGCCACCTGTGACCACCCATCTGGTCTCTGGGAGACCCCAGCCGTTCCTGACCCAGCTGTTTGGCTCTAACTGTCCTGTGGTTAGAACATCAGGCTGGCTGTTCTGGGAAGCCTCTTTCTCAGGCTGGGTCTCTAGGGCGGGAGCTGAGCCCTGTTTGGTGGGGAGAAGACAGAGGCTGGGGAGGGGCGGGGCTGGGGGAGGGCCAGCTGGGGTAGAAGTTAGGTGAATGCTGTGTCTTGTTTTTCAAATAACTCCCGGTCCACAAAGCTAAAAATGTGGTTTCGTCTTACATATTGTGTGTGTGTGTGTGTGTGTGTGTGTGTGTGTGTGTGTGTGTGTGT
>NW_021703774.1:147373662-147384549 GCF_005190385.1 Monodon monoceros
TGTGTGTGTGTGTGTGTGTGTGTGTGTGTGTGTGTGTGTGTGTGTGTTCCCAGTACATTTCCTTCTAATTTTTAAAACCATACGTAACGTCAGGGACATTTAATCCATATGGTTCTGATTCCTTAACACTTAAATCATCCAAATGTTGTTTTGTAGGATATATTTGTAAATCTCTTTACATAAGCTCTTAACTCCTGCTTTCTCAAGGGCATGGAGGTAAGATCTCTGGGAAAGGCTTCCTTTAATGCCAGTTTTCCGCTCTCCACCCAAGTGGGCCAGAGGTCTTGTGACCGCCTGTGCTCCGGGCACCAGCTGCCCCGGCCCTGCCCTCAGGGCTGAAGGGAGGCTGGTGGGAGAGGAAGAAGGACAGACCGGGGTCCGTCCACCCCCTACCACCACTTCCTGGCAGTGTGATCAGCCTCTAGTCCACCACATCAAACCCTTTTTTTCCTCACCTGTGAAAAGGGGTAAATAATCACCCTCTGAAAGGGTTGTTAAGAGGAATTAGACAAGGACACGCAGAGCGCCTGTAGCCTGGAGAGCAGGGTTTGCCGTCCCCTGTGCCACAGCGCAGGGCTGAGGTGAGAGCAGGCCAGGTCGGACTGCAGGGTGCTTTTGGAGGAATCTTAGATGGCAGCACCAGGTGGAGAAGCCGAGTCCAGAGAAGCAAAAGAGGATCCTGCCCATGGGAACTGGGGACTGAGACAAGGATGGAGCAGTGACTGCAGTGGCCCGGGCGCGGGAGGTAAATGGCCTGGTGCGTGGAAATGCGCAGCCCAGCACTCAGGTGGGAGTCTGGGAGGCAAGTGGGCAACCCCAGCACACCCTCCGTTTGGTGTGCCAAGGGGTAGGGGGGTAAGGTCGCACAGAACCAGGCAGGCCATGGACGGAGGGGGCAAGGAAGGCGGCCCTCCCACTTTTAAGGGCCTGGGTTTCACACCTGGAAGCTACCCACACTCATCTGTCGGAGCACAGGCTCCAAAGACCCCCTTCACAGGCTCTCTCACCTGCAGCCACCAGCCCAGTTCCTCAGCCTAGAGTTCGGCCCTGTGTCCCCAGCACACCTAGAATCCCTACTTTCCACTCCCTCCCTCCCTCAGGCCATTCCCAAACATTCAGTGCTCTTTCAAGCTTTTGTTTCTTCACCTGTTTCTCCTCTTTGGGTGGCCTTTTCCACTGATAAACACCTACCCCCTCTTCAAAGTCCAACTCAAAAGTCACCTCCTCTGAGAAGCCTTTCTGGGAAGATTTGCCAATAGCGGCACCTTCCTTAGTGCTCTCCCTAGTCTTGGTCTTACTGGGCTGTACTTACTTGGGATGAACTCTTCAGGACCTGTGCTGGGAGCTGCAGGTAGAAGGATGGCTAAGAGTCCCCAGGAGGTCCTCCTGTTCGGGTGGAAGCAGACCCATGCTTAACCCACCCGCTGGGAAGAATGGAAATCAAAGATGGCACCTGCAGGAATCCGTGGCTGTGGGCACGAGATGGGAGACCAAGAAGGAGGACCCAGATGTCCTGGTGTAGCATAGTTCCTGGGGGGCCTCCCCATGGCAAGGGCCTGTTGGCCAGCTCTGATCTGGACGCCACCAGTGCCTGTACCCATAGAACAGAATTTGTTTCTCTGGCAATTCCAGGCGGAGCAAATCCCAGACAGAGCTGAGTCTCTGGGACAGAAGAGCAGATGCTGTCTAAAATTAGGCTACTGAGTGCGACTCCATCTAGGCTGAGGGAATGGATCTGCTTCTTACATCTGTCATTGTGTAGTGGAGGCAAAGCAGAGCCCCTGCCTCCCTGTTGAGGCTGAGTGGCAAAGTGACAGCCAGCCAGGGGGCCAGCACTCTACAGTCTACCTGGAGTGCTTTCCTGCCCCTTATCTGGTTGACTCCTCACAAATCCCCTGAGAGGGGCATGTCCCCAGAGAGCTACCCCCCACTTCCTCAAACAGCCCTTAGGAGCGGGGTCTGACTTTGGCTTTGAACACATCCCCTAGGAGGTTAGATAACCTGTCCGGTATCCTCTCCACCAGTGGGGGTCCAAACTGCTCTGGAACCTAACCTCAAATTCCAGCAGCAAGAAGACAGGCCCCTAGGAATTATGCAGGTAAAAGCCAGGAGGTGTCTGGCTGAAGCTGAGGAAGATGGTAATCAAGAAAAATCTCTTCCTGCCTCTTCTTTGTTGTTCCTTCCTCCGTACAGGCATCCTCAGACTCTTTCACTGCCTGCCCAAGCTGGATCTCAGGGAAGTGGTAACCATTGGAGACCTGCTGTGGGGTCCCAGCCCCCAACCATAGCCTTTATTTCTCCTAAAGCTACAGTTCTCACAATGGCCTACAAGGCCCCAAGTAATATGCCTGACACACTCTCACCTCAGGGCTTTTGCACTGGCTGTTGTCTTTGCCTATATAGGTCTTCCCCCCAGTATCTACAGGACTCAATCTTCACCTGCTTCAAGTCATTGCTCAAATGCCACCTTCTCAATGAGGCTTATTCTAACTATCCTATTTAAATTTGTGACCCAGCTCCCAGCCCTGCATTCCTGATTTCCCTACTCTGTTCTACCTTGTACTTTCCATTTTATATACTTCCTGCTAACATGTTATATAATTCACTTATTTATTCAGTTTCTTTATTGTCTGGCTCTTCCTTCTAGAATGTAAATTCTACGGGGGGACAGCTTTTTGTCCATCTTGCCCACTAAGGTACTTACTCTTAGTCCCCAGAATAAGGCCCAGCCTGTAGTAGGTGTTCACTGAACATCTGTTAGAGGATGCATGTGTTTGGGTGAGGCGGCGGCACCTGGCCCCAGGGCTGCGTCCTTCCTTGGCCCCTCTGCCATCGGGACTGCTTCTAGGTCCTCTTTGGGCCTCCATTTGCTCATCTGGCAACTGGGGCTGACAGTCCGTTTCCTGCCTCTTGCAGAGCCTTGGAGAGGACATGAAGGTACAGGTGCGATTGTGCCCAAATCTACCAAGGGCTACCCAAATAAGGGTGAGGTGTCTATTTTGTTCAGCTAGCACATTGAGCACCCACTGAGTGCTAGGCCCATACTTAGCACTGGGGTTCTCCAGAGGAGTGACACCTTCTGTCCATCTGCAGAGAGGCTCTCCCAGGTCCGTGGAGCCAACTCCAGATGTGAGGAGGTAGGAAATGCCCACTTATTGGAGAGCTGTTGGACAAAAGGGAAGCCAAATAAGGAATGTGGGACCCTCCTGAGATCCGGGGAATGTATACCTTCACCTTCTGTATTAGTTGGGGTTCTCTAGGGAATCAGGATACACACACACACACACACACACACACACACACACACACACACATATCAGAAATAGTATATATATATATATATATATATATATGTATATTGTGCACGTGTGCACGAGAGAGAGAGAGAGCCTGAGACTTATTACAAAGCTTGGCTCGTGTAATTATGGATGCTGAGAAGTCCCAAGACCTACTGTTGGCAAGCAGGAGACCCAGGCTTGCCGCTGGTGTAAATTCCAGTCTGAAAGCCAGCAGTCTGGAGACTCAGAAAGGGCTGATGTTTCAGTCCGAGTCCAAAGCCTAGAAGAAGCCAGTGTCCCAGCTCAGTCAGGCTGAGGAGTTCCCGCTTCCTCAGCCTCATTGCTCTATTCAGGTCTTCAGTGGATTGGATGAGGCCCCCCACACTGGGGAGAGCAATCCGCTTCACCCAGTCTAACGATTTGAATGTTAATCTCACCCAGAAACACCCTCACAGACACACCCAGAATAATGTTTGGCCAAATTCTGGGCACCACATGGTCCTATCAATCTGCCACATAAAATTACCTGTTATCCCCTCCTCCCCACTCCCAGATCGCTCTTGACTCTTCACCTCCAAGCTCAGAACCAGCCACCAAATCCATGTGCCCACCTTTCCCTCCCCAGGTCTCCGGCTCTTCCAACCTGCCATGCTTGGAGACATTGCCTCTGCTCCCAACCTCCCCTGACCCAGCCCCTTCTAAGTGGTACACTAGTTGCCCCAGGATGCTTGCTGGGATTCTCATCCAGTCAGATTCAGGGTGGAGTCGAAGGGGCAGGTTGTCCAAAATCAGCAGGAAGGCCTGGGGGAGACAGGCCTCAGAGGGCTGGTTTTCAGGCTGGAAGGAGCATGGCTGTGTTAAGAGCCTTGAGCTCCTGCGGGATCAGTGGGGGCTCCGTCTGTATCCCCAGCCAGAGGGGCAGATGCTTCCATGTTCCCCAACTCTGGGACGTATGGGAGGAAGCCGTCCAGGTCCTCTGTATGTCGAGCACCTACTAGGTGCCAGGCATAGACCCTCAGAGCTCTCCCAACCTAGTGGGGGCATCAGATACAAATATTTTACTATAATGGGATAGATGCTCTGATGATGTATGCAAAGCAAGTTACAGGAAAGTTGTGGGGAGGAGGCTTTTAATTCTACTGGTTGGGGGGGGGGGCTGGTCAGGAAAAAATAATAACACCAGAGTGTTCGAAGGAGAGGGAAGGGAGGATGGGGGGATAGGAGGAGAAGGAAGGGCATTCCTGGTAGAGGGAAGCACATGAGGAAAGACACGGAATGTGAACATTCCTGTTGCATTTAGGGAACTAGTGAGTGATCTTGCCCAGGCCAGGCCCTCTTTGCAGGAGGACTCCAAGGCCAAAGGATGGAGGATTGGGGCTCTCACCACCTGCCCTGAGAGGTCAGAAAAGCTGCAGAGGGAGGGAGCCTGAGCAGGGGTGGAGTGAGACCATTTCTAGATTTCTTTGCTGTTGTTAGATGGAGGCTCCAAAAGTTAGCTTTCACACCAGGCCCCACCCCTTCCCATACACATGTCTCTTTGACATCCCTTCTGCATCATCTGTTGATTTTATTCACTGTTATCGTAGTTATTTTCTGAGTGTGCAAGTCCTCTCTGGAGCCAGACTGTCAGATGCACAGGTCCCGTCAGGCCTCATTGGTCTTGCCTGGGGACTCCTTCGTGACCACCCCCTGCCCATCCCCAGTCTCTCGCCCTGGGCTGGCCACATGGGTGGTAGCAATCACTGTTGGATAAAAGTCACACAAGGGGAGACAGCTTTAAGGCCATCCCAGAACTTCCCTTTCCTTCTTGCTGCTCCCGAAACTTTTTCTTGTCAGACCTTTTACTGTTTTTCTTGTCTTAATGTTTATGGGGTCCAATTAAATTCTCATTTCCTCCCTTCCCTTACTTTATGAGCTACTGTCAAAGACTGAGTCTCATGTATCAAAGTACCCTCCAAAGACCTTGAGTGGAGGTGGGGGGAGGGGCTCCCTTTATTGAGCATCTACTACAGGCCAGCTGCTTGATACTCACAAGGCACTGACTCCTTTAATTTTATCAGCTCTTATTTGATCTTCGTCATCCTTCCCTGAGATGTGTTATCCTCCCCATTTTACAGCCGTGAAAACTGAGACTCAGGAGAGTTAAGCAGCTAGTAAGGGTCAGAGCCAGGACACAGACTGCCTTAATCCAAGGCTTAGAAGCTGATGCTCTCCTGCTGCACCTCCCATGGAAAGGCAAGAAGCCATACGCAGAGTAAATAGTGCTCGTTATTGATGATCTTGCAAGTCGGCCCCTTGGCTTGGGGAAAACCTGTTCTCACAGCTGCCAGGGGGAGTGGCTAATCTTCTGATTTCCTGGAACCAAAGGCCGCACCCTCCTCACCTGGGGTTCACTGGGCCCTGTGGGAGTCCCCAGAAACGCTGGTGAAAAGCCAGAATGAGGCAGACATGGTGTTCAGGTTGAGCCAAAGCCTCAGTCTAAAGTGTAGGAAAAAAGGATGCTTTTGTCATTTGGGGAAAACTAGTCAGTGGGCTGGAGGCCATGTGGCCTCTTGTAGTTGTTTACTGGACAGGACGGCCAGAGGCACAGAAGTCTGTCCTTAGTATGCTCTGAATACCTGTGACGTTCCTGGCAGTGAGGAAGACGTGGCTGTGCATGGAGTTGCAGAAACTAAAGGGGCAACAGATAGATGAATGAAGTGACTGCACATAGTGGGGCACAAGCCAGGACATTTGTACCAAACGCTGGAGATTCACAGAGAAGGAAGCAGCCAATGCCACCCAGGGGACCAGAGAGGCTTTCACAGGGGAAGTGGCCTCTGAGCTGACCTGGAAGGCTGAATGGGAGCCGGCCAAGCAATATGAGTAAGGATAACAGTACAGGGGACTAAATATGCAAAATGCACTCAGCAGGTTCGGAAACAGTGAGCAGTTCTGCATGGTGGGAGCATGGGGTGGTGCAGAGAGAGGGAGGCTTGGGCAGGTGAACTGAGGCTGTTAAAAGAGGCACTAATAGACAGGGTAATTTAGCTGGGCAGGCACCCACTTGAATTTGTCTCAGGGAGTTTCGCTTACGTGGGGAATGGATGGGAGGGGGTGATGGGCAGGGGGATCAGGGAGAAGGCTGTTGTAACTGGGTGATGATGGTGGCCTAGACTGGGGCAGCAGGAATGGAGGAGGGATTCTGGCTTGGGCTTGGGGTGATGGGCGCCTCCATTAATGAAGATAAACAATATAGGAGGAGCAGGATTCTGGATCACAATATGGGAGCAAAGTAACAGTTGCTACCGTTTATTGAGCACCTACTAGGTGCCGGGTGCTCCATCAAGGGCTCTATTTCAGTTTCTTGTCAAATCTTCATAGCAGCCCTTTAAGATGAGGAAGTCAAGGTCACCAACATCATGTAAACATGCCCAAGGTCACACAGTAAGTGGGGCTGGGAACTGAAGTCAGGTCCCTGTGGCTCCGAGGCCCATGATGTTACCCACAGCATCAGATGAAGGATGAGTGAGTGCCTGACTGAGTCAGGAAGCTGGAAACACAGCCCTCAGGCTGGGGAGAGAGGCTGGGACTGAGTCCATCGGCAGCCCAGGTGGACTCCATAAACTGTAGGAGTCCCTAGTTCTCTGTCCCAGGAGAGAGATGGCTACCTCTGTGAGAAGTGAGGACTGATGTAACAGATCTGTCAAGAGAGCACAAACCACACACACACACACACACACACACACACACACATCGACAGACAGTAAAACGCCACAAAGCATCTGAATACAGGAAATCATAGCCATGGGGTCAGGAGGGTGGAGAGAGGGTGGCTGGTAAGTAAGTGCGAGACCCAAACATTAATTACCTGGAGAGCCTACTGAGTGAGTTGCTCAGCCCCACCTTGAAAGCTCTCCCAAGGCCACTATGGCAGTCCCCAGCCCTTAGAAACCATGGTGTATTCCAAAACTGTTATCTGTAATTTGGTTGTTAGCAGTTGGAAACAAAATTTCACAGAGAGACAGCATCCTAGATGACAGATCAGATGCCAACCATTTCCCCTGCTCCAATCTCTTTTAGTCTGTAAATTCTCTACAGCGTGATGTTGGCTTCACAGCAGAACCAAGCCCAGTGCGTGTGTGTGTGTGTGTGTGTGTGTGTGTGTGTGTGTGTGTGTGTGCAGTGTTTCCATGGAAACAAGCATTCAGCAATCTAGCCGGGACACCTGGACCACAATCTCCCTGAATCGTAGCCCCAGAAGAGAATGAATTTTATCTCTCACCTCATGTGCCCCCGCCCTGCCCCAAGCTTGGCAAACAGCACTGTAGCATTTAGCAAGTTGCACTGGGATGATCTGTTTACCTGCCAGTCTCCATCCTTGGATAGAGCTCCTAGAACACAGGTTTGTGTGTTGCATGTTCCCAGAACAGGGAAGGAGCCTGATTCATGTTTGAGGAATGAAGGAATGTGGGGAAGCCCTCAGGGCCAAGCTCTGTGAATTTCTCAAGACCTGGCCCAGTTATACGAAGGGAAAGGGCTGATAGGAAGGAACTGGCACCTGGTACCACCTGCCTTCTCACCTGGGGCCCATCCAGCTGCAGGGTGGGAAAGGTGCCTGGGGCCCCAGGGTGGGGGTGGTGGCTCACGGAACAGAGTTGGGCTCAGGCTTCTAGCCTTGAAGAAGGGCTGCCTGCCTCCATCCTGTGTCCCTGAGCTCTGAGGCTGGAGTCCTGAAGACCTTCTAGCTTTCAGTGAGAACTGGCACCAGAATTGGGATGGGGGCTGAGTCTCAAGACAGGGGACAAGGAGCTTTGGTTGTAGGAGGAGCTGAGTGAAGGCTCTGGGCCGACACCCCTGGCCTGGAGGATGGCCACAGCTGGATGGGAAGTGCGGCTTGGGGGTAAGGAGCAGGATCTTTGCAGGGTTCCGGAAAATCCAGAGTGACTATGTCTGGCACAATGAAGGTGCTTGATAAAACACACTTTCCTCATGCCTCATGCCTATAGCATGCTACTTTGCTATAGAAGGGAAGTATGGACTGTATGTTTGGGGGCTGGGATGAGAATGTCCCAGGCTGCCTAGATGGGGCTGCACAGGAGTTTGCTAAGAGAAAGGAGGGGGAAGACAAATCCCAAGCCACAGAAAGTTGGAACAAAGGAGCGGTCCAAGGAAAGGGCCTTGGCAGGGCAGCCTCTGCAGGGCTGGCACATTGGCCCAGCTTCCTGAGCATCCAGTCCAGTCTCGCTGAGAACCCACCTTCCACCACAGCCCCTAGCCAGGGCCCCTGGAACCTCAGGTACAGCTCTGAATTGGATCAATCTGCCCCTCCTATGGTTCGCTTGTCTCTTGATTTGCCCCGCAGGATCATTCATTCACTTAACAAACATTTGTAAACTCAGTCTTGGCAGGAGAGGAGAACCAAGATGGCAATATCCTGGCAGCTTCCAATCTGGAAAGAGGGGAGACCTCTCCCAGCTGACTGCAACTTGGGGTGATGGGTACGTCTCTAGAGGCAGGAACCATTGAGTTGCCTGTGGCAACATAGGAGGGTGACTGAATCCATTAGGAGTTTCCAGTGGGGCAGGGCCACCCTTCAACGCTAGGAGAGGGTCCTCATCCTGGGGCAGGAAAAAGGCTGTCATCTAAGCCTTTGTGCAAATCACAAAATGTCACCCCTCTGGGCATATGAATTATAACAAGACATCCACTTGCTCCCAACTGGAGCTGCTCCCAGCCAGGAACAGTAAGCAGGGCAGAGGGCAGGGCAGGAGTGGAGTGAGGGGCAGGGTCCTATCCCTCGGGGTACCCTGTCTCACTTGCCCTAATTAAGAGAAAGACTTATGTTAAGGGCAGGCTTGATTCAGGGTGTGAAGGACGCAGGAGGGGTAGAGAGGGCATTTCAGACAGAGGAAAGTCTGTGCAAAAACCCCCAAAAGTGAAAGCTGGTGGAAGGTTGGAGAGAGTGCTGGCAAAGGATGCAGAGGGCTGAGCTGCAGGAGATGCAGCTGGTCGATGGAGCCTTTGTCAGAAAGGGGATGACCCAATTAGAGGTGGGATTGAGCTCTGGGAGCTGATGGAAGATGGGGGGGACTGGGCTGGTGGTGATCAACAGAACAGCTGGGGGCCTTGGCAACCAGCCAGCGAGTGTGCAATTGTGTACGTGAGTGTGCAGGCCCAGTGAGTGTCCAGCTGTGATCACACCTCCCTCCTCCCCCTGCAGGCCCTGGAGCTCTGGTTCCCTCCCCAGGGCAGTTCCCCTTTGGAAGTCAGGGTTTCTCCATTAAAGCTGGTGGTCTGGGAGGGGTTTGTTTGCTCTAACCTGTTTTTGGAGGGAAGGTGGAGGCTCTGCCGGAAGCTGTTGTATGGAGAAGTACAGAAATCCCTGGGGCCACTAGCCCCGGCCTAGATGGCCTCTGGCCAGAGGGAGCCTGCTCCTGTGACAGGCAGGCCCTTGAATTTGAGGCCATCACTTTGGAGCCAGAGGAAGCCTGGGGCCTCCGAGGCCTTTGTGGAAGCCGTGGTCAGCTTAGTAGTCAGTCACCCTGTGGGTACTTGAACTTCTGTGACCTGGAGAGGGAGTGCCTCCTTCAGCTGGCACCCTGGGCACTCAGCTTGCCGCACTCTTGTTCTGACTTTGGCCCCAGGCCCCAGAACCTCCTCAGTTTGTTCCCAGCCAGCAGAGGCCAGGCCTGGCGTCAGCCAGGGTCAGCCCCCGTACAGCAGAGAGTTGACCTCGGGTGAATCACCTGACAAGTCAACCTCCGGGTGCAGCATCTGTAAAATACAGATCCTGGTGAGGTCTCCAGGCCCTGGCCGTTTTGCTCCCTCGGGAAGCAGCCCGGTGGGGGGCCCGGCTGGGGGCTGGCCAAAGCGGGGACCAATGTGCTCAGGTCCCAAACCTGGGATCCGGTAGCTTCTGGCAAAGTCAGGCCGTTGGGGAGCCCCGGGGTGGCCCCACCCTCACCCTGAGGCTGGAGCCCAGGGAGCCCGGCCAGGCCTGCCCCGCCCAGCGCTCCTGAAGGTATATTCCCGCCTTGGGAGGCGCGGGCTTCCCGGAGCGGGGCTGGCACACGAGAGCAAGGCGGGGACCGCGCACTCTGGGGACGACGATGGACGCCCGCCGGGCGGGCTGCTGCAGAGTAGGGGCCCCGCGCGGCGGCGGCGGCGGCAGCGACCGGGGCTTCCCTGACTGCCCTTCCCGGAGGGCCCGGGAGGAAATGACAGCGCGGGAGCCGGGGCGGGCGCGGAGGGAGGGGCGGCGCCCGGAGTGACACGGCCTGTCACCGCGGAGGCCGCCTCGCAGACCCTCCCTGCGGCCTCCGGGAGCCGGGGATTCCCCAGACGCAGACCCTTGCCGGCGGCCGCCCGCCCGCCGGGACCCGGCCGCCCGGGGACCCCAAGCGGCGGGCAGCGAAGCCGGGTACGCCGGGGCCGAGACGGCCGGAGAGGCGCCCCATGCGGGCGCCGGGGTCCCCCGGGCTCGGCGACAGGAAACTCTGGGGAGTGAATGGAAAGAAGTGGGTGGTCCTGCCCCTGCGACTTCCCCTGACATCACTGCCCAAATAAGGAGCTTCCAAGCGGCCGCGGGGCGGCCCAGAGCCGCGCCCGCCGCCGGCGCCCGCCCGCT